>NC_091985.1:82412598-82717959 GCF_044704955.1 Pristiophorus japonicus
CACCCCTTCCTCCCCCTCTCCCCCACCACCCACCCCTTCCTCCCCACCAACCCCCACCCTTCCCTCCCCCCCTTCCCTTCCTCTCCCCCCCACCAACCCCCCTTCCCTTCCTCCCCCCACCAACCCCCCTTCCCTTCCTCCCCCCCCCACCAACCCCCCTTCCCTTCCCCCTTCCTCCCCCCCCCACCAACCCACCTTCCCTTCCTCCCCCCCCCACCAACCCACCTTCCCTTCCTCCCCCCCCCACCAACCCCCCTTCCCTTCTTCCCCCCCCGGGGGGGGGGGGGTTGTAGTGAGAGCGTGGTGAGAGAGAGGGGACGAAGACGAGGGGGGGGGGGGTGTGTGATGTGTGTGTTGGTGGAAATAATTAATAAGGAAAGGAAAGGAGAAAATAATTACAAAGGAAAGGAAGGAAATATTAACAGGAAAGGCCCCCCCACACCACCCCATCCCTCCCCCCCACCCCCAACCCACTCCTTCCCTTCCCCCCCCACCTTCCCTCTCCCCCCCTCTCCCACCTTCCCTCTCCCCCCCCCCTTCCCTTCCTCCCCCCTTCCCTTCCCTTCCTCCCCCCCCTTCCCTTCCCTTCCTCCCCCCCCCTTCCTCCCCCCCTTCCCTTCCCCCCCCCTTCCTCCCCCCCCTTCCCTTCCCTTCCTCCCCCCCCTTCCCTTCCCTTCCTCCCCCCCCTTCCCTTCCCTTCCTCCCCCCCCTTCCCTTCCCTTCCTCCCCCCCCTTCCCTTCCCTTCCTCCCCCCCCTTCCCTTCCCTTCCTCCCCCCCCTTCCCTTCCCTTCCTCCCCCCCCTTCCCTTCCCTTCCTCCCCCCCCTTCCCTTCCCTTCCTCCCCCCCCTTCCCTTCCCTTCCTCCCCCCCCTTCCCTTCCCTTCCTCCCCCCCCTTCCCTTCCCTTCCTCCCCCCCCTTCCCTTCCCTTCCTCCCCCCCCTTCCCTTCCCTTCCTCCCCCCCCTTCCCTTCCCTTCCTCCCCCCCCTTCCCTTCCCTTCCTCCCCCCCCCTTCCCTTCCCTTCCTCCCCCCCCTTCCCTTCCCTTCCTCCCCCCCCTTCCCTTCCCTTCCTCCCCCCCCTTCCCTTCCCTTCCTCCCCCCCCTTCCCTTCCCACCACCGGCTGGCTGCAGCCAGGAAACAGAGACAAAAAATGTTAATCAGGCCCCCCCGTTAAATTTGGCAGGACTGGAGGGACCCAACCGTAAAACCACACCCTCGCCCCAAATATCCATGCCATTGTTTTAAAATTTCAGGCTTTATAAGCGCACTTCAGTAGACAGCCATACATTTGCTGGAAGTGAAGACTCCAATTAGAGGATTTCCTGTCATCTCATTAGATTCAAGCAGGACAAAGAGTAGCAATTTATATTATGACCCCACAATCATCACTTACCTCTCTCCTGAAGAGCACTATTCTTCTTAACCCATGTATAATAATCAAGCAACGCCCTGTAGCCCTGAATGAGTTTAAGCAATTTTTGCTCAGATGCTGATTTTTCTCCATATCTCCAGGTTTCAGCCAAAGATAGTTCCCTGTAGGCTTCATCCATCTTTCCATTACACAGCAGGTGAATAGCATGCTCCAAGCACACCTTGGGGAACAGAAAGAACAGGAGAGATTATATCCGACATGATGCAGCAGGTTCGGCTTGTCACGGTTTAAAAAGGTGCTCACTAGCTGGCTCAGTGGATACACCGCCAGTAAGGTACTGAGCCATGCTCAGATCTAAATTTTGGTCTATGCTAAGGTAACTGGTCTCTGCCATGTCGTAATTAGAGGCACTGCAACTGGACTCAACAGACTGAGACTATGGAGTCTACATTCAACAAAACATACCAGGAAATAATCCTTAACAATACTAAAAAAAAAAGACATTAATTGACACAGAACTAGTCTGTAATACATACCAGTCTGGAAACACATGTGTCAAACGATACTATATTCTGCTGGACTATAATCAGCAATTCTGCTTCAGTTTACTACACAACAGGTGAATTTAGATTATTGTTTTTTTTTAAATTAATAAAAAAAGTGTAAAGTAAGCAACTTTGGGCTAGAAATTCCCCAGTCTGTTGTTATTTGATAATGTCATTTTAGTGAATAAAAATTACGCCATTTTTTAAGGGGGTAAATTTGGCCACAAAATGCGCTTATCCTTAAAAAAAACGGCACTGCACAACAATTCGCGTTAATAACGGCGATCTTGCCAACTTTAGCCCAAGGCCTTTCAACGCCAAAAATATAGGCCCTGGGAGGGTAGAATACAAAAAAAAGGGCAAAAAACTAAAATCAAAAATCACAAAATATTTACAAGACCCTTAACTAAGTAATTGCTGCAAAAGAATTAAAAAATAAAAACTTTAATTTAACTTTTTTGCAGGTCTTCCAACTTACCGATGTTTGAGGCTGCAATGCCTGCTTTTCTCGTGCATTTTTTTTCCATCCCAAAATGGGTTCGCTGAATGGCCAAACTTAGGTGATGCGGTTTTTTTCCCCCGCGTTGCACCAGGGCAATCCGCTTTTTATCGATATTTTCAAAACGCCATTCTTAAGGTTTGGGGAATTTTGACCACTTCATTTTAAGAACAAAAAAGCACTTTTAACACAAAAAAAACCCATGTTAAAATGTGCGTTAGGCTGGGCAAATTCAAGCCCGTTATTTTTTAGTTGAGAACAAAATCTTAATATTCGGAGACTGCGAATTGATCACTGTAGCAGAGTCAAGTCGACTACACTTCAAAAGTACTTCATTGGCTGTAAAGCACTTTCCTGAGGTCGAAGGGCGCGATATAAATCCAATTCTTTATTTTTAGTTACCTTCAGGTAATGTGTCACTCCAATGTTTTTCATTTTCCCAGCAAATGAATTGATGTCCTCGATGCAGCTGTTGGGATGATGCTGAAGTATTGCAGTTCCCATCCTCCAAATTACCTAAATGTAAAAAGACCACCAGTAATATTTCAATACTGCTTTAGTAAATGTTTTCACAAGAATAAGAAAAGCACAATTAATCAGAAATAATCGTGTAGGTGCATTAGCAATTTATCGAATAATCTTTATTGCAAAATCTGTTAACAAAAAGTTGTTTTTCCAAAAGGGAGTTGGATAAGTTCCTGAAAGAATTTTTTTTTGCAGGGCTGCGGGGAAAGTGCAGGGAAATGGGACTTGCTGAAGTGCCCTTGCAAGAAGCCGGCACAGGCTCGACGGCCCAAATGGCCTCCTTCTGTGCAGGATTCTAATACTTCAAGAGATCATCAGTTCAAGGATAAAAAAGCTACAATTTCAGATCCCTGATCTATTATAAATGAATCATACTAGGAATGTACCTTATTTTACATGTGCCACAAATAATGCAGGGCTGAGTGCTGGGACCCCAGCTATTTACAATATACATTAATGATTTAGATGAAAGAATAGAGTGTAATATCTCCAAGTTTGCAGATGACACTAAGCTGGGTGGTGGTGTGAGCTGTGAGGAGGATGCTAAGAGGCTGCAGGGTGACTTGGACAGGTTAGGCGAGTGGGCAAATGCATGGCAGCTGCAGTATAATGTGGATAAATGTGAGGTTATCCACTTTGGTGGCAAAAACACAAAGGCAGAATATTCTCTGAATGGCAGCAGATTAGGAAAAGGGGATGTGCAACGAGACCTAGGTGTCATGGTACATCAGTCATTGAAAGTTCGCATGCAGGTACAGCAGGCGGTGAAGAAGGCAAATGGTATGTTGGCCTTTATAGCTAGGGGATTTGAGTATAGAAGCAGGGAGTTGTACAGGGCCTTGGTGAGGCCTCACCTGGAATAGTGTGTTCAGTTTTGGTCTCCTAATCTGAGGAAGGATGTTCTTGCTATTGAGGGAGTGCAGCAAAGGTTCACCAGACTGATTCCCGGGATGACAGGACTGACACATGAGGAGAGACTTGATCGACTGGGCCTGTATTCACTGGAGTTTAGAAGGATGAGAGGGGATCTCATCGAAACATAAAATTCTGACGGGACTGGACAGGTTAGATGCAGGAAGAATGCTCCCGATGTTGGGAAGTCCAGAACCAGATGTCACAGTCTAAGGATAAGGGGTAAGCCATTTAGGACTGAGATGAGGAGAAACTTCTTCACTCAGAGTGGTTAACCTGTGGAATTCTGTACCGCAGAGAGTTGTTGATGCCATTACATTGGATATATTCAAGAGGGAGTTAGATATGGCCCTTACGGCTAAAGGGATCAAGGGGTATCGGCAGAAAGCAGGAAAGGGATACTGAGGTGAATGATCAGTCATGATCTTATTGAATGGTGGTACAGGCTCGAATGGCCTACTCCTGCTGCTATTTTCTATGTTTCTCTGTTATACAGCTATAAACGGTTAATCAGGTATATTTCCCTCTGAATAGTACTAAACATTGTAATCAGATACATTTTTGAAAGTATGATTATTGTTAAAACCATAAAATGTGCACAACACAGAAAGACAAGTTAAAGTCTGTAGACCAGTTTTTAGTGCTAGATGATCAGCTACCTTGTCATGCCCCATATGGTTATTGTGTACAGGATGGATCTTGCATGGCATTGCTCACATGAGAGTCACCGTTCTCGAACATGAGCTACCAGAGCCTGATGAAAACTCTTCCCCACACCCACCCCCCCGCCCCAACACAGCCCCCTCTTCACCAAATAACTTGCCAACAGATCTTAGTGGGAATAAAACAAAACATCTACTTAAGCAGGTCTGTTAAATCTTGAGTGCTGAAATGTTAACTTTACTCCAGCAGCAGGATCAGCATGGGAAACTGTTACAATTGCTTTTCATTCTGCAATTAATTGAAATATTAGTCCATAATGACCAATGCTAATAAAAATTAGAATTTACATCCAATATGGCATTAGCGGTACAGTAGTGAGGTGGTTATGTTACTGGACTAATAATTCAGAGAATGCAAGTTCAAATCTCACCATGGCAATGAGAATTTGAATTTGGTTTAAAAAATATCTGGAACTAAAAAAGCTTTTATCAGTAAAAGTGACCATGAAGTTGTCGGATTGTCGAACAAACCCAATTGGTTCACTGTCAATTGGGAAGGACCCATTCCTTATCTGGCCTATAAATGATTCCAGACCCACATCAGTATGGTTGCATTTTAACTGCCCACTGAAGTTGCCTAGCAAGCCAATCAGTTGTCAAGAATGCCCACCACCACCTTCTCAGGGCTGTGCCTGGGGCAACCACACCTCAAGAATGGTTTCAAATGATAGGGAAATTCCAGGATGTCCTTTACCTTACTGGCAGATCCTTGTTTTCTGGTAGTGTTGTCTTCCAAGATCTGGAAGTAGTTGGTCATCAGTTCTCCAGCCATCTGCCACTGGTGGTGAAACATGGCTTGGTGAATGCGACTCAGACAGGTTTTGGCCGTTCTTTGGAAGCCAGTTTGCTTTCCATCTTTGACATCTGCAATTGCAAGTGTAGTTTTAAAAATCGCACTGTCTTTCTAATTGAACATGCACAGAACTTAGTAAAATGCAGCCACAGTTTTGCTGCTGAAACCCAACAATATTCCCTAAAATAAGTAGGCTGCTACAGGAAAAGTTGCTTTTATTGCATCATTACTTTTTTAAAAAAAAAGAACTTCGTCATATATTTCTCTTGTGTTCGGTTCTGAACACAACACCGATTTACTTTCTGAAAGTATCTGTGGTAGTATAGCATTCCATAGAGATGAAACAGAAACTCTAGTTGCTGCAATTATCACCTAGTCTTTGGATAGCAGAAGAATGCACTATTATACTGTACGATTTGGGCTTTACACTGCAAAATTAAATCTCATCAAAAAGTCAGCATTGCAGATTTCATTTGCTTACAGAACTTTTAATTCACATCTCGTTGACCATATTAATACTAATACAGGAAATCAAGTGGTGTCTTTTACATTTGATCGAAGCTGAACTTCGACTAGATGTTAGACATGTGCAATGTTGCCAAGTCCTTTACTTTAAACCGATTGTTTTGTCTTTAATACAAACTGCATTGTGGTTTCCAATTGGTTTGTAATGAAACATATTTGCAATATTAGTAATGTCTAGCTTCCTGAGTATGGGTTACCATCTGGTGGCTACATGTAGAATTTCTCTCAATTGCCTGCTTAAGTAAACAGAATTTAAAGGGAGACCAGTTACATCTCAAAGAGGTGTTCGGACTTGAAAATACAATGGATGTCCTGTTTGGTCACAAACCCTATACACTGTTGGTGCTGCTGCTAATAGCAACTCCAGTAGTAGGACCACCTCACAAGAGGCGGCACCATTGAAGCCTACAAACAAACATTGCTGCCAGTGATGCCACCAACACATACAAGACAACAATGCCGTTCTCCATTGTCTGGCCAGTGCTATCTCCAGACATCGGTGGGCCCAAGTTTCGGGTGGAGTTGCTCCAATTTTTTTGGAGCAATTAGTTTAGTTTGGAGTATCTTAGAATCGCAATTCTCGGCATTTAGTTTGCTCCAGTTCTAGTGAGTTAGTTTAGTTTTAGTTCATTTTTTTTCCAAAAGGGGGTGTGCCCAGCAACTTAGGCCTGTTTTGCAAGTTTAGGCAGTGAAAACTTACTCCATTCTAAGTTAGTTTGAAGTAAGTGTCCACTTTTGTAAGTTCTGAAAAACCTTACCTAGAGTTAAGTTCAGTGCAGGCACAGCCAGAGACTGGGGGTGGGAAGCATTAAACACATCACGTAAAATGGCCTAAAACCTCTTGCGATGATATTTTGCCTTATATCTGCTGAGTGAGGACAATTGTTTCTCTTTTTATAAATAAGCAAGTGTAGGCTCCCGGCTGAGGCAGACACATCAATATCAACAGGGGGGGGGGGGTTGGAGGATTTTCCAAAGCGCTAAACACTTTCACAACAACATTAAAGAAGCATAAGTACATTTAAAGCACCAGGCACTAAACGAAGCACAAAAAGTAATAAGCAATTCATTATTAAAAAATAGAAGGAACCCTGCACCCTAAAGCACCAAGACCAATAACATAAAAAAAATAGAAGTCCTACTTTTATGTGAAGGGAAGGAAGGAAGGACTGTGTCTGTCTGTCTGTCTGTCTCTCTCTCGGTCAGTTAAAGTCTCTGTCAATGTCTGACTCCACCAGTGTCTGTCAGAGGGGAGGGAGTGGAGGAAGAGGGAGTGGGAGTGGGATGGGGAGGTGGGCTGAACGCGGGGGGGTGGGTGCAGACAAACATTGTGCATCTATACTTTTATACAAGTATCTATACAAACAGCAGCTATATTTGAAGGGAGCATTGATCAACAATGCGAAATCAGCTTTTCCACATGACGATTTCAGCTTGCAATAAAAATATTTTTTCAATTAATGCTAATCAATTACCTTGCAGCCCACAGCCAACTTGATATAATGCATTGTGTTAGGTTTTTTAGTTGTAAATTTACATTTGTAAACAATGTCCAAAAAGGTGCAGAAAAACAGTAAACAGGGTTGACCACTGGAGAAAATAATATCCACGTTGGAAGTGTTTTGCTACAGGCTGGGGGGGGCTGAACAGGAGGCTGAACTGTAGAGCATCGGGCTGCGAGGAGCAACTGCACATGCACGCACACTCTAGCGCGCATGTGCAGCGGTCCCGGCAGTTTTCAGCGCCGGGACCTGGCTCCGCCCCCCACCCCTTGTGCTGCCGAGCCCGAAGACGTCCTGAGGAGCTCGGAGAATAGCAGATAAGTTTTCGGTACCCTTTTCATTCTAGAAAGTCAACGCACCTTATGGAGGTGTGCTGTTTTTACAGGGGGCGGAAACTTGGGCCCCGAATGTCCAAAAAAAGTGCTATGGTGCAATGTAAATGGGAAAGGATTCCCGCATATCACAGCAATGCTTTTCTTATTCATTCACAGATGCGGGCGTTGCTGGCAAGGCCAGTGTTTTTTGCCCATCCCTAATTGTCCTCGAGAAGGTGGTGGTGATGAGTGGACTTCTTGAACCGCTGCAGTCCGTATGAAGAAGATACTTCCATAGTGGTTAGGTAGAGAGATCCAGGATTTTGACCCAGCAACGATGAAGGAACGGTGATATATGTCCAAGACAGCATGGTGTGTTATTGAAGGGGAATTTGGAGATTTTGGCGTTCCCAAGCGCCTACTGGCCTTGTCCTTCTTGGTGGTAGAGGTCGTGGGTTTGGGAGGTGGTGTCAAAGAAGCCTTGGCGAGTTGCTGCAGTGCATCTTATAGATGTTACACACTGCAGCCAAGGTACGCCAGTAGTGGAGGGAGTGAATGATGAAGGTGGTGGATGGGGTGCCAATTAAGCGGGCTGCTTTGACCTGGTAGGTGTCGAGCTTCAAGTGTTGCATGCATGCAGACACAGACTGCTTCATTATCTGAGGAATTGTGAACGGAACTGAACAGTGTGCCGCCCCCACTTCTGACCTCATGATGGAGGGAAGCTCATTGATGAAGCAGCTGAAGATGGTTGGGCCTAGGACACTGCCCTGAGGAACTTCTGCAGCGATATCTTGGGGCCGAGATGAATGGCCTCCAACATCCACCTTCCTCTGTGCTAGGTATGACTCCAGCCAGTGGAGAGTTTTCCTCTTGATCCTCATTGACTTCAATTTTATTGGAAGCAATTCTGTACATAAAGGTGGCATCAATCCACTTGTCTGGTTTGTATTTGAGCTCAAGTAATCTGTTCCCTTTTACTAAAAAAAAGTTGCCTAAATTTCTTTTGATCGCCTCAAATTTAAATTGTGTCCCTAATCCGCCAATCATATAACTGAAGTTCTATCAAGTCTCCTCTGCAGAGAGTGAAGTTCCAGGGGAGACAATTCAGCCCTCTAAGCTTCCTCCCATAATTAATTTCATGTGTAATCAACATTTCCATTCCTTCCACCTAACCCTGAGAAAATACACTTACCCATGTTGAACTTTGTCTGTCCATGTCCTGATCCCTTAGGATTATCATACATAAACTGACATCACTGGCCACAACATTTAATTTGATGTCATATGCAAAAGTAGACACCTTGAACAATATTCAGTCTTCTAAATCATTTATAACAAACAGTGGCTCCATCACTGACCCCTGTGGGACCAGCCCCACAATCACACACACACACACCCCCTCTGCCATGCATCAATCCATCTTGACAAATTCCTTCCTGAAATCCTGTTAGATGGCATCGACCCTCATTCACAAAATTTTGGGTAGTTCTTTGCAGCTCATTAATCCCCTGTCCAGCATTTACCAATGCCACTGTATTTGGGCTCTGCACTTATGGACAGTTTGACAAGATTATTAAACAATATACAAATGGTTTACTGAGTTGGCCATACTTTGGAACTGAAGTACACTTGTAGGCAGATGTAAACGAATTTCTGGACGGCAACTGCTGATCCAAATTCTCTCTTCGTCAGTGGAATGATCTCTTTCTGATGTTAGCTCAGCTACCTCGTCATCCATCTTGAGCTCACCATTAACATGAAACCGCGATAACCTGAAAGTTAGAGATCATCGTTGAAGAAGTGGCAAGTCAACATCATGTAATCACACAAGTAATGATAATCGGTCTGATTTTTTTGTTTTCATTTTTCCAGGATTTAGACCTAAACAAATCTGGTAAAATCAGTTGAAAACAAAGAGGTTTTTTTTGACAAATAAAAACAAAATCTTTATAATGAGCAAACAAAACAAAATGTTTATAGTGAGCAAAGTACAGATTTAAATCAAGCAGTTTTGGAAGGAACCAAAAACTCTTAAATGCTTACAACTACTTTCAGACGGTCTAATGCTAAGAGTTATTAGCATGTTCATTAGCTGCATCCTCAGCATCTCCTCCCCATGGATGTGTGTTAAACTTTTCTTCTTAGGAGGTCCCTTGTATCGACGATGACTTGCTTCCACGCCAAAAAGGAATGAGTTCACAGGTGTTTCAATGATTGACCTGACATTCCAGGTCCCGAAGTACATGTTGAAGGGTGGAAGATGCCCGTGAGTAGATTTTTTTTTAAACATGTGGTGGCCGTTGCACACCAGCCACCACACGGGCTTGGCAGTGGCAAGGATTAACCAAAGACGACTGGAGACCAGCTCTGCTGCACGGACCTAGTGTGCACACAGTGTGGGTTGGCCAGTGCTGCCCCTGGGCCCACACCTCTCCTGAGCCCCGACCACGTCGCTCTACAATCTCTCGCCGCTCCTTCGCCTCGATCTCACCGCTCCTCTGCTGCTTGCCACATCTCCTGCTGTACCTGCCCACGCTCCAATCAGCGACCTTGATTTTGGTGACGTCCAATCCAGTCACCCTTCTCCAAGTCATCGCCCTCCTGCACCAGCTCGCGCTGCTCCCGCGCCGCCGCACCTCCATTCCTTTTATAGCCCCGACCGACCGCTGGTGGTTTCTCGCTGGTCGGGGCCTCCACGCTGCCATGATTAACAGCAGAAATAACAGCAGAATCCAACCGCTGCAGTTAGTTGTGAACTCACTGATGTCTGAGCAGCATGCATGACTGAGCGAATCCCTTCCCACACGGAGCAGGTGAACGGCCTCTCCCCAGAGGGAGGACGGGGTGTGTCAGCAGATCCTTTGTGCTTTTAAAGCTCTTCGCACAGTCAGAACATTTAAATGATCTCTCAACAGTGTGAACTCGCTGTGTGTCAGGAGCTTGGATAACTGAGTGAATCCCTTCCCACACACGGAGCAAGTGAACGGTCTCTCCCCGGTGTGAATGCATCAATGAATATCCAGCTGGGACAGGTAATTGAATCCCTTCCCACATTTCCACGGTTTCCCCGTGGCGCGGGTGTCCTTGTGTCTCTCCAGGTTGGACGATCAGTTGAACACGATGCAGGTAACTGGCGGTAATGTTTACAATACTTCCAGTCTGTATGCTGAGAAGTACGCCCCATGATCAATGGAAAGGAACGCGCCAGAATTGCACAACAAAAATCAGCGCCATTAAAATTATTCACACAAACTACATGTTCTGTACAGTCAGATCTTCTACTGCGTGAAGCAGAAGGCACACTTATGCAATGGGAGAGGGGAAATTCCCTGCTTGCATATCTTGCTGCTGGCTACATTTGTGCAAGCCTGGGAGCAGCTGCACAAGGTGACAACGGTGGTCTTTAAGCCACATTGATATTATCCTTCCAGAAACCCAACCCTATGTCTTTGCCATTTCACTATCTAATTGTTTCATGAAAAAAATCCAGCGCTCCCTAAAACATTTGGGCTAGGTAATCACCCTATGTAAAGATATACTCATTTCTCATTATCTATCCTAAACCTGTGGACTCTTGTATTGCTTTGGGTTCACTGTCTCTAGCCACTAAGTATCTTGTATAGCTCTAGGAAGTTCCCTCTTTTCAAGGCTTTCCCCTCAGTTTCTGGGAGATCAGACTCTATACTGCGTCTAGGGCATGGGGGGGGGGGGGGGGGGGGGAACCCCTCTCACGTCACAATGCCTGCAAGCTCTCAGCTGAGAATGGTGTGCATCACCGGAAAAAAACATACGTTTGTAAGAATCGCACAAAATTTCACTTGATTTCTGGAGTTGTGACTCCTGGAAGGTGAATTAACAGAACAGAACAGATTGAGAGAAAAGAACAGTATAACTTTTTGCAGACATACTATTGAAAACTTGTATTATAGTACCAAACATTTTAATATTTGACGACAGTCAATGGATTCCCTGAATGAACTTTTTTGTTAAATAGAAAAGCTCCCTCTGGTGGTAAAGAGTAAGTACTGCTATAAATTACAGAAAATTCTATAGCCTGGTACTAATATTGGAAACTCCAGAATAAAAAAAATAAACATGTTCACTTTGAATTGTGGTACCAGATATCCCAGACCCTGATTAGGTTAACAGTGGGTGTGGTTGAATAGCTTTGAAGTATTTCCTTCATTTGGTGTCATAAATAACCATGGATGAGAAAGTGCTGAAACTGCATTGTGACTACTTAGCCTTGCTCTTTTTCCCTCTCATGCTTCCATTGACTGTCGTCAAATATTAAAATGTTTGGTACTATAATACAAGTTTTCAATAGTATGTCTGCAAAAAGTTATACTGTTCTTTTCTCTCAATCTGTTCTGTTAATTCACCTTCCAGGAGTCACAACTCCAGAAATCAAGTGAAATTTTGTGCGATTCTTACAAACGTATGTTTTTTTCCGGTGATGTACACCATTCTCAGCTGAGAGCTTGCAGGCATTGTGACGCGAGAGGGCCCTCCCCATGCCCTAGACGCAGTATAGAGTCTGATCCCCCAGAAACCGAGGGGAAAGCCTTGAAAAGAGGGAACTTCCTAGAGCTATACAAGATACTTAGTGGCTAGAGACAGTGAACCCAAAGCAGTACATACACTGATTCTCAGTCCCAGAGGCTGTGCCATGGTTAGACAACTGCCGGTACACCAGTGGGGAAATCCAGGATGAGATAGAGGCAAGTCAAAGCAAGACTTGTGTTGCAGATATATTTACACCAAATGTAACTATCCACTTCCAGACCATAATTCCTTATCAAGAGAGACCCCATATCCAAGTAATCTGTTTTTCTTTCACTTCTACAACAATTTCTAAAAGAAAATTATACATGTATATTGAGCAAAAAGGACTGAAGGACAAATCAAGTCTTCTTCTTAGGCAGTCCCTCGTCGAGTCGACGATAACTTAGTTAAATGCTCATAAGATGGCCTCCAAACACTGCGATTGCCTTTGCTCTCATACCTGCAGTGTCTCAGATTTCTGTTCTCCTCCTCCCTCAAACAAATGTCTTTACACCCAATTGCCTTCCCTTCAGAGGTGAATGTTAGAAGATGGACGATCTCAGGCATTCCTGGAGCCATTATAAATACATTTTTAAAAGACAGTAAGAGAGAGTTTAGTTACCTTTGTAGATCACAGCCGGAAAGCTCAAGTGGTCTATTCTCATTCACCTAAACACCAGAAATAGAGTATTGTTTAATTAATTGAACAATTTCCAGTATTATTTATTAGAACATATATTGGGTCGGCACTTTTGCAATTCAAAATGAAATGTACTCATTGCTACCAGACTGAAAGAGGAGACGTAATTTGAGAACTACTGATTACAGGTAGCTCGTCTGAAATCCGGAAACCTCAGGACCGAGGCCATTCTGGGTATTTCGGAACGTCTTTCCGCGTCCCGAATCCGGAAACGCCTGGGCCGAGGTAAGGGGGTCCGGCGGCCCAGCGGGGGAGGCAAGAGGGGTGGCGGCAGGTCCGGATTCCAAAACATTTTCCAGATTCCGGACGACCCTGCCACAGTTCAGTCCGGTGTCCGGTTTTCGGAACTCCAGATTTCAGACGCTCAGCCTGTATCAGTAAAGCATGCTTAAAACTTTTTCTCACTTCACAATAAACTGTATTCAGCGATTAGGGCAGAATTGTCAAGGCGATGAATAATCAAAGTTAAAGCAGCTTGAATAACTTTAGAAAGTACCAATACAGGGCTAATAGGGCAGCAGTTTGACATGCAAGAGCGAAGCCCTCTTGGTGAGCACAGCACATTTTCAAGGAGGTGGTTAGCATCTGTTCTTGTGTTGTGATGCCTCAGACCATGTTTTATATAACAACCACTTCCATTTACATAGGCCCTTTAATGTAGTAAAATATCCCAAGGCGTTTTCACAATGGAAGAGGACGACAAAATACCAGCAGTGCAAAAGAACCTAAAAATAAGTCAAAGGAAGGAACTTAGTGGATTTAATATAAATATACAAAAAGTGGCAATGGAGAAAATAGTGGGACTTAAAAATAGACATATCTCCAGGACCTGATGCTTTCCACCCCAGGGTAATAAAGACATGAGGGGAAATTACAGATGCATTAGTCACAATATTCAAAAGCTCTATAGATTCAGGAATCTTGTCTCTGGATTGGAAAACTACAAATGTCACTCCATTATTTAAGAAAAGAGGGCGGGAGGAAGAAACTAGGTAACTACAGACCCGTCAGTTTAATATCAATTGTGGGGAAGTTACTGGAATCTATCATCAGAGAATGACTGAACACTTGGACAAGTATCAAAGTATTATAGCATGCATTTGTGAAAGGTAGGTCATGTCTAACTAATCTTAGTTGAATCTTTGGAGGAGTTCACTAGCTTAGTGGACAAAGGAGTGTCTATGGATATTGTCTACATGGACTCCAGAAAGCATTTGATAAGGTTCTTCACAAGAGATTAGCAACAAAGAGAGCATACAGAATTGGAGGTAATCTTATGACACGAGTTGATAATTGGCTGAGAGGTAGGGGACAAAGAGAAGGGATAAAGGGGTTTGTTCTCTAATTGGCTGGGTGTGACAAGTGGTGTTTGCCAGAGGTCTATAGGAGGAACTCAGATTTTATATATTAATAACTTGGATGGAGAGCGCTGTATATACAAGATTAACACTAAATTAGGAGCCAGAGGCCTTGGATTCGCAGCCCCTATGGGCACATACGAGGTGCACATGCGCCTGTAGGGGCCCCGCATGTTACGGGTTTAGGTATGCACTGCGCATGCGCCTAAACCTGCGATCTGTCAAGAATTCTGTCAGGAAGTAAAGGGGCTCCTCGGGCAGAGAGTTGGACTATTTGCCAAACTTCTGCCCAGTGAACAACCTTGAAATTCTTACGACTGATAAAAGCAGGCCTACGTCCCTGGAATACGCGGGCCTCTGCACAGGCCTACGCATAGAGGCCCAGGACCACCAGTCTCCAAACCTCCCAGACCTCCAGGTAAGTTCGTAGAAATGTTTCAGGTCAGAGGCATCCACCCGCGGGAAGCCTCTGACCGCAATTTAGGGGCCATAGTATGTTGTGTGGATGGGAGCTGGAACTTACAAAAGGAACATAAATAGGCCAAGTTAGTGGGCAAAATTATGGCAGATGGTGTTTAATGTGGGGAAGTACAATCTATATTAACATCTTGGAAGAAGGGACTGAGTGTAACGTAGCCAAGTTTGCTGACGATACAAAGATGGGAGGAAAAGCAATGTGTGAGGAGGACATAAAAAATCTGCAAAAGGACATAGACAGACTAAGTGAGTGGGACAAAAATTGGCAGATGGAGTATAATGTTGGAAAGTGTGAGGTCATGCACTTTGGCAGAAAAAAATCAAAGAGCAAATTATTATTTAAATAGAGAAAGATTGCAAAGTGCTGCAGTACAGTGGGACCTGGGAGTACTTGTGCATGAAACACAGGATAGTATGCAGGTGCAGCAAGTGATCAGAAAGGTCAATGACATCTTGGCCTTTATTGCAAAGGGGATGGAGTATAAAAGCAGGGAAGTCTTGCTACAGCTGTACAGGATATTGGTGAGGCCACACCTGGAATATTGCGTGCAGTTTTGGTTTCCATATTTACGAAAGGATATGCTTGCTTTGGAGGCAGTTCAGAGAAGGTTCACTAGGTTGATTCTGGGGATGAGGAGGTTGACTTATGAGGAAAAGTTGAGTAGGTTCGGCCTCTACTCATTGGAATTCAGAAGAATGAGAGGTGATCTTATCGAAACGTATAAAATTATGAGAGGGCTTGACAAGGTGGATGCAGACTGGTGGGAGAGACTAGAACTAGAGGGCATGATTTTAGAATAAGGGGCCGCCCATTTAGAACAGATGGAGAAATTTCTTCTCTCCGAGGGTTGGCAATCTGTGGAATTTGCTGCCTCAGAGAGCTGTGGAAGCTGGGACATTGAATAAATTTAAGACAGAAATAGACAGTTTCTTAAACAATAAGGGGATAAGGGGTTATGGGTAGCAGGCAGGGAAGTGGAGCTGAGTCCATGATCAGATCAGTCATGATCTTATTGAATGGCAAAGCAGGTTCGAGGGACTGTATGGCCTACTCCTGCTCCAATTTCTTATGTTATGTACTTTCTCCACCTAGGGCGGTCTTCGGCCAGGGACTCCCAGGTGTCAGTGGTGATGTCGCACTTTATCAGGGAGGCTTTGAGGGTGTACTTGTACCGTTTTCACTGCTCACCTTTGGCTCGTTTGCCATGGAGGAGCTCCATATAGAGCATTTGCTTCGGGAGTCTCGTGTCTGGCATGCAAACTATGTGGCCTGCCCAGTGAAGCTGATCGAGTATGGCCAGTGCTTCAATGCTGGGGATGTTAGCCTGGACGAGGACACTGATGTTGGTGCGCCTGTCCTGCCAGGGGATTTGCAGGTACAAAAATAATCCAAAAGGATAATGGAATCTTGACCTTTATCTCAAGCGGGATGGAATTCAAAAAAGTGATGCTTCAGTTGTACAGAGCTTTGGTCAGACCATCTGGACCACAACATTCACTTTTCGGCACCGAACCATAGGGAAGATATATTGACCTTGGAGGATGAACTGCAGAGTCACCAGAATTTTACCAGGGTTTGAAGGGTTTATGAGGGCAGATTACATAAACTTGGCTTGTATTCCTTGAGTTTAGATGGTTGAGGAGTGATCAAATGAAGACATTTAAAAAGATGGATGCAGATAAACTAGTGTGTTTCTTGGTATGATTACCCCTACCCAGCCACATTTCCACAGAGTTTGATCTGGCATTCCAAAAGAAAACAGCATTATAGAATCTTATATGGCCCTGGAAGAGGACTGCAGCTAACACTTGCAGGGGTGGGGGGGTACCAGAACTAGGGGTCATAAATAGTCAATAAATCAAATAGGAAATTCAGCAGAAACCTCTTTACAAAGAGTGGAACGTGCTACCACAAGGATTGTTTGAGGTGAATAGCATAGATGCATTTAAGGGTAAGGTAGATGAACACGAGGGTGAAAGGAATAGGATATAGAGGAGGTTTGCATGGAGTATAAACATCAGCACAACCAGTTGGACCAAATGGCCTGTTCCTGTGCTATGCAATTCATTTAACCGCTGCACGATAATTTAAGACTTGCATTTATATAGCACCTTTCACAATCACCAGAGTGTAGTCACTGTTGCAATATGGGAAACACGGGAGTCAACTTGCACACCATGCTCCTACAAACAGCAATATGATAATGGCAAGATAATCTGTTTTTTTATGTTGATTGAGGGATAAATATTGGCCAGGACACTGGGGATAACTCCCCTGCTCTAAGAAATAGTGCCACGGGATCTTTTACACCCACCTGAGAGAGCAGACGGAGGCTCCGACAGTGCAGCACTCCCTCAGCACTACACTGGAGTGTCAGCCTAGATTTTTGTGTTCAAGTCCCTAGAGTGGGACTTGAGTGGGACTTGAACCACAACCTTCTCGCAACCAAATGTGCTGCGCACCGAGCCACAGCTGACACGTTCTATATAAAATGGCGAGATGCATAACACTGACATTATCAACATCTTTCATCAGACCTTCATTTTAATCTTAAAAGTGAAGGCAGAAACATTAAACATTCCAAAGGATCACCATAATCAAATACCAGTCACAAGAGCTCCGCCCATTTAAACTGCCCTCGCCCCGCTCCTGGGTTAGTCGCTCCCTGGCCCCCCAAAAGGTTCCTTAACCTGTGCAGCCCAGGCAGGTTTGCTCAAGCGCTGCCCGTCCACATCACTCACCCTTCCACCCGCAGCGCAGCAAGCACAGCCTCCCAGTCCTCGGCTTGCCCGGCTCCCGGACCGTCTTCCATTCCCGGGATACGTTCCATTCGCGCACCACGTGCAGCCGCTTTCGAAAAACTACTTCCGGCGTCAAGCTGCACGGCGCTGTGTTTTCAATCAAAGCATCCGGGCTCAAAATCATTCATTTTCTTGCCCTGGGGTTACATGCCCGGTAACTCAGAGTATGTATTGTGTAGTCTGGGACCAGGTTCGTTACCTTCAAACATTAAAAACAAGATTCGTTTTTTTTATTTAATTGCTGCATCGTCGCCATCCGTGTGTTTAACACTTGCATCACTTGCCCAATTCCACTGACATAGGCCAACGCATTGAAACACATTAAAACTGAGCCCAATGAAAAACATTGACCTGGAAATTCCGGCCTGCCGGGTCCGTACGGAGTGTCTACGGACCCGGGAAGGCATCGGAAAAGCCAGTTTTCAGCGCACGATGCGCATGTGCTGAAAACCGGCTTTTTCGATCTGTCAAGCTGGAGCTGGACTGATCCTCTGAATGCACTGGAGAACTATGGGTTCTCGCAAAAGATTCAGCAGTTTAGACAAATACTGCCCAGAATCTAGGCACGAAACGTAGAGACATAGAAAATAGGTGCAGGAGTAGGCCATTCAGCCCTTCAATCCTGCACCACCATTCAATAAGATCATGGCTCATGCAATTTCAGTACCCCATTCCTGCTTTCGCTCCATACCCCTTGATCCCTTTAGCCGTAAGGGCCGCATCTACCTCCCTCTTGAATAGATCTAACGAACTGGCCTCAACAACTTTCTGTGGTAGAGAATTCCACAGGTTCACAATTTTCTGAGTGAAGAAGTTTCTCCTCATCTCGGTCCTAAATGGCTTACTCCTTATCCTTAGACTGTGACCCCTGGTTCTGGACTTCCCCAACATCTGGAACATTCTTCCTGCATCTAACCTGTCCAATCCCGTCAGAATTTTATATGTTTCAGTGAGATCCCCTCTCCTAAATTCCAGTGACTATAGACCTAGTTGATCCAGTCTTTCTTCATATGTCAGTCCTACCATCCCGGGAAACAGTCTGGTGAACCTTCGCTGCACTCCCTCAATAGCAAGAATGTCCTTCCTCAGATTAGGAGACCAAAACTGAACACAATATTCAAGATGTGGCCTCAACAAGGCCTTGTACAACTGCAGTAAGACCACCCTGTGTCCTATACGCAATTCCTCCCGATATGAAGGCCAACATGCCATTTGCCTTCTTCACCGCCTGCTGTACCTTCATGCCAACTTTTAATGACTGATGTACTATGACACCCAGGTCTCATTGCACCTCCCCCTTTCCTAATCTGTCACCATTCAGATAATATTCTGCCGTCCTGTTTTTGCCACCAAAGTGGATAACCTCACATTTATCTACATTATACTGCATCTGCCATGCATTTTCCCACTCACCTAACCTGTCCAAGTCATCCTGCAGCCTCTTAGCATCCTCCTCACAGCTCACACTGCCACCCAGCTTAGTGTCATCTGCAAACTTGGAGATATTACATTCAATTCCTTTGTCTAAATCGTTAATGTATATTGTAAATAGCTGAGGTCCCAGCACTGAACCTTGCGGTACCCCACTAGTCACTGCCTGCCATTCTGAAAAGGACCCGTTTATTCCTACTCTTTGCTTCCTGTCTGCCAACCAGTTCTCTATCCAGATCAATACATTATCCCCCAATACCATGTGCTTTAATTTTGCACACCAATCTCTTGTGTGAGACCTTGTCAAAAGCCTTTTGAAAGTCCCAATACACCACATCCACTGGTTTTCCCTTGTCCACTCTACTGGTTACAGCCTCAAAAAATTCGAGAAGATTTTTCAAGCATGATTTCCCTTTCATAAATCCATGCTGACTTGGAACGATCCTGTCACTGCTTTCCAAATGCTTTGCTATAACATATTTAAGAATTGATTCCAACATTTTCCCCACTACCGATGTCAGGTTAACCGGTCTATAATTCCCCATTTTCTCTCTCCCTCCTTTTTTAAAAAGTGGGGTTACATTTGCTACACTCCAATCCATAGGAACTAATCCAGTCGATAGAATGTTGGAAAATGACCACCAATGCATCCACTATTTCTAGGGCCACTTCCTCAAGTACTCTGGGATGCAGACTATCAGGCCCTGGGGATTTATTGGTCTTCAATCCCATCAATTTCCCTAACACAATTTCCTGACTAATAAGGATTTCCTTCAGTTCCTCCTTCTCGCTAGACCCTCAGTCCCCTAGTATTTCCGGAAGGTTATTTGTGTCTTCCTTAGTGAAGACAGAACCAAAGTATTTGTTCAATTGGTCTGCCATTTCTTTGTTCCCGATTAAAAATTCATCTGATTCTGACTGCAAGGGACATAGAAACATAGAAACATAGAAAATAGGTGCAGGAGCAGGCCATTCAGCCCTTCTAGCCTGCACCGCCATTCAATGAGTTCATGGCTGAACATGAAACTTCAGTACCCCCTTCCTGCTTTCTCGCCATAACCCTTGATCCCCCGAGTAGTAAGGACTTCATCTAACTCCCTTTTGAATATATTTAGTGAATTGGCCTCAACTACTTTCTGTGGTAGAGAATTCCACAGGTTCACCACTCTCTGGGTGAAGAAGTTTCTCCTCATCTCAGTCCTAAATGGCTTACCCCTTATCCTCAGACTGTGACCCCTGGTTCTGGACTTCCCCAACATTGGGAACATTCTTCCTGCATCTAACCTGTCTAAACCCGTCAGATTTTTAAACGTTTCTATGAGGTCCCCTCTCATTCTTCTGAACTCCAGTGAATACAAGCCCAGTTGATCCAATCTTTCTTGATAGGTCAGTCCCGCCATCCCGGGAATCAGTCTGGTGAATCTTCGCTGCACTCCCTCAATAGCAAGAATGTCCTTCCTCAAGTTAGGAGACCAAAACTGTACACAATACTCCAGGTGTGGCCTCACCAAGGCCCTGTACAACTGTAGCAACACCTCCCTGCCCCTGTATTCAAATCCCCTCGCTATGAAGGCCAACATGCCATTTGCTTTCTTAACCGCCTGCTGTACCTGCATGCTAACCTTCAATGACTGATGTACCATGACACCCAGGTCTCGTTGCACCTTCCCTTTTCCTAATCTGTCACCATTCAGATAATAGTCTGTCTCTCTGTTTTTACCACCAAAGTGGATAACCTCACATTTATCCACATTATACTTCATCTGCCATGCATTTGCCCACTCATCTAACCTATCCAAGTCACTCTGCAGCCTAATAGCATCCTCCTCGCAGCTCACACTGCCACCCAACTTAGTGTCATCCGCAAATTTGGAGATACTGCATTTAATCCCCTCGTTTAAATCATTAATGTACAATGTAAACAGCTGGGGCCCCAGCACAGAACCTTGTGGCACCCCACTAGTCACTGCCTGCCATTCTGAAAAGTACCCGTTTACTCCTACTCTTTGCTTCCTGTCTGACAACCAGTTCTCAATCCACGTCAGCACACTACCCCCAATCCCATGTGCTTTAACTTTGCACATTAATCTCTTGTGTGGGATCTTGTCGAAAGCCTTCTGAAAGTCCAAATATACCACATCAACTGGTTCTCCTTTGTCCACTTTACTGGAAACATCCTCAAAAAATTCCAGAAGATTTGTCAAGCATGATTTCCCTTTCACAAATCCATGCTGACTTGGACCTATCATGTCACCATTTTCCAGATGCACTGCTATGACATCCTTAATAATTGATTCCATCATTTTACCCACTACTGAGGTCAGGCTGAACGGTCTATAATTCCCTGTTTTCTCTCTCCCTCCTTTTTTAAAAAGTGGGGTTACATTGGCTACCCTCCACTCCATAGGAACTGATCCAGAGTCAATGGAATGTTGGAAAATGACTGTCAATGCATCCGCTATTTCCAAGGCCACCTCCTTAAGTACTCTGGGATGCAGTCCATCAGGCCCTGGGGATTTATCGGCCTTCAATCCCATCAATTTCCCCAACACAATTTCCCGACTAATAAAGATTTCCCTCAGTTCCCCCTCCTTACTAGACCCTCTGACCCCTTTTATATCCGGAAGGTTGTTTGTATCCTCCTTAGTGAATACCGAACCAAAGTACTTGTTCAATTGGTCTGCCATTTCTTTGTTCCCCGTTATGACTTCCCCTGATTCTGACTGCAGGGGACCTACATTTGTCTTTACTAACCTTTTTCTCTTTACATACCTATAGAAACTTTTGCAATCCACCTAAATGTTCCCTGCAAGCTTCTTCTCGTACTCCATTTTCCCTGCCCTAATCAAACCCTTTGTCCTCCTCTGCTGAGTCCTAAATTTCTCCCAGTCCCCAGGTTCGCTGCTATTTCTGGCCAATTTGTATGCCACTTCCTTGGCTTTAATACTATCCCTGATTTCCCTAGATAGCCACGGTTGAGCCACCTTCCCTTTTTTATTTTTACGCCAGACAGGAATGTACAATTGTTGTAATTCATCCATGCGGTCTCTAAATGTCTGCCATTGCCCATCCACAGTCAACCCCCTAAGTATCATTCGCCAATCTATCCTAGCCAATTCATGCCTCATATCTTCAAAGTTACCCTTCTTTAAGTTCTGGACCATGGTCTCTGAATTTACTGTTTCATTCTCCATCCTAATGCAGAATTCCACCATATTATGGTCACTCTTCCCCAAGGGGCCTCGCACAACGAGATTGCTAATTAATCCTCTCTCATTACTCAACACCCAGTCTAAGATGGCCTCCCCCCTAGTTGGTTCCTCAACATATTGGTCTAGAAAACCATCCCTTATGCACTCCAGGAAATCCTCCTCCACCGTATTGCTTCCAGTTTGGCTAGCCCAATCTATGTGCATATTAAAGTCACCCATTATAACTGCTACACCTTTATTGCATGCACCCCTAATTTCCTGTTTGATGCCCTCCCCAACATCCCTATTACTGTTTGAAGGTCTGTATACAACTCCTACTAACGTTTTTTGCCCTTTGGTGTTCTGCAGCTCTACCCATATAGATTCCACATCATCCAAGCTAATGTCTTACCTAACTATTGCATTAATCTCCTCTTTAACCAACAATGCTACCCCACCTCCTTTTCCTTTTATTCTATCCTTCCTGAATGTTGAATACCCCTGAATGTTGAGTTCCCAGCCCTGATCATCCTGGAGCCACGTCTCCGTAATCCCAATCACATCATATTTATTAACATCTATTTGCACAATTAATTCATCCACCTTATTGCGGATACTCCTTGCATTAAGACACAAAGCCTTCAGGCTTGTTTTTTTAACACCTTTTGTCCTTTTAGAATTTTGCTGTACAGTGGCTCTTTTTGTTCTTTGCCTTGGGTTTCTCCGCCCTCCAATTTTCCTCATCTCCTTTCTGTCTTTTGCTTTTGCCTCCTTTTTGTTTCCCTCTGTCTCCCTGCATTGGTTCCCATCCCCCTGCCATATTAGTTTAAATCCTCCCCAACAGCACTAGCAAACACTCCCCCTAGGACATTGGTTCCGGTCCTACCCAGGTGCAGACCGTCCGGTTTGTACTGGTCCCACCTCCCCCAGAACCGGTCCCAATGCCCCAGGAACTTGAATCCCTCCCTGCTGCACCACTGCTCAAGCCACGTATTCATCTGCGCTATCCTGCGATTCCTACTCTGACTATCACGTGGCACTGGTAGCAATCCTGAGATTACTACTTTTGAGGTCCTACTTTTTAATTTAGCTCCTAGCTCCTTAAATTCGTTTCGTAGGACCTCTTCCCTTTTTTTACCTGTTTGTCTTCACTAATCTTTTTCTCTTCACATATCTATAGAAGCTTTTGCAGTCAGTTTTTATGTTCCCTAAGCTTACTCTCATACTCTATTTTCCCCCTCCTAATTAAACCCTTTGTCCTTCTCTGCTGAATTCTAAATTTCTCCCAGTCCTCAGGTTTACTGCTTTTCCTGGCCAATTTATATGTCTCTTCCTTGGATTTAACACTATCCCTAATTTCCCTTGTTAGCTACGGTTGAGCCACCTTCCCCGTTTTATTTTTACTCCAGTCAGGGATGTACAATTGTTGAAGTTCATCCATGTGATCTTTAAATGTCTGCCATTGTCTATCCACTGTCAACCCTTTAAGTATCATTCGCCAGTCTATTCTAGCCAATTCATGCCTCATACCATCGAAGTTACCTTTCTTTAAGTTCAGGACCCTAGTCTCTGAATTAACTGTGTCAGTCTCCATCTTAATGAAGAATTCTACCATATTATGGTCACTTCCCCAAGGGGCCTCGCACAATAAAATTGCTAATTAATCCTCTTTCATTACACAACACCAAGTCTAGGATGGCCACCTCTCTCGTTGGTTCCTCGACATATTGGTCTAGAAAACCATCCCTTATACACTCCAGGAAATCCTCTTCCACCGTATTGCTACCAGTTTGGTTAGCCCAATCTATATGTAGATTAAAGTCACCCATGATAACTGCTGTACCTTTATTGCACGCATCCCTAATTTCCTGTTTGATGCCATCCCCAACCTCACTACTACTGTTGGGTGGTCTGTACACAACTCCCACTAGCGTTTTCTGTCCTTTGATGTTCCGCAGCTCTATCCATACAGATTCCACATCATCCAAGCTAATGCCCTTCCTTACTATTGCGTTAATCTCCTCTTTAACCGGCAACGCCACCCCACTTCCTTTTCCTTTCTGTCTATTCTTCCTGAATATTGAATAGCCCTGGATGTTGAGTTCCCAGCCTTGGTCACCCTGGAGCCATGTCTCCGTAATCCCAATTACATCATATCCGTTAACAGCTGTCTGCACAGTTTATTCATCCACCTTATTACGAATGTTCCTTGCATTGAGACACAGAGTCTTCAGGCTTGTTTTTTTTACACTCTTTGTCCTTTTAGAATTATGTTGTAATGTGGCCCTTTTTGATTTTTGCCTTTGATTTCTCTGCCCTCCACTTTTCCTTATTTCCTTTCTACCTTTTGCTTCTGTCCCCATTTTACTTCCCTCTGTCTCCCTGCATAGATTCCCATTCCCCTGCCATATTAGTTTAAACCCTCTCCAACAGCACTAGCAAACACACCGCCTAGGACATCGGTTCCGGTCCTACCCAGGTGCAGACCGTAAAGTTTGTACTGGTCCCACCTCCCCCAGAACCGGTTCCAATGTCCCAGGAATTTGAATCCCTCCCTTTTACACCATTCCTCAAGCCATGTATTAATCTTATCTTGTTATTTCTACTCTGACTAACACGTGGCATTGGTAGCAATCCTGAGATTACTACCTTTGAGGTCCTACTTTATAATTTAACTCCTAGCTCTCTAAATTCAGCCTGTAGGACCTCATCCCATTTTTTACCTATATCGTTGGTACCTATATACACCACGACAGCTGGCTGTTCACCCTCCCCCTCCAGAATGCGCTGCAGCCGCTCCGAGACATCCTTGACCCTTGCACCAGGGAGGCAACATAACATCATGGAGTCTCGATTGCGGCCACAGAAACACCTATCTATTCCCCTTACAATAGAATCTCCTATCACGATGGATGAAAGCAGGTGTACAGCTTGCATTCTGTGCGAGAGCTGCAGCAGGAAAAAGCAAAACGAGGTAAGTAAGGGACATTTACAACGGGAAGTTTTTCTTTTAATTTTTAAAGCCTGATTTAAGCCTTTAAGCAAAAGACATGTCTAATTTCCATGTTTTAAAAAAAAATTCTCTCACACAACTGTAAAATTAAATGAAAGTTCTTTAATTAGATGGAGGAAATGCATGAACAGCTGGAAAGTTTAAGAAAACTAGTTCAGCTGTTGGTAACTCTGAGAGAAGTTAAATATGGGTTAAAACTTTGTCTTGGAAATGGAAGGATTATTTGTTTGACAGTGATGAACTAATATTAAAAAGTTCTGTTAAAATTAAGGGCTTTTTTATAAGAACAGTAACAGCAATAATTTCAAGCAGGTTTCATTAGAGGCCAGTGTGAATTTGTACCTACCAATTTTAAAAATGAGTTCTACAAATATTTCTTTCTTTCCTCCTATGTGTGCAGCATCTAGCTACAAATGAAGCCTGTGAGGGATAAACATGCCTGCGTATGATATTATCATAAATATTTGTGACATTCTGGCGCAGAGAAACATACGCTGCAGGGAACAACTAAGAAGATTGGTGAACCATGAATGCTGCCTCATCAGAAGGAAAACTACCCACCATTGAGAGTGTACAGGGAGAGGCTATCTTTGGAAATGATGTCGGAGGAGTTATGTGTGAGGAGGCTGCGCTTCAGCAAAGAGGCAATCAGATGATTGTGTGACCCGTTGACGACCTTCAAACACGCTCAACAACCCACACTGCTTTGCCTGTGTCCATGAAGGTAACCACCGCACTGAACTTCTTTGTATCAGGGTCATTTCAGACAAGCACCGGTGACATTTCAAAATGAGCGAGTGCCACATAAAATGACTAAGACTTGGCAATGTATAATAGATTTTAATACAGTAACAACAGTCTGATTATGACAATTTCCTGTCTGACACAATACAATGAAAACAACTTGTAGTTGTAGTTGTAGAAGTGCCTGCTTCACGATTACATACAAGCCGTGATCCTGACCAACAGATCCACCACAGACCTAATACACATGCGGACCAGGGTCAAGCAAGGCTATGTCATCGCACCAACGCTGTTCTCGATATTCCTCGCTGCAATGCTCCATTTCGCCCTCAATAAGCTCCCCGCTGGAGTGGAGCTGATCTACAGAACAAATGGGAAACTGTTCAATCTCCAGTCCAAATCCAAGGTCGTCCCATCCTCTGTCATTGAATTACAGTATGCAGACGATGCTTGCGTTTGCGCACACTCGGAGGTCGAACTCCAAACCATCGTCAACAATTTCATTGAAGCGTCCGAGAGTATGGGCCTTACACCAAGCACCGTAAGACAAAGGTTCTCTACCAATCTGCGCCCGCCACACAGTACTGCCCCTCGATTATGAAAATCCATGACGAGGCCTTGGACAACATGGACCATTTTCCATACCTACTGTCAACAAAGGCAGACAATGACGACGAAGTCCAACACCATCTTCAGTGTGTCAGTGCAGCCTTCGGTCGTCTGAGGAAGAGGGTGTTTGAAGACCAGGACCTCAAACCCGGCACCAAGCTCATGGTCTACACAACAGTGGTGATACCCGCCCTCCCATATGCTTCAGAGACATGGACTATGTACAGCAGGCACCTCAAAGCACTGGAGAGGTAGCACCAACACTGCCTCTTCAAGATCCTGCAAATCCATTGGCAGGATAGGCGCACCAACGTCAGTGATCTCTCTCAGGCCAACATCCCCAGCATCGAAGCACTGACCATGCTCGATCAGCTCCGATGGATGGGCCACATCATCCGCATGCCCGACACTAGACTCCCAAATCAAGCGTTCTACTCAGAGCTTCGACACGGCAAGCGAGCCCCAGGTGGGCAGAGGAAACGCTTCAAGGACACCCTCAAAGCCGCCTTAAAAAAGTGCAACATCCCTACCGACTCCTGGGAATCCCTAGTCCAAGACCATCCTAAGTGGAGGAGAAGCATCCGGGAAGGTGCCAACCACCTCGAGTCTCTTCATCGGGAGCACACAGAAGCCAAGTGTAAACAGCGTAAGGAGTGCACGACAACCCGAGCACCCCACCCACTCGTTCCTCCAACCGCCACCTGCCCCACCTGTGACAGAGATTGTAGGTCCCGCATTGGACTCACAGTCACCTGAGAACTCATATTAGTGTGGAATCAAGTCATCCTCGATCGACTCCAAGGGGTTGCCTAAAAAAATGAAATACCTTTTACATCGTAAAACATCCCAAGGCGCTTCATGAGTGTTATAAGACAAAATAATACATTTGACACACTTACACCACACTTGTGTTATACTTCAGCATTGTACCAGTAGTCCTGTCCAATACACCATGGTAGTGGTGTGGCGTTTATCACCAAATCACACCTTGGTCTCTCGCTCTCCCCGCCCCAAACTTCTCTGGCAGCTTCTCCTTTGAGCACCTCACCTATTCCACCCCTCTCACCCCTCTCTTAAAATCCAGGTTCTCTGCTTCCCACCCAAGCCCCATGCCATGTTTCTCACCAAGATATCCTCACTGCTTTCCTCTCTCAGCCTCTGGAGCAATTTTAACCTCTATCAATTCATTGTGCCCTGTCCTCCGAGTTCACTGCCCTCCTATCCTCCCTTAATTTCTTCCATATAAACTCCCCTACCCATATTAACGGCCACCTCTCAACCTTGCCATCTCCCATGGCCTCTCTATTCCCCTTATCTCAATCACAGATAAGACCATCTCTGATCACTTATATCCCTCATCACTCAGATCCCCTTCCACATCCACTCCCTTCTGCGTTCGTCTCTGCAAAAACTTTCCCCCCAAGTCACTTACAGCGGCACTTTAAATCTCCCAACTGTCTTGCCTCTGGCCTCAATTTGGAATGATACCTCTGCAGCTACCAATCTGATCAATCACACCTTCACCTCCACCTAATATCTGTGGTTGGGGAAATGTTGGAGTCCATTATTAAAGAAGCAGCAGCAGGACATTTAGAAAAGCATAATTCAGTCAGGCAGAGTCAGCATGGAATTATGGAAGGGAAGTCATGTTTGACAAATTTACTGGAATTCTTTGAGGATGTGACAAATATGGTGGATAAAGGGAAACCTGTAGATGTGGTGTATTTAGATTTCCAGAAGGCATTTGACAACGTGCCACATAAAAGGTTATTGCACAAGATAAAAGTTCACAGGGTTGGGGGTAATATATTAGCATGGATAGAGGATTGGCTAACTAACAGAGAACAGAGAGTTGGGATAAATGGTTCATTCTTGGGTTGGCAACTAGTAACTAGTACGGTGCCGCAGGGATCAGTGCTGGGACCCCAACTATTTAAAATCTATAATAACAACTTGGATGAAGGGACCGAGTATAACGTAGTCAAGTTTGCTGACGATACAAAGATGGGAGGAAAAGCAATGTGTAAGGAGGACACAAAAAACCTGCAAAAGGACATAGACAGGCTAAATGAGTGGACAAAAATTTGGCAGATGCAGTATAATGTTGGAAAGTGTGAGGTTTTTGGCAGAAAAAAATCAAAGAGCAAGTTATTATTTAAATGGAGAAAAATTGCAAAGTGCTGCAGCGGGATCCTGGTGCATGAAACATAAAAGGTTAGTATGCAGGTACAGCAATTGATCAGGAAGGCCAATGGAATCTTGGCCTTTATTGCAAAGGGGATGGAGTATAAAAGCAGGGAAGTCTTGCTACAGTTATACAGGGTATTGGTGAGGCCACACCTGGAATACTGCATGCAGTTTTAGTTTCCATATTTAAGATAGGATATACTTGCTTTAGAGGCAGTTCAGAGAAGGTTCACTATTGATTCTGGAGATGAGGGTCTCTACTCATTGGAATTCAGAAGATTGAAAGGTGATCTTATCGAAACGTGTAAGATTATGAGGGGGCTTGACAAGGTGGATGCAGAGAGGATGTTTCCACTGATAAGGGAGACTAGAACTAGGGGGCATAATCTTAGAATAAGGGCCGCCCATTTGAAACTGAGGTGAGGAGGAATTTCTTCTCAGAGGGTTATAAATCTGTGGAATTCGCTGCCTCGGAGAGCTATGAAAGCTGGGTCATTGAATAAATTTAAGATAGAGATAAACAGTTTCTTAACTGATAAGGGAATAGGGGGTTATGGGAGTGGGCAAGGAAGTGGACCTGAGTCCATGATTGGATCAGCCATGATCGTATTAAATGGCAGAGCAGGCTCAAGGGGCCATATGGCCGACTCCTGCTCCTATTTCTTATGTTCTAATGTTCTTTGATGCCGGTTTCCCCAGTAAAATCCTTATTATCACCCACCCTAGTCATTTCTCTTGATATGGCCCCTATCTTCCCTCCCTTAACTCCAAGGGATGCAGACCTTCTCCTCAGGTATTGATCCCCTCTGCTAGTGGATTTCCCCATGGTTACCATTACACCAAAGGGTTTTTAGTCCAGCGACAATAACTCCGCTCATGATTCCAGCCGGAGTGGTTTTCATAACAACAAGCTTTATTTACATTGACTAATAACAGTATTAGGTTTTGTATACTGTTTTACAGTATTATATTACATGACAAGATGACATGCAAATAATACAACCTGGTTTGCAGGCTCGAAGCAATCACTTTCAGCACTCTAGGCTACTTGCATGGCTGTGGGCTTCTGACTTACATAGAATGTACAGCAGAAACAGGCCATTCAGCACAACTGGTCCATGTCGATGTTTACGCTACAAAGGAGCCTCTTCCCACCCCTCTTACCTAACCCTATTAACATTACCTTCTATTCCTTTCTCGCTCGTGTACTTATCGAGCTTCCTCTTAAATGCATGTATGCTTTTTGCATCGACTACTCCTTTTGGTAGAGATTTCCACATTCAGAATGTGTGTGTCTGGTACGTGTGTGTCTGGTACATGTGTGTCTATGGTACATGCCTCTATGGCACATGTGACTATGGTTAATGTGTGTGTCTGGTACGTACCACAACTGGTACGTCTGGTATGTGTGTTTCTAGTATGTGTGTTTCTGGTATGTGTATGTCTGGTATGTGTGTGTCTGGTGTGTGTATGTCTGGTATGGGTATGTCTGGCATTTGTATGTCTGGTACATGTATGTCTGCGCTCCGACCTCCAAAAGAACAACACAGCCCGGCAGCCCGGTTCCCAAGCCTGGAGCGATCAGCTCCAGCCCAGCCCAATTGTGTGCCTACATGGCACCTGACCACCCTGACAATGCTGTGCCTTTGTGGGGGGGGGCAGCGGGGGGGGGAAACAGGTTCTATTTTTTATATCTGATCTGGGTATGAACCTTTTCTTGATCTGGGTGTTATATTTTCAACCTTTGTTTCTTATCAGTCTTTTTTGTTCATACATGGAGACAAAATTCAACTTTCCCTTTCCTCCACATTTGTCTAACACTAAAAATGAAAAGGGAAAGGATGTTGGTATACCTTGACCATTTAAATTATCTTAAAATAATCTAACATCTTCGCTTTCAAATCTGCCATCATCACCCCCTCCTCAAAAAATGCACCCTTGACCCCTTGTAAATTACCACCCCGCCTCAAACCTCCCTTTCCTCTCCAAAGACCTTGAATATATTTTCACCTTGCATATCTGTGCCCATTTTCCCACAACTCCATGTTGAACCTGTCCAATTAGGTTTCCGCCCCAGCCAGAGCACTGAACCTGCTCTAATCATAGTCACAAATGAAATCCTTCCTATTTGATTGTGACTGTGGTGCATTATCCCTCCTCATCCCTCTGGATCTGTCTGCAGCTTTTGATATGGTTGACACACTCTTCCAACATCTCTCCTCTGTTGTTCAGCTGAGTGGAACTGCCCTTTCCTGGTTTCACTCTTATCTATCCAGCAATAGCCAGAAAATCTCAAGCAATGGCTTCTCTTCGCACACCTGGAGTCCCCCAACGATCTATCCTGCTCCTGTTTCTCATCTACATGCTGCCCCTCAGCTACATCATCTAAAAACACAACATCAGGTTCCACATGTATGCTGATGATACACACCTCTACCTCACTATCACCTCTCTCGACCCCTCTGTTTTGTCAAGCTGCTTGTCCAATGTCCAATGCTGGATGAGTCAAAATTTTCTCCGGTTAAACATTGAGAAGACTGAAGCCATTGTCATCGGTCCCCATTACAAATTGTATTCCCTAACCACCGATTCCATCAGCCTCCCTGATCCGTCTCAGGCTGAATCAGACTGTTCACAATCTTGGCATCCCTCTGGACCCTGAACTGAGCTTTCGACCCCATATCCTCTCCATCACAAAGATGGCCTATTTCCAGCTCCATACATCATCTGTCTCCGCCTCTGTCTCAACCCATCTGCTGCTGATATCATCTTACATGCTTTTTTTTACCTCCAGACTCAACTATTCCAATGTTCTCCTGGCCGGCCTCCCACCTTCCACCCTCCATAATGTTAAGCTCACCCAAAACTCTGCTGATCATATTCTAAGTCCCGCACCAAGTCCCGCTCACCTACATTGGCTCCCATTCCAGCAATGCCTGAATTTTAAAATTCTCATCCACATGTTCAAATCCCTCCATTGCCTTGCTCCTCCCTGTCTCTATAACCTCCTCCAACCCTACAACCATCCTAAAACTTTGCACTTCTGCAACTCTGAGCAGAAAAAAAGTATTGAGACCTAAAGTAAAATATGAAGGAAGTTTGAATGATCTACGATCGTTTATTTACCAGCTGTTTATTTGTTTTTGTATCGCAGATTCAGCATTTCAGTGACTAAATATGCTGTAAATACAGCAGTAGAAGTGGGAATAAACCAGTGTACTCCTACTTTACATGGTTGCGCATCAACATGAACTTCATAAGTCTGATCAGTAGGAGTCTGAGCTCGAATTATTTTTGGAATTACAAGAAATAACTGGAATGCAGGACGCTTATCTCCATCTGCTACATCATTCTTATTAAAGAAGTGTTGGGTGATATATACATACCAAATGTCAATGCATGATTAATTATATTTATATCTAGATTTCACTTGACAGATGGAATTTATCAGTTATTAATAACATAATTTTGCAATACTCACATTAAGTTTCTTCAGTAATTTGAAAACACTTGCAAATGTTCACAATTATTAATGTCACTGTAAAGAAAATGTGTTGCACTCAAAGGAAATGACTTCTATAATTCCCTAAAATAGGGACAAACCATTAGGTTGTGGGACATGAGTCAAAAAAACTGAAATGAAATGTGCGTCAATGTTGCAATATGTCACAGCAATCTGCGACATTTGCAAAATTCAACATGTATTGATAGGTGTGATTTTTCAGCTGTTGGATGTTTGCACTTGGTACTTAGGGAGAAAGTATTAGCTCAAAGCACAATGTGTCATCGATGTCCATTTTGTTTATGATAGCACTATTGCAATGTGCAGGTTGTAGTTTCCAGCCAAATACAACTTTTTTTGGACATCAATTATTCCTGTTCATTCTAAATTGCACACTTTTCTAGTATTCTAAAGTCCATGGCTAGTTTAAGATGTAAAAACTGAATTTGTTTGAGGGAAAATATATTTGAAATGTCTTGATTGAAGATTTATGATTTTTAGGAAACCAATCACATAGCATTAATTGGAGGATAACTGAAAACTTTTAAGTTAAACATTCTAACTAAGTACCTAAGATTATATACAGTGGGGCTCTGTTACACTTAAATCCTGGTCAACACATATTTGCCTTGTCAAGAAATGTGTTTATGGTGGGTCTATTTTATTTGGCAGATACTGGTCTACAAATTCAAATGTGAAGCGCCTGTTGTTTGGGCGCAACTGGTGCCTTTTTGGGTCGAAAATGGCATCCGAGCAGCACGGCAACAATTCTGGTGCGAGCCGCACTCGACGATACTGTCGGTGCTGGGAGCGTGTGCCAGAAGTATGTAGAGTCAGCAATTCGTGACGTCAGTCAACATGCAATGATGACTTGATGCCAATGCTGCCATTTTCATTCACAAGGCTGGAAGTAACACCCTACCAGTGATATTTAAAGGGATCATCACCCACTCTCAGGTCAGTTGCTGATTAATTTCTACAGCCTCTGTGCAAGTTTGTGCAAGTGTTTGCAGCTTTCTAGTTGGTGAGATGACAGGGAGTGGTGCTGCAAGTGGAAAAGGTCTTGCTTCTGATTTCAAGGGTTCTGGTCAGACTACTTGCTCCCAGTCATTGGTGCTTTAGATGTCAGGAAGTTGGAGCAGAAGCAGCAAAGAAGAGGACAAGCTGCTCGCAGAGGGTGGAGGGGGAGAAGTGCTCTCAGCAGGAGGCTTCACCCACCTAGGGTTTTCCGAGAGCAATTCTCTTAACTCAACCTGAGCCATGAGCAGTATGTGAGGTGTCTGCGCTTTATGAAGGAGGTGCTCACAGAACTCTGCCACCTCTTGTAACCAGACCTGCAACCTCACACTAGGGCAACGACAGAGTTCCTAGTGGTTGTAAAAGTGACTGTGGCCCTGTATTCGTTTGTGTCAGGATCCTTCCAGGCTGCAGCAGGCGACATCTGTAACAATTCGAAGTTTATAGTTTATAGGGCAGTAGTGATACCCGTCCTCCTACATGGTCAGAGACATGGAGCATATACAGCAGACATCTCAAATCGCTGGAGAAGTACTACCACCGCTGCCTCCGCAAGATCCTGCAAATCCACTGGGAGGATAGATGCACCAATGTCAGTGCTCTCGCTCAGGCCAACATCCCCAGCATCGAAGCACTGACCACGCTCGACCAGCTCCGTTGTGTGGGACTCCCAAAGCAAGTGATATATTCGGAACTCCTACACGGCAAGCGAGCCCCAGGTAAGCAGTGAAAACAATGGCCGACATCTGTAACAACTTGCAGTTTGCCATCCACAGCTGCATAAGAGAGGTGACAAACGCTTTTTATGCCAGGAGAGGGGGCTTCATTGTCTTCTCTCTGACCAGGCAGAAGCAGGTGGAGCGCGCAGGTTGCTTTGCCAGGTTAGCGGGCTTCCCCATGGTGCAGGGCCTCATCGACTGCATATATGTGACTTTAGGGGCACTCTATTTAAATACTGAGATCGTAGAATTATAGAAATTTACAGCATGGAAGGAGGTTTTTTCGGCCGATCATGTCCGTGCTGGCCAACCAAGCGCTATCCAGCCTAATCCCACTTTACAGCTCTTGGTCAGTAACCCCGCAGGTTACGGCACTTTAAGTGCACATCCAAGTATCTTTTAAATGTGGTGAGGGTTCCTGCCTCTTCCACCCTTTTAGGCAGTGAGTTCCGGACCCCCACCACCCTCTGGGTGAAGACATTTCCCCTCGTATCTCCTCTAAACCACCCCTCAATTACTTTAAATCTATGTCCCCTGGTTGTTAACCCCTCTGCCATTTTATCCACTCTATCCAGGCCCCTCATAATTTTATACACCTCAATCAGATCTCCCCTTAACCTCCTCTGTTCCAAAGAAAACAGACCCAGCATTTCCAATCTTTCCTTATAGCAAAAATTCTCCAGTCCAGACAACATTCTTGTAAATCTCCTGTGCACCCTTTCCAGTGCAATCACATAATTCCTGAAATGTGGTGACCAGAACTGTATGCAGTACTCAAGTGGTTGGCAAACAGTAACTAGTGAGGTGCCACAGGGATCGGTGCTGGGGCCTCAACTATTTACAATCTATGTTAATGACTTGGATTAAGGGACCAAGTGTAATATAGCCAAGTTTGCTGATGATACAAAAATCGGTGGGAAAGCAAATTGTGAGGAAGACACAAAAAATCTGCAAAGGGATATAAACAGGCTAAGTGAGTGGGCAAAAATTTGGCAGATGCAGTACAATGTGGGAAAATGTGAGGTTATCCACTTCGGCAGAAAAAATAGAAAAGAAAATTATAATTTAAATGGAGAAAAATTGCAAAGTACTGCAGTACAGAGGGACTTGGGGGTCCTTGTGCTTAAAACCCAACAAGTTAGTATGCAGGTACAGCAAGTAATCAGGAAGGCAAATGGAATGTTGGCCTTTATTGCAAGGTGGATAGAATATAAAAGCACAGAAGTTCTGCTACAACTGTACAGGGTATTGGTGAGGCCATACCTAGAGTACTGCGTACAGTTTTGGTCTCCGTATTTAAGGAAGGATATACTTGCATTGGAGGCAGTTCAGAGAAGGTTCACTGGGTTGATTCAGAAGATGAGGGGGTTGACATGAGGGTAGGTTGAGCCTATACTCATTGGAGTTCAGAAGAATAAGAGGTGATCTTAGCGAAACATATAAGATAATGAGGGGGCTCGACAAGGTGGATGCAGAGAGGATGTTTCCACTCATAAGGGAAACTAAAACTGAGCTGAGGAGGAATTTCTTCTCTCAGAGGGTTGTAAATCTGTGGAATTTTCTGCCCCTGAGAGCTGTGGAGGCTGGGTCACTGAATATATTTAAGGTGGAGATAGACAGATTTTTCAGCGATAAGGAATAAAGGTTTATGGGAGCAGGCAGGGAAGTGGAACTGAGTCCATGATCAAATCAGCCATGATCTTATTAAATGGCAGAGTAGGCTCGTGGGGCCAAATGGCCTACTCCTGCTGCTATTTCTTATGTTCTTTGTTCCTCTACACTTTTCAGTGTCGTACCATTTAACATATATTCCCATGCTTTGTTTAACCTCCCCAAATGCATTACCTCACACTTACCAGGATTGAATTCCATTTGCCACTGTTCTACTCACCTGACCAGTACATTGATATCTTCCTGCTGTCCGCAGCTTTCTTCTTCATTATCAACCACACAGCCTATTTTAGTGTCATCTGCAAACTTCTTAATCATACCCCCACCATTCAAGTCCAAGTCTTTGATATATACCACAAAAAGCAAGGGATCCAGCACTGAGCCCTACGGAACCCCACTGGATGCAACTGTCCAGTCACAAAAACACCCATCAACCATTACCGTTTGCTCCCTGCCTCCGAGCCGATTTTGAATCCAACTTGCCAATTTGGATCCATAGGCTATTACTTTCCTGACCAGTCTGCCATGTGGGACCTTATCAAAAGCTTTGCTAAAATCTATATACACGACCACATATGCACTGCCCTCATCGACCCTCCTTGTTATCTCCTCGAAAAATTCAATTGTGTTCATCAGACATGACCTTCCCTTGACAAATCCCTGCTGACTGTCCTTGATTAATCCATAGGCCCGAAATTGATGGTCTTACCGGCCAATATTCCTCTTGAAGTTGTGTCCAGTGTCACTTTCCATTTGGTCTGGAGTGGGCGGGAGGGAAGAACCGCCGAGAATTACCCGCTGACGTCAGCAGATGGCCGAGTGCCGCAACTGACCTCCCGGCCGCCGAGATACCAGATTGATGCGGGCGGGAGACGGCGCCAGAATGGAGAACAACCGCTGGTTGGAGATTGTTCTATTCCCGGCGGTGAGTATGAAGAGCTGAAAATAAATTTTTTTCATTACAGCGACTTACCTGGATGGGGTCCCCTGAAGGTGTTCTGATTTTTTTTTGATGATTTTCCTTTTTAGGTCTTCGATCCTCTGTGGGCCCGATTCCATCCTCAGTGGCACTTGGGTGACAAGCGCCTTTGCCACCAAGATTGGGAGCTCTCGCCGACTGCTGCCCAGATTGATGGTGTAAGTCCTTCTTTTGCAACCCGCCACCCTTTCAAGGACTGTTTTGACAAAAACCCCACCCAAAGTGCCGTCAGGTACTTCAGCGGTCATCGACAGTCCTTTCGGCGGCACTTGGGCGGACGGGGGCCTTCACCAATTTCGGCCCCCATGTCTTTCCAACTGGAGATTTATCCTGTCCCTCAGGAAGCTTTCCAATAAGTTTCCCACCACCGAGGTTAGGCTGACTGGCTTGTAATTACTCGGTCTATCCCTTTCTCCCTTTTTAAACAAAGGTACAACATTAGCAGTCCTCCAGTCCTCTGACACCATATCTGTAGCCAGAGAGGATTGGAAAATGGTGGTCAGAGCCTCTGCTATTTCCTCCTTTGCTTCTCTTAACAGTCTGGGATACATTTCTTCTGGGCCTGGGGATTTATCCATTTTCAAAGCTGCTAAGCACCTTAGTACTTCCTCTCTCACTATGTCTATCTTGTTTAATATTTCACACTCCTCCTCCCTCATTGCAAAGTCTGCATCGCCCCTCTCTTTTATGAAAATGGATACAAAGTATTCATTAAGAATCCTACCCACGTCTTCCGCCTCCACACACAGATTTCCTTTATGGTCTCTAATAGGCCCCACTCTTTCTCTAGTTATCTTCTTGCTCTTAATGTATTTATAAAACATCTTTGGGTTTTCTCTTATTTTACTTGCTCTCTCTTTGCTTTCCTGATATATTTTTTAATTGCATCCCTGCACTTCTTATACTCCTCTAGAGTTTCTGCAGTATTGAGTTCTCGGTATCTGTCATAAGCTTCCCTTTTTTTCTTTATCTTACCCTGTATGCATCTTGTATTCCAGTGGGCTCTAGATTTGTTAGCCCCACCCTTTTTTTAAGGGAACCTACTTGCTCTATACCCTCAGGATCACCTCTTTGCATGTCTCCCACTGCTCTGACACTGATTTACCATCAAGCAGTCATTTCCAGTTCACTTTGGACAAATCCCATCTCAGCTCAGCAAAATTGGCTTTATCTCAATTGAGAACTATTATTCCTGGTCCCCCTTTGTCCTTTTCCATAACTACCCTAAATCTTACTGAATTATGATCACTCCCACTGATACCCCTTCCACCTGCCCCTCTTCATTCCCCAAAACCAAGTCCAGAACCACCTCCTCTCTTGTTGGGCTTGTTACATACTAGCTAAAGAAATTATCCTGAATGCATTTTAGGAATTCTGTCCCTTCTGTACCATTTACACCACCTTTTTTCCAGTTAATATTAGGGTAGTTGAAATCCCCCACTATTACAGCTCTATAGTTTTTGCACTTTGCAGTAATTTGCCCACATATTTGTTTTTCTAGATCCCTCTGACTGCTTGAGGATCTATAGTACACTCCCAGTAGTGGGATAACCCCTTTTTTGATCTTTAATTCAACCCATATGGTCTTGTTTGATGACCCCTCTAACCATTTGCTGAATATGCAGTTGGTGTGCGATTATGCTCAGCACATCATAATGGTGAATGCCTGGTATCCTAGCAGCAGTCATGATGCTTTCATTCTATGCCAGTCCATTGTTCCCTCAGGCTTTGAGCCACCAGACAAACCAGAGGGTGGCTACTGGGCGACGAGGGCTATCCGCTGACCACCTGGCTCATGACTCCGCTCCGTAATCCAACTACACGTGGGCAGCATGCATATAACAAAGGCCAAGCTGCCACATGGAATCTGATAGAGCAGACCATTGGCATCCTTAATCAACGCTTCCACTGCCTGAACCACTCTGGAGGAGCCCTGCAGTACTCACCAGACCATGTCTCAAGATTCGTCATGGTCTGCTGCATGCGCCACAATCTCATCATCATGAGGGCACCAGGCATACGGCATACAGTGACCAACTGAGGAGGAAGAGGAGGAGGAGGAGAAAGCGAAAGAGGAGGAAGTGGAAGTGAGGAGGCAATCCAGGCAGCCTCTCCTCGCACGTCATGGCTGTTGGCCAGCTGCTGGATCTCCTGTGTTTTCTCCACCCATCATCTATTCTTTAGGTCGCAGGTTTTTTGTTGGACCTCGGCCTTCAGCTGCCTGTAGAACTGCTTTGCTGCTCCCGAATTGGGTTGCTGCTTTAAGTTCAGAAATGTCTTGCGCTTGCAGTTTATTAGCTCCTGGATCTCCTGCTCATCCTCATCAAACCAGTCTTGGTGTTTCCTGGTTGAGTGACCGAGCGTCTCTTCGCACGCGATGGTTATGATGGCCTTGCAGGCAGACCAGGCGCTGTGGGCACTCTGCATCTCGGGTCATCAAGGGTCGCCAAGTTGGCAGTTAGGCAATGGCTGTATAGGGCTTTCTTAACTGGGTCTTTGAGTGCCCCGGCGTTGATTTTTCTGCGGCATTGTTTCTGTTGCCATCGCTGATTTGGGGCTATGTTGATGTTGATGACAGAGTGGATTAGGCAGTGGTCCATCCAGCAGTCGGCTCCTGTCATGGCAAGGGTGATGCGCACGTCCTTGTGGTCCCTCGCTCGGACAATGACGTAATCGAGCAGGTGCCAGTGTTTGGAGCGAGGGTGTTGCTATGATACCTTGTCCCTCTGATGGAACAAGGTGTTGGTGATGATAAGGTCATGTTTTAGGCATTTTGTCAGGAGCAGGGTACCGCTGGAGTTGGTTTTCCCTACCCCCTCTCTGTCGACCACACCTCCCCAGAGGTCTGTGTCCTTACCGACCTCCGGCGTTGAAGTCGCCGAAGAGGATCAGTTTGTCATCCGTTGGGACTCGGGACAGGAATTGTTCGAGGCTGGAGTAGAATTCCTCTTTGGTTTCATCTGTCGCGTCGAGTGTTAGGGCTTACGCACTGATAACTGTGGCGCATTGGTTCTGGGCTAGGGTGAGCCGGTGTCATGAGACATTCGCTTATCCCGGAGGGGAAGTCTCTGATACGGCCCACCAGCTCATTCTTGATGGCAAAGCCAACTCCATGGAGGCGCCGTTCTTCTGGCTTGCCTTTCGAGAAGAAGGTGTAACCAGCACTTTGTTCTTGAGCTGGCCTTCCCCTGCCTGCCGGGTCTCACCTCGGGCAGCGATGTCGACGTCGAAGCGTCTGAGTTCCCAGGCAACGATAGCAGTGCGACGTTTCAGTCTGTCGCTATTGGGGCTGTCCATGAGGGTCCTGACGTTCCAGGTCCCGATCTTCATTTTGAAGGGTGGAAGATGCTTGTGCGTGAATTCTTTTAATGTGGGGTGGCCGTTGCACACCAGCTACCACACAGGCTTAGCAGAGCAAGGTCTTGGCCCAGTGGCAAGAGGGTCCAAGACGACTGGAGACCAGGTTCTACTATGTGGACCTAGTTGCCTATGGTGGGATGCGAGCCGTAAGCTCACACTAGCACGTGGCACTCGGAATAATCCAGAGATTATTACCTTTGAAGTCCTGCTTTTTAACTTCCTCCCTAGCTCCTTAAACTCTGACTGCAGGACCTCCGCCCTCCTCCTGGACAACAACATCTGGCTCTTCCCCTTCCCCCCGCAGAATGTTCTGCACCTTCTCCGTGATATCCCTTACCCTGGCACCAGGAAGGCAACGTATCATACAGGTGTTATGTAGATGGTAGCAGAACTGCCTGTCTGTCCCCCTGACTATCGAATCCCCAATTACTACTGCATGCCTACACTATGCTGTAGCCCCCATGCAGTCCTTCCAGTATACATAAAATTGAGCTCATCCAAAACTTTGCTGTCCGTAGACTAACTCGCACCAAGTCCCGTTCACCCATTACTCCTGTGCTCACTGACCTACATTGGCTCCTGGTCCGGCAACGTTTCGATTTAAAAATTCTCATCCTTATTTTCAATTCTCTCCATTGCCTCATTTCTCCCTGTCTCTGTAAACTCCTCCAGCTCTACAACCACCCAAATCTCTGCACTCCTCCAATTCTGTCCTCTTGCACATCCCTGATTTTAATTGCTCCACTATTGGCAGCCGTGCCTTCAGCTGCCAAGGCCCTAAGCTCTGGAATTTTCTCTCTAAATCTCTCTGCCTCCTTTAAGATGCTCTTTAAAACCTACCTCTTTGACCAAGCTTTTGGTTATCTGTTCTAATATCTTCTCAGGTGGCTCGGTGACAAATTTTGTTTGATTGCACTCCTGTGAAGCACCTTGGAATGTTTTATTAAGTTAAAGGAGCTATATAAATCCAAGTTATTGTTGTAATAAAGGTTGCCTTCTTGAACCATCCCTGCCAGATGCTCAGGATTCTGTCTCCACTTACCCCCTGCAGGTTACTGTTGGGTTCAGGAGGTGGAACAACATCATCATTGGTATTGATGATTGGAACGATGTTCATTCAGAGAAGCTCGTGCAGTGTGCTGCTTTTGATCATCATGGAAATCCAAGTTTGTGACAAGAGTCTGGGGACGAAGTAGTATCCCAGTGGCTGCAGCATGGCTATGTGGAAGGCTGCTGACTTTCAGTGGGAGAGACTGCAGATGGCCTTGCCGGACAACCTCAAGCACCTCTGGGCCTAGAAGGCCCAGTCATAGGCTGCACCACCTCGGCATGGGCAGCAGCAGTCTGGGCTGGCTAGCTGACAGGCAACAGCAAGGGCGCTGGCGGTGTGACAGTGGTGGGAGGATGAATGCTGTCATCCTGAGAGAGGAGAGCAGGTTTGTCCTCCACCGAGCCACTGCCACTCCCCGGGGTGGCGCCGTAGCATTCCTAACCACCTGTTGGAGGACAGATTGATGGACTGCTGTGACACCCTGTTAGTCCCTTTCCACATTTGTAAACCCAGCCACGATGGCCACAGTCTGAGCTTTCGTGGCAGCAAGCTGAGCTTGCATGACTTCAGTCTGAGTTTCTACTGCAGCACTCAGATGTAGGATGGCTTGTGCTTGCGTTGCAATGGAAGCTGAGACATCAGCCATTAGATGCAATATGATGGTTGGGGCCACAAGTGCACTAATGTATGTGTCCACCCCTTCCATGTTGGAAAAGATGGGCTCCAAGCTCTGCGCAAAGCCCTGTGCATGGTTGGTGCTGGACTCCTCCATGTTCGTTGATATTGCACTCAGGCTTTCTTGCAGGCCTGCCAAGCATTTCATTGTGCATACCCATCAACATTCTTCTGTAGGCTGCCCCATCTGGTCCTCATCTGAATCCACTGCAACAGAACCCATGTGCGATCTTACCCCCTGGGGAGCTGGCACCTGTGCTAACCTTTCCCCCTGCCCTAGTTGTAGCCCGGTGACTCACTTTGTGCGGATCCTGCCTCTAATCTACCCTCTAAACTCCGTGCAGTGCCAGTATCTGAGCTGGTGGCTAGGATGTGTCAGATCGAGTGACGGTGTTTCTTCATCTTCATCCTTCTCCTCTCCTTCTACAACCACTGGCTGGGCAAGTTGGATTTCTTAAATGAGAAAGGCATGAGGGTAGGGTTGTGAGGTGAGGGGAGAGGCGAAAGCAAGAGGTGCATTCTTACACTATGTGCAGCTTGCAAATCAGAAGAAATTGTGGGATAATGGGGAAGTAGGATATGAGAAAGTGGATAATGTATGAGGATATTGTCACCTTGTACTCTTTTAGCTCCGCCGTTGGCCATGGGCTCAGCCAAGAACGGCCAGCCAAGGGGATGAGGTGATGAAGTCAGCAGAAAAGTACTTCAGCACCTGCCAGACCACTCCCTGTACACTTTTAAAACTTTAAACAACTGTTGAAAGGACCAAAACTCGTAGAGTTGTAGCAACAGCCAGAAGGACGAAACCAAAAACTAACCTGTAAGTAGTTGATCCCTTTAAATAGCGCTGGTAGAGGGTGGGTCCTTCATGCCATTGAACACATGTTCAGCTATGGGAGGTTAAGAGTGGGTGTTAGCTGCAGCATGGAATGTGGAGGTCCAAAATGGCAGCGCTGTCGTCCAATTAGTATTGTACGTTTATTGATGTCATAATCATTGTTTCCTTTAAGCTGCGCAGCTGTCTGGAGGTTCCGCACAACCGGCTTTTGAATGGAAAAACCGCACATGTGCAGAAATTTGAAAGGGTGCTGCGCATTGAAGGAAACATCGATGATGGAAGTTAGGTGCACGCACTAACCCCTTTACCAATATGGTGTCCAGCGCACTTCATGTCAGAAGTGTGTACACGTGCCATGGACGCCATTTTTGAAGCTTAAGGGGTCCCGTAGCATCCCACAACTGGGACTACTGAGCCCAATTTTGCACCGTACTTACCTTTTAATTCAACTTTGCTAAGATGTTATTTTTTAAGTCATATCTAACTGCCATTGTTTACTTTCCACCATTTTATTTCAGAACCTTGGCTGGCCTTAACTGCATCCTTAACAGGGAGACATCCTTCCTTTACAATTAATTACAGAGGCATTGTAAAGGAATACAAGCATAGGATGAGAAATGTAGCTTTGTCCATCATGCTTGCTGATTCTAACAGCCCTTACAAAGTTTGTACAGTTTTTATGTATTTTGGCTGATTTAGTACATTTTATGAGAGAGGTTTATGGTCACAGGTAAAAATTTGAAGATGATAAAATAGTGAAATTTCTCCCGAACCCCAGACTACAAACTAACAATAAAGTTTGCATTCTCAATTCTAATCCATTACATTCAAAAGAAAATATTTCTACAATTCCAAAAGGATTAAAATCAATCTTCCATGCAGTATTTAATCATCTGTTATCAGTTTCCTTCTTAACTAGATATTCCTGCAAATTCTTGTAAAACTTAGCTGATTTTGATGGGTATCTATTCCAATTATCTACTACCCTGTGAGAAAAGTTAAATCTAAGCTGTAGTCTCATTTAAGGTCTACCAATTTTAGAATTATAGGCATACAAATTTGTTTAAACCCATTTTCAGGACTGAAACAGACGACGGCTCGAAGCACATTCTAGAAGCTGTAGGCCCAAGGTTCATTCCAAATTGGGCTTTGGGCCTCATCAGCATATTTCCGGCAAACTGTGGATGTCAACCGAGTATCCAGAGGCAGCTTACCAATTTGAGGATGACAAATTTGGGCTACACCAGCAGTAGGTCTCGGGTAAGTCCTGCAGTGGGTATGGGGAAGGGGTGGTGGGGGGGGGTCAGCGGTGGGAGGAAGAGGAGAACAGGAATGTTATATATGCAGACTATAGATATACTCTCTGTGTAGTCACTGTATACTTGCATAAATGGAGACTTGTTACCTGATGTATTGTCAATAAGGTTTACACGGTGTATATACTATGCTGGCACCACTAGAGGGTGCAACTGGTGGAGACCGGGGTTTCCTGCCCCTGTGGCAGAGGCTGTCCACCAGAGGGCACTGTGTGGGAGACCTGAGGGTCACCTGCATAGGTGTGCAGGGCCCAGTATAAAAGACTGCCCACCATGCTTCTGCCTCACTCTGGAGTTACGAATAAAGGACCAAGGTCACTATAGTTTGAGTACAACACATTGCCTTGTGGAATCATTCATAAGTACATTACAGACATAATAACTGCCGACGAGAATACAGAATTTCACATGATTATGGCTACCTTTGGCACACTAAAATACTTCGCAGAGGGTAATGATTGGGATACCTTCACAGAAAGGCTTGAGCAATATTTCGTAGCAAACGACCTGCCGGGGAGACGGACACATTGGCGGAGAAGCGCAAGGCTATACTGCTGACCAGTTGTGGGCCCGAGGTCTACTGCCTCGTCAGAGACTTGCTGGCACCCACGAAGGCCAAGGATAAGACACACTGAACTAATTCGCGACCAACTAAAACCAAAGGAGAGCATCCTCATGGCCAGGCACAGATTCTAAACTCACCGCAGACCTGAGGGCCAGGAGATTGCAAAATATGCTGCTGACCTCAGGAGACTTGTGGCACCGTGTGATTTTGGCACACACCTCAACGAAGCATTGCGAGACATCTTCATTATACGAATTGGTCATGAGGGCCTCCTTCACAAGTTATTATCTGCTGACACCACAGTCAACCTGCAGAAGGCCATCAACATCAGTCAGGCAATTATGACCTCGACCTGCAGCACCATGCAAATTATTCATCCTGTGGACTCAAACCCGGCAAGTACTGTACACAGAATGGTGCCTTTCATAGGCAAGACTATAGGATGTGGCTCTGCCCAGGGCAGAGAGCACAGACCTCAGGCTTCCAGAACTCAGAGTGCGCCAAGGGGTGCTAATCGAGTAGGAAACCATAGGGCTCACGAGTATCGGTTTACAAAGCCTGTAACACGAAGTGCCACCTCCAGTGTATGTGTAAAAGAAATATGACTCACCGTCTAGCAGAGGAGTCGGTAGATGACTTTGAATCCAGCGGGGAGTATGATGATTTGGCCAGAGAGGCAGCTCAGCCCCAAGAAGAAATGTATGGAGTGTATACCTGCACCACCGATTGTCCTCCAGTGAAGATGGAAGTCGAGATAAACGGCATTCCAGTCTTCATGGAAGTGGACAAGGAGCGAGCCAGTCAGTGATGAGCCAGGATGCCTTTGGCTATGGAATGAAAAACGACCTGAGCTGGTTCCAGTACAGAAAAAGTTGCGCACCTACACCAAGGAGCTGATCCCAGTCCTTGGTAGTGCGGATGTAAGTGTAATCCATAATGGCGAGGTGCACAAGTTATCTCTGTGGATTGTTGCAGGTCCAACGCTACTCGGAAGAAGGTGGATGGGGAAGATCCAGTGAAAATGGGAAGACCTCTTCACTCCAGCAATCAATGTCCCCCATGTTCCTAGTCAGAGCAAAACCTCACCTTCGCTTGGGCCAGGCACCAGAGAACAGACCAGCACAGTAGCTGAGGCACAGGTCATCCATCACGACTGTGTAGCAATGATCTGACCGGAACGACCTAAAAGTACCTTCCTGGCTCCAGTGGCAGGATTCCTGGGGAGGAAGATCGAATTCACAGGCATTCTTCCAGCTTTTGTGGCAGAAGCGTGGGAGAGAAGGATCAAGTCGACCTTGAGGACAGAGGCAAGATGGTGTCCCTGCTGCAGCGAGTGCAGCGTGGTTGAAAAAAAAAGATGGCCACAGCAATACCACGAGGTGTAACGCTGAGGGACCAACACATGGTGTCTAACAAAGGATTTGATTGGCATAAAGCCAGCAGGGTTCTCTTAAAGGAGACTTGCAACCAACTGAACTTAAAGAGACATTATATGCATGGCAATCAATGTAACAAACCGATTAAGATTGTGAACCAAATGTTGTTGCAAGATGTCGGTACTATTCCTAATGTAAGGAACAAAATGTTGTTGCGAGATGTTCGGAATAGAGTGTCCCCAAAAGTAGCAAGCGAGTGAATTTGGGAGGGTGAAGGCACTGATCCTGATATCGTGCCCCAGGTCTATCCCACGCTGCAGGCACCCGATGGCACTATTCGCCACGGACCTGGAAATGAAAACACCACCAATACGCGCAGTCGGCCGCCGTTGCCCACCACCCGGGTGGGGACGCACAGCCCCCAGACCCAGTCACTACCTCGGCCATGTCCGGGAGAAAAGGTCAGAACCAACGAGTTCCCCAAACGGGACCTGAAACAGCCAGGCTCCCAACACCGTGAGAGAGCAGGCAGAAGGTTCTGCAGCCCTGAAAGGAGGACAGGGAGGCCACACACATCTGTGGCTCTGCCCACCACTAGGCAACAGCAAAGGCCCTGAGTCCTGGCAACGTGAGCGAACCAAGCGCACCCCACTAGCAGGGGGCGCAGCGCCGCTATCAGACAACTAGGACCTCATCCGGTTGCTCTGGAACCTGCGTCCTTTCATACCTGTAGTGCTACCTCAGTACTTACCATGACAGAACCATGAATGCAATCTACCCAATCCTGGCGCACGACCGCAAAACGTAATGAATGTAAGTCACTCAACCAAGATGTCACGATACAAACTGTAACTTCCTTTCTTTGTACTTGCACTGTGTCTGATCCTGTATGTTAATGTAATGGGCCAGCTGCATGATCTCGTTGTGGCGGGGGTGGGGGGAAATGGATGTATGTAGCCATGGATCACACCCAGAATCCACTGGAACCTCCACTGCATCATCGAACCATCCAAACTGGTAACCACTACCCAACGTTGTGGCAAAAGGACTTGGGGGTTAACAGGGAGAGAGCCAAGCCAAAGCACAGCCAAGGTGCAAGGGCTATTGGCACTTAAGTCTGGGGATAGCTAAGCCAGAGCACATAGTGCAAAGGTAATTGGCACAAAGGACTTGGGGGAGAGTGATGTTATATATGCAGACTATAGATATACTCTCTGTGTAGTCACTGTATAGTTGCATAAGATGGAGACTTGTTACCTTATGTACTATCAATAAGGTTTACACTGTGAACATACTATGCTGGCACCACTAGAGGGTGCAACTGGTGGAGACAGGGGTTTCCTGCCCCTGTGTCAGAGGCTGTCCACCAGAGGGTACTGCGGTGGAAGACCTGAGGGTCACCTGCATCGGTGTGCAGGGCTCAGTATAAAAGACTGCCTACCATGCTTTTGCCTCACTCTGGAGTTACGAATAAAGGACCAAGATCACTACAGTTTGAGTACAACACATTGCCTCGTGGAGTCATTCATAAGTACAGACATAATAAGAGGGTGGCAGCGTGGGTCAGAAAAAGCCTGCAGTGGTGCTGTGGAACTGCTGCTCCCCCCGGCTCTACATGAAGGTAAATTTAAAAGAGAAAATTTACCTTTTTGGTGGCAGCCACAAGATTTAACGATTGCTCATTAGGCAGCTGCTAAAGCACTGAAAAATACTGAGCCGAGCAGGCCTGGCACATGGTGCTAACCAATTTCTGTTTTAGGCGGCTGCCAGGGTGCAGGATGTATTTCAGGCACTCTTGGGGTGCAGGAGACAGCACCAGAAAATTGGTGCTTTTTGCTCCTGTTCTGCGCTTGTAGAAATGGTGAATACTGAAAAAATATGAAGCAGCAGTGGACGTAAAGAACAAAATATGTTATGATATTTCAGGTGTGTACCCTGCATCAGAACTGAAGACAGGTGCAGCGATGTCCAATTTCTACCCCATTTTCTACAGTTTTGAGATCTCAGTTTCAAGTTAAATAATTATTACATTCATAATATCTATGCCTCTAGGCATTATCCAGCAAGGGTTGATTTTTGTTCCCTCTCAATATCCTTTCCTCCAAGGATAACAAGTTAACTGTCTTTCATCATAATATAACGTTTTAAATCCCAGAATCATCACATGTGCTTTTCCTTGAACCTTACCTAATACATCAGTGTCATTTTGAAGGCAAGGTGTCCTATCATACATTCGATATTTCAAATATGGTTTTACAAGTAGAATTATATGGGATTAAAATGACTTGCTTTGACTTATAATCAAATACATTTGAGATACATCCCCACATTTGAGTGACCTTTACCAATGGGCCCCCATTGATTAGTGCATAAAATACAAAATCAGTGTCTACACTCCTAAAAAACTGTCTTCAATTCTAATGAAGGGTACACACCTGCAATATCATAACATCTTTGTTCTTTATGTCCACTACTGCTTCGTATTTTTTCAGTATTCTCCATTTCTACAATCCCTGATAATTGCTCAACACTTGCCCACATGTGAACAGCACAATGTAGCCTTGAAATTGGCGTTATTGCATTATTAACATGCCAGTAATATTCAGAATCCTCATGAATTTAGGTTAAAAAGATTTGCACATATCAAGTAACGAGATTTCAGTCTTAAGCTCAAAACAGTATGTCTGTACCTGGTCTTGTGATGCACAATGTCAAGTGTACCAAAGATGGAACAATCGTCTACACTCCAGCCCTTGACTGACATTTTCATTAGTGCACAAATAACTTTGTAATTAGGGGATTTGCAGCAGCAAACATTGTGCAGATATGCTTTAAAAAGAAATTCAGCAAGGAAAGTGAACTTCAAATATTATGAATGCCATTGTTTTATTATTTAAAAAAAGTTTGAATCAGTTGAACGTTTACTGAGACTTTGCATGCAAATCACATTGTGACAACCTTATTACACTTCTGAATTTTGATGATGCCTGAGGGTTAGTGTAGACTCTGATAAATACGTATCTACACAGGAGGATTTGTGCAGCTCATGGATTCCTTCAAGAATGCATGGATGCAGGAGCGTTCTTTTCAGCCTTGTATTGAATGTTTAAAGCAAGCCAATAATAACACAAGGGACAATAGAGGTATTTTAATAAATGAACATTGGGTACACTTTACCAAGTCTTGTGTATCAAGTATTACATGTCTCGGTGATTGGCTGGGTGGGGGCGAGGTGGGAAAGCCATTTTTATCTCACTACTGCTATTTGCATCTAAAAGCAGGGCAATAACAAAATCTGAACTTAGTGAGTCCAGATCCGAATGCAACTTCTGCTTTTGTGAGTGAAAATGATGACAGGGTCCCATTGACAACATTAGATATGATTTAAATATTTTAATAAGGCTCCCGTCTGCTACAGTTATACAGGGTATTGGTAAGGCCACACCTAGAATACTGCGTGCAGTTTTGGTTTCCATATTTAAGAAAGGATATCCTTGCTTTGGAGGCAGTCCAGAGAAGGTTCACGAGGTTGATTCCGGAGATGAGGGGGTTGACTTATGAAGATGGGTTGAGTAGGTTGGGCCTCTACTCATTGGAATTCAGAAGAATGAGAAGTGATCTTATCGAAACATATAAGATTATGAGGGGGCTCGACAAGGTGGATGCAGAGAAGATGTTTCCACTTATAGGGGAGATTAGAACTAGGGGGCATAATCTTAGAATAAGGGGCCGCCCATTTAAAACTGAGATGAGAAGGAATTTGTTCTCTCAGAGGGTTGTAAATCTGTGGAATTCGCTGCTTCAGAGAGCTGTGGAAGCTGGGACATTGAACAAAATGTAAATATTCTCAATTTCTCACTTCAAGCAGGAGATATGAGATGGGTTAATGATTTTAGTTTAAGTGTTTACCATGTTACTGGCAGTGTTAGTAATATTAAAAATGTATTAAGATAGAACATTACATTGTAAAATATAATTTCAAAAAAGATATGATTTATATCAAATAATTTATGATTGGACTAATAAAATGTGTTCGTAACTGCAAAAATAACACATTCTGCTATATTCAAAGCCAAGATAGATTTTACTGAAACCTTTATTTCCATAAATTATAATTCCACAAATTTAATTAAAGTAAAAAAAAAGCACACCAAAAACCAATTAGCTAGTTGTTCCAATGACTCACTGGGTAAATGTTACTGAGCAATACAGATGGCTGAGCTCGCTTATCTCAGCTGGGGTAGCAGTAACAGTGCTAGAGTTGGTGTCAGTGACCCCAGTTTAATAACAACAACTTTTATGTAGTGAGACATATCAAGGCACTTCACGAGTATTATGAGACAAAAATGTGACACCGAGCCGCATAAAGAGAAATTAGGGCAGGTGGCCAAAAGCTTGGTCAAAGAGGTAGGTCTTGAAGGAGGAAAGAGAGGGAGAGAGGCGGAGAGGTTTATGCAGGGAGTTCCAGAGATTAGGGCCTAGGCAACAGAAGGCACGGCCACCAATAGTGCTTATAATCAGGGATGCTCAAAGAGAACAAAATTAGAGGAGCGAAGACATCTCGGGGCGGGGGAATGTGGGGCTGGAGGAGATTACAAAGATAGGATGGAGGGATTTGAAATCAAGGATGCTAATTTTAAATCAAGGCATAGCTTAACCAGGAGCCAATGTGGGTCAGCGAGCACAGGGGTGATGCGTGAGCGGGACTTGGTGCGAGTTAGGACATGGGCAGCCGTGTTTTGGATGACCTCTAGCTTATGTAGGATAGAATGTGGGAGGCCAGCCAGGGGTGCATTGGAATAGTCAAGTCTAGAAATAATAAAGGCATGGATGAAGGCTTCAGCAGCAGATGAGCTGAGGCATGGTCGGAGACGGGCAATGTTACGAAGGTGGAACTAGGCGGTTTTAGAGGAAAAATGCCCAGTTTTCCTGTTTTTGATCTCTATTCAGTGATCCTTTCCCGAGCTTGATGCATATGTGGAGACAGGTGGAGGGCAGCTTGGCTCTGATGATCCCTCTCGATTCAATAAACAGCCACTTGGAAAAGATGAAAATCACAAGAGGAGAAAAGGACACTTTCAGTACTGTGATCTGCACTATTCTATTTACACGCTTCTCATTTTTTAAAATGATTTATTTACATTTATAACTGCATCTCAGATTATAGACATGGATCAATTTACACTGTCCCAGTGATAGATTGGACTGGTAGCAATCATCAGCAGAATTGATTTTACAATAAAGTAAACACACAGTGGGTTGGAGTTTACAGACCTCGGCAGGTCCGTGATGGGCGACATCAGTGGTGGGTCCCGGCCCTAGTTCCGGCTTCAGACCACTGTGCAGAATGAATTTACCTTGATTGGGCTTGTTAAGCCTGCCCAGCGCGTTTCCAGGCCAATTAGAGGAGGTAGGTCTGGTGACTTAATTTGATGATGTGTTATGAGCCAGTTTCTTTAAAGGGACCATGGCCAACTTTAGTTTGACAGTTGTGCTGTTTGTGTTCTACAGCATTGAGGTGCTGCAATCAATGCACAAAGATGCACAGCTGCGCCCAGGCTCTACCATATCTCCCTTCATATGCTTATGGAGGGAGTCATAGCATCAGGGAGGTCCTCATCCCTTCCCATGGAGGGAAAAAATCTCCCTAAGCAATCAATACAGCCTGATTGCACATTGCATAGCAGGGCACAAGCAGGGATGTGGTTAGGAAAACCTGGGTGCAGTGCCGTAAGAGTTTCAATGATCTCCGTAGATTATGAAATGTTGGTAGAAAGCCACACTCAACCTCATCCTGCTGTGCCACTCATCACATCCCCAACACTCTGCCTTCCCTACCCTACTTCTGCACATCCTTACTCACACCAACTTACCTTGCACCTCTACCCATCCCTCTCTATCTACACTATCACATATCACATCCTCATCTCACTAGTCACCTCCCACACTTACCCTCATCGTTGTCCAATCACACCAACTAACAACACACAAGGGTAGGCACTTGGATGTTTTATACAATATTCATGTAAAGTTTCTGTTAATGTGGTGTCGAACATTTAAACCTTTATTTTCAACACTTTGTATTCTTGGACAGATTTGTGTGCATCTTTGGAAGTGGCTGAGTGAGTTGCAGTGAATGGTGAGACAGGGTGGATAAAGGGGAACCAGTGGATGTGGTGTATTTGGACTTCCAGAAGGCATTTGACAAGGTGTCACATAAAAGGTTACTGCACAAGATAAAAGTTCACGGGGTTGGGGGTAATATATTAGCATGGGTAGAGGATTGGCTAATTACAGAGAACAGAGAGTCGGGATAAATGGTTCATTCTCTGGTTAGCAACCAGTAACTAGTGGGATGCCGTAGGGATCAGTGCTGGGACTCCAACTATTTACAATCTATATAAAGGACTTGGAAGAAGGGATTGAATGTAACGCAGTCAAGTTTGCTGACGATACAAAGTGGGAGGAAAAGCAATGTGTGAGGAGGACACAAAAAATCTGCAAAAGGACATAACCAGGTTAAGTGAGTGGGCAAAAATTTGGCAGATGGAGTATAATGTTGGAAAGTGTGAGGTCATGCACTTTGCAGAAAAAAAATCAAAGAGCATGTTATTATTTAAATGGAGAAAGATTGCAAAGTGCCACTGTACAGCTGGACCTGTACTTGTGCATGAAACACAAAAGGATAGTATGCAGGTACAGCAAGTGATCAGGAAGGCCAATGGTATCTTCGCCTTTATTGCAAAGGGAATGGAGTATAAAACAGGGAAGTCTTGCTACAGATATATAAGGTATTGGTGAGGCCACACCTGGAATATTGCGTGCAGTTTTGGTTTTCATATTTACGAAAGGATATACTTGCTTTGGGGGCAGTTCAGAGAAGATTCACTAGGTTGATTCCAGGGATGAGGGGGTTGGCTTATCAGGAAAGGTTGAGTAGGTTGGGCCTCTACTCATTGGAATTCAGAAGAATGAGAGGTGATCTTATCGAAACATATAAGTTTATGAGGGGGCTTAACAAGATGAATGCAGAGAGGATGTTTCCACTGATAGGGGAGACTAGAACTAGAGGGCATGATCTTAGAATAAGGGGTCGCCCATTTAAAACAGAGATGAGGAGAAATTTCATCTCTCAGAGGGCTGTTAATCTGTGGAATTTGCTGTCTCAGAGAGCTATGGAAGCTGGGACATTGAATAAATTTAAGACAGAAATAGACAGTTTCTTAAACGATAAGGGGTTATGGGGAGTGGGTGGGGAAGTGGAGCCGAGTCCATAATCGGATCAGCCATGACCTTATTAAATGGCGGAGCAAGCTCGAGGGGCCGTATGGCCTACTCCTGCTCCTATTTTTTATGTTCTTATAACGGTACCCTTGCAATAATGATGAGTGTGAAAGGAGTGGCTTGCGCATTGTAGGGATGCTTTTTCTTGTTGGTGTGAGGTGGGGCCAGCCTGGCACATCATGTAGCAGCCAGGGTGTACAGTGTCAAGTGAAGTAAATCTGGCCATGGTGAGGCCAGCCCTGGCCTCCCGAGCAGCAATGTGGTCCTATATCCTGAGTAGCATCAGTTGATTGCGGAGAAGGTTGGTGTTGTTGTTGGTGATGTTGGTGATGTTGGTGTTGGGGCTGATCGTGGTCAGATTCTGAGGACGAAGGCGAGAGGAGTTTCAATGGCACCCATGCTGATGGAATAGATGGCAGGTGAAGTAGAGATGACAGAAGCAATCTATCAATGGGGAGAGTGGTAATGAGTTCAGACTGAATGGAGACTTGTATAAAGACTTGCAGCATCCTGAATCTATCGTGGAAATGCAGTTTAAAGAAGCTAGTGGTTAAGAGAACATTTCTCAATCAGCTGGGAGCTTTAACTTGATATTTGAAGCTGTCAATTCATCAGCTGATTCAATGGCAAATGCCTCAGCTTCACAGAAGAGGTCTAGGCCCAGTGGTAAACCGGTGGGCAACCTGCCAAATTCAAAAAGACGGGAAAAACCTTTGTTAAGTGGCCGTAAACAAGTCACTATTGATTTTAATTGCCCCCTCCACCACTGCGTGTTGGGTCTGCTTAGCGCTGACTGTCCCGACATTTGGTAAAGGCAAGTGATGGTGCTTTCACAGCAGGGTCCCGACCCGCTAGGGAAAAAAGCATTGTCCCACCCGACCCGCCACTGATCACGCCCGCTGAACCCCTGCAAAATCCAGCCCTATGTGTTAGTATGCAAATTAGCTCTGAAGTCAAATATAGACCTTCCTCATCCTAGAGAAGGTCTTCTCACTGGCTGATCTGCTGTTTGGAATACTAAGCAGTCATTGAATGACTGAAGACCTAGACTGTCCCAATGAAGTCCTCAGTTTAATCAGCATTCCAGAAACTTATCAACTTTGGTCATGTAATTATTGGAATTAAGTCGATCTCTTTCTGGGCTAAGATTGCAGACCATACATCTCTCCAAAATCTTCATCAACCCAATACGTTTTGTTGTGTGAATAGATAGTCTTTTTTTCTTTTTCTTGACAGCTGATATGTCAATCAGAGCTTGCCTCCGTTTTATAGTCCATCTATGTAAGAGCCACTTTCCGTAACCTTTTAAGTATTGAAGCATTATTTGTAACTATAAAAGTGCATAAATGTTACGCTGAATAACATTGGCAAAAATAATTTACCCATAATTTCTAAATTTAAATTGGAATTCTAGCAATGTATGGATGATAAACCTATTTTTATTAATAAATTAACTTTTTATTTGGTGCTAAAAAATTTCAAAATGGGAAAGTGCAAAAATGTACATTGTGGTTTGATAGTCAGCCCTACAGAGAAAGAAAGTTGCAGATTTACTGATCTAATGCCTGATATGTGCTGGATTAGCTGATCTGAACTGTGGCAGTGATGGGGATACTATAATTGACCTCAGTATAATTGACCCATGGAAAGGAGGGAGGGAGAAGCAGCCATGGTTTCCTTTCAAGATTGCTGCTGAGTGATACACTGCTAGTAAGTGCACTGATGTAGGGTTTGGCAACAATGGGATGGGGTTTGGCTATGATTCCCCCCATGGTCAAATAACTTACTGAAACTGCCTTGACTAAACCTTCAAAATGATCATAACTTGAATCAGGACTCACGACTGAGGAACTTTAAAAAAAAAAGAAATTTCATATAATTTGAAGCCTGGAATAAAGAATGATTTATAGTGCAATATTTGATCATTATTTTCAAGTGATAACTTAGCTACTGCTGGTGTTAACATTACAAGTTTTTAAATGGCATATTAAACTCAATGACAGATTTGTTACACATTTTTCAAGTAGTAATGCTGGTATTCATGAATCTGATAGACATTGAATAATGTAAAAATTGAATTTTGGACTTGATCTTGCATTGAATAAACATTTCCTCTAATAATCGTATTTCTTCTTCACCTTCCAAATCTGTGTCCATCTATCATGTAACTCCATGTTTTATTCTCTCCAATCAGGTTTCTGCTCCTGCCACATAATGAAATGACCCTAAAGAGTCATAAATGACATACTCTGTGATGGTGACCATAGTGCATTATCCCTCCTTGTCTTTCTCTACATCTCTGCAGCCTTTGACAAGGTCAACCATAAAATCCTCCTTCAATGCAACTCAATTGTCTAGTTCAATGGAATTGTCTTTGCTTGATTCCAAACTATGGGTGAGAAATTCGCATCAGTTGCGCAAACGAGTTCTCGAGTTTCACAAGCTGCCAGCTCCCATGAAATTGCACGGGAGTTAGCAGAGGTGCAAACCGTCAGTGCCCGGCTCCTGCCGGTAGCACCCCGGGCCTCTGTGCCGGTGATGATGACGTCATCGTTGTGCGCAGCGACCCGTTTTCGTCCCGCAGCAGAAATTGGGTAGCCCCGTGAGGTCGCCGCAGGCGACGTCAGCTCCAGCCTCGCAGGTCGCAAACCGAGCCGCACTCCGCTTGCAGGGTAAAAAGTAAAGGGAAAGTACGTGGCGCCATTTTTTTTTGCTTGGCCGACTTACCGGTCAGGCCTTTTGTTGCCCATTTTGCGGGGCCCATGCCACGATGGTGCAGCTCGCCACTCCATTTCTGTGCCGGGCTGCGACGACAGGACCCCACATTCCCGATGGCATAATAGAGGCCCCTTGCCCCACTGCAGGGCTCGCAGCGTGCCATCCCCTTTAACGGAAGGGGAGGGCTCTGTGCTCGCACCAGCGCTACGTGGAGAGGTTGCGTAGCGCTGGAAAATTCGGGTGCTTACCGCCCCAGTCCCGTTCCTGACAGGAAGTGGAGTGGCCAACATTGGGCACTACTTCCTCTCAGGGGCGGTAACCCCAATTTCGCGGCCGGGGAGGGACTTACGCGCTAGACGCAGGAATTCCCACTTTGTCTCAGTTACCGCCCTCAAATGGGACGATACCGAATTTCGCCCCCTATGTATCCAATCATAGCCAGAGCATTTCCAGCGATAGCTTCTATTTGCTGCCCTGCAATTAACTCCAGAATCCCCAAAGGATCTATCCTTGGACATCTTCTCTTCCTCATGTACCTTTCCTCCTTTAAAACACTCCTTAAAACCTTTGCCTACGCGTTTGGTCACCCCACCTAATGTCTCCTTCAATTTTTGTCTGATTATCTTTCTGTGAAGTGCCTTGGGTTGATTTTCTACATTAAGGCACTATATACATGCAAGTTATTGTTGTTGTAATTTGAAATTGAATGTTAGCATGAACTTACTATTCAGCAGATTCTTTATTTATGCATCCCGAGCATTTTGTTACACATGGAAACATGCTATTTCAATCCTGCGTAATTTAATAGTTAGGGAATATTTTAAATATTGAGTGGACTTATGGGCACACTACCTTTAAAAATACACTGACACTTGGAGAGAATCCAGAAGGGGGCAAATGATCTTCAAGTTCTAAGTATAAAAAAAAAACTGACTTGTTTTCACTCCAGAAAAATCAGATAGACATTGATACAGGTGCTGAAAGGCATATATAATATAGATGTAAGCATTTAACTTTGATTGTGATTAGAGAACTAAAAAATATGGCAATATACTTCCAAGTCAGGATGGTATATAACATGGAGGGGAACTTGGGGATGATGGTGTTCCATGTGCCTGCTGCCCTTGTCCTTCTAGTTGGTAGAGGTAGTGGATTTGGGGGCGCTGTCGTATAAGCCTTGATGAGTTGCTGCAGTGCATCTTGTAGATGGTATACACTGCAGCTACGGTCCTCCGGTGGTGGAGGGAGTGAATGTTTAAGGTGGTGGATGGGGTGCCAATCAAATGTGTTGCTTTATCCTGGATGGTGTCAGGCTTCTTGAGTGTTGTTGGAGCTGCACTCATCCAAGCAACTGGAGAGTATTTCATCACACTCCGGACTTGTGCTTTGTAGAATAGTGGAAAAGCTTTGGAGAGTCAGAAGGTGAGATACTTGCCACAGAATACCCAGTCGCTGACCTGCTCTTGTAGTCACAGTATTCATGTGGCTGGTCCAGTTAAGTTTCTGGTCAATGGTGACCCCCCCGATATTGATAGTGGGAGATTCAGTAATGGTAATGCCGTTGCATGTCAAAGGGCGATGGTTAGACTTTCTCTTGTTGGAGATAGTCATTATCTGGGGAGTTACAAATGGAACGGAACTGTGCAATCATCAGCGAACCTCCCTAATTCTGATCTTATGATGGAGGGAAGGTCATTGATGAAGCAGCTGAAGATGGTTGAGCCTAGGACACTGCCCTGAGAAACTCCTGCAGCGATGCCCCAGGGCTGGGATGGCTGGGATGGCTGGGATGATTTACCTCCAACAACCACAATTCATCTTTCTTTGTGCTAGGTATGACTCCAACCAGTGGAAAGTTTTTCCCAATTCCCATTGACTTCAATTTTACTTAGGCTCCTTGATGCCACACTCGGTCAAATGCTACCTTGATGTCAAGGGCAGTCACTCTCACCTCACCTCTGGAATTCAGCTCTTTTGTCCATGTTTGGACCAAGGCTGTAATGAGGTCTGGAACCACGTGGTCCTGGCAGAACCCAAACTGAATATCGGTGAGCAAGTTATTGGTGAGTAAGTGCCACTTGATAGCACTGTCAACAATACCTTCCATCACTTTGCTGATGATTGAGAGTAGACTGATAGAGTGGTAATTGGCCGGATTGGATTTGTCCTGCTTTTTGTGGGAAGGACATACCTGGGCAGTTTTCCACTTTGTCGGGTAGATGCCAGTGTTGTAGCTGTACTGCAACACTAGCCTCACACACAGCTTAATCCACTCCGCCCATCACTCACCTAACAACAATCTCTAGTAATCACCATTCATACTTCACAATCATAGATTTTCTTCACCTTCACACATTTACCACTGCCGCAAGACTCACACTCACATTTCACACCTTGCACACACTTCCAGCTATTCAACCATGGCATGTACAACACCCAAACACATGGCACCACACTTCACTGACACACTTCCCTTCCTCTTGCAGGAAAAGGTGGCTCATAACCTCTGGGAACAGCAGCAGACAGGTGGATGGAAAGCCCATCTGCAGGACCTGACCGAGCTGGAAGAGACAATGCTGGAGATCATAGGAGGGGCCATCAGAGTCCGTGGTGAGCGGAGAAGTTGAAGGCATTGCTGCGAATGATGGTATGCTCATACTTAATCATTCTTCTCACATCACACTACCCCCTCATCCCATAATCTCTTCTTACTCACAAGTTGCTGATGGTGTATGCATGGATATCTTACTTTCCCTCCCTCCCCTCACCACAACCTGTGGGAGCGAAAGCCTGTATTTCTCGAATACCTCATGTTGGCACAGTCTGGAGATGACACATGCTGGGTTAAAAGTTGAAACAGCTTTCTGATGAACATGGAGTGTATTGAAGTGTGAATCAAAGCAGAGGTGTCTCACAGAAACGTGGAGCCATTCGGCCAATCAAATGTGTCAATCTGGTCACCTGTGTGTTTACAGTCAACAAGCTCCCCGCTGGAGTAGAACTAATATACAGAACCAGTGGGAACCTGTTCAACCTTCGTCGTCTCCAGGCCAGGTCCAAGACCACCCCAACTGCTGTCGTTGAGTTACAGTATGCAGACAACACCTGTGTCTGCGCACATACAGAGGCTGTACTCCAGGACATAATCGACTTATTTACTGAGGCGTACGAAAGCATGTGCCTTACGCTAAACATCCGCAAGGCAAAGGTCCTCCACCAGCCTGTCCTCGCTGCACAGCACTGCCCCCAGTCATCAAGATCCACGGCGCGGCCCTCGACAATGTGGACCATTTCCCATACCTCAGGAACCTCTTATCATCAAGAGCAGACATTGACGACAAGATTCAACACCACCTCCAGTGCGCTAGTGCAGCCTTCGGCCTCCTGAGGAAAAGAGTGTTTGAAGACCAGGCCCTCAAAACTGCCACCAAGCTCATGGTCTACAGGGCTGTAGTAATACCCACCCTCCTGTATGGGTGAGAAACATGGACCATGTACAAGAGACACCTCAAGTCGCTGGAGAAATACCACTAACGATGTCTCCGCAAGATTCTTACAAATCCCCTGGGATGAATGATGCACCAACATTAGCGTCCTCGACCAGGCCAACATCCCAACATTGACGCACTGACCATACTTGATCAGCTCCGCTGGGCAGGCCATATTGTTCGCATGCCAGACACGAGACTCCCAAAGCAAGCGCTCTACTCGGAACTCCTTCACGGTAAACGAGCCAAAGGTGGGCAGAGGAAATGTTACAAGGACACCCTCAAAGCCTCCCTGATAAAGTGCAACATCCCCACTGACACCTGGGAGTCCCTGGCCAAAGACCGCCTTAAGTGGAGGAAGTGCATCCGGGAGGGCGCTGAGCACCTCGAGTCTCATCGCCGAGAGCATGCAGAAATCAAGCGCAGGCAGCGGAAAGAGCGAGTGGCAACCCAGTCCAACCCACCCCTTCCCTCAACGACTGTCTGTCCCACCTGTGACAGAGACTGTGGTTCTCGTATTGGATTGTTCAGCCACCTAAGAACTCACTTTAAGAGAGGAAGCAAGTCTTCCTCAATTCCGAGGTACTGCTTATGATGATTTTGATGATGGAGTTTACAGTAATTCATGGCAAGAGTCGATTGCGGCAGTAAGACCTGATTTCAGGACAATGGGTAACTGGTCATTTAGTCTACATCATCTGTATGTTAATTATTTGTATGTACCATTGATACTATGCATGGGATCGAAGACTTGATTTTGTATAAACTTCTGCTGATCACCTGGTTTGTGTACAGTAATTCATGAAGCAGTTAGATGTGATTTCAGGACAATGGTCGTTTAATCTACATCATCTGTATGTTAATTATTTGCATGTACCATTGATACTATGATTTTGTCTGAGTGAGGAGAGACATTAGTTTGGAGTGTCTCAGAAGCAGAGAGCATACGCTGGCTTTGTGAAGTGTATCTCTCAGTAACTTTCATACTGGGTTTGTATAATATGAATTTTTAAATAAAAGCCCTGATTCTGAGTGTGTATGTAATTCTGACGTTTAAAGCAACAAAGCAAAAAGAGCAAGAAAGCTGACCAACTTCTTGGTGACTCTGATGGGATTTTCAAAAGATCGTTGGCTTGAGTTGTTCAAAGAAGTGTTTCCCACACATCAGTTCGAGTATTCTTTCAGTTGTCATAACTTAAATGGATCTCCAGTTAGTAATGGGAATATTCCAGATGAGATCCGGTTATTTCTTAATGAATGGATTGAGTTTAAAGGGGGACTTTATGGGATAGGACAGGAAACAATGACAGGAGGATGGAGTGAGACACTTCAGTCCTTAGTGGAGAGTGTCCAGTTAAAAAAGGTTAGGATTAAAAAGTGATAAAAAGAGAAAAGCGTTAGTGTTACATTGTCTAATGCTGGGGATTCAAAAGCTAGAAGAGGCTGAGGCTAGAGATAGGGAAGTCCCAGAACTCAGAGAGCAGCTAACAGCCGTGAGTAAAGAAGTAGAAAATTGGTGATTTTATGCACTCGGAGCAGCCAGGACTGTTCTGACGCTGGATCAGCATCCTTCTGATGAACAGAACCGTAATCAAGAGCTAGAGAAAGGATTATGTAAACTGCAGGATGCGAAAATGGCAGAGACCCAAGCGAACATAGTCGTTAAAGGGGCCCCTACCTCCCAGTGTCTTGTGAAGGAGATGGGAGGGCAGCAGGTATTAGTTTGCCCAGTGGAGACAGCAATTGATGAGGCCTGGTGGTATTCAGAGGATTCCCCAGGTCTGAGAGTTGGAAAGGGGATTAAGGGAGAGGGAGAATGCCCACTGTTCCCTTCCCTTCTTTGTCTTCTCCGACTTTGGAGCCTCCAATCCGTGTGGTTTGCGTGGCAAGGTTGGGTACGGAGGCGGAACAGTTGGATGCCTCTTCGGATCCTCAGATGTTTCACACCCCGCAACATTACAGTAATGCGGAGAGTGGGGGAAGCACGATTGGGCAGACAAGGCGAGAGCAGGATCATGATTCCTCTACTCCCTATGGTACTTGTGAAGGGAACACTACCTTTAGTGGTTTTGGGGATTCCTGGTATGAGCAAGGAAGGGTAAACATAGAAACATAGAAATTTACAGCGCAGGATGCCATTTCGGACCATCATGTCCATGCCAGCCTACAAAGAGCCACATGGCCCTTGGTCAGCAGCCCTAAAGGTTACATATAAACCTGTGAACAATGAACAATGGCGGACAGGTAAAGAGCATCCGGCCCAACAAGTCCGCCTACACAACTGCGATACCCCATGTATCGCAACATTTTATACTCCCGGAGCCATGCGATTTCCTGGGAGAGGCAAAAAACCAGGTAAAACCCAGGTCAATTGGGGAAAAAAAATCTGGGAAAATTCCTCTCCGACCCATCCAGGCAATCAAAACTAGTCCAAACTTCCACTGGCCATCACTGAGGGGGCAGCGGAGCAAAACGCCAAGATGGTCATGGCTGTCGATGCCTTTGACAGCGCAGGCTCACCCATCACAGCCCGCCAGATCAAAATTTGGACAAACAGAGATCTACTCCTGCCCCTGATTAAGAAATGTGTCCTGACTAGAGATTGGGCGCCCGCACACGGAGCATGCCTTGAGGAGGTCAGACCGTTCCACAGACAGATGGATGAGCTCTCCATCTAAGTCGACTGCCTACTATGGGGCAGCCGGGTAGTTATGCCCCAGAAGGGCAGGAAGGCATTCATCAGGGAACTCCACAGCGAGCAGCCAGGCATTGTGCTGATGAAGGCCATTGCCCGGTCACATGTTTGGTGGCCTGGAATTGATTCAGACCTAGAACACTGTGTTCGCAGGTGCACGACGTGTGCCCAGCTGGGTAATGCCACCAGGGAAGCCCCGCTCAGCCTGTGGCCCTGGCCCACCAGGCAATGGTCACGCATTCATGTTGACTACGCGGGCCCGTTCATGGGTAAGATGTTCCTTATTGTGGTAGATGCGTACTCGAAATGGATCGAGTGCATCATTCTGAATTCATGCACGTCATTCACCACCGTAAAAAGCCTACGTGCGATCTTTGCAACCCATGGCTTACTGGACATCCTGGTTAGTGATAATGGCCCATGTTTCACAAGCTACGAATTCCGAGAGTTTATGTCGGGCAATGGCATCAACCACGTCAGGACTGCGCCGTTCAAGCCGGCCTCCAATGGCCAGATGGAATGTGTGGTCCAAATCATTAAGCAAGGTGTGCTCAGGATTCAAGGACCCTCCCTACAATGCCGCCTATCGTGTCTTCTGCTGGCCTATAGATCTCGACCGCATTCGCTCACGGGGTCCTGCCCGCAGAGCTACTAATGAAATGGACACTCAAAACTCGGTTGTCCCTCATTCACCCAGTCCTGACCGACATAGTTGAAGTTCGACGGTTAAATAAATCTATAATTGTGGATATGGGGTTTGGCCGATTATGTATACATAATGAACATCCTTGTAATGGTTTTGTTGTTACTAATGACCAGCTACAAATATATATGCATCTGGAGTTGGATCTTATTGCTCTAATCAATCTCTTCCAATGTGGTGATGTACAATTCTATCGACACAAAGTGATCACAGACCAACGGACTTTAAAATGGTATCCTGAGAATCTAAATCTGCAGCAATCCTACTTTGACCCTGATCGTGCTGCTATTTGGAAGAAAGAGATGCAGAAATGGGGTACAAGATTTCAACAGCTACGGAGTTGGAAGCAAGCAATTGTTGTGGACATTAACCATCACACTGCAGAAATTGAGAACGTTCGTACAACTTTGGGTCAGATTGGGCATGTGAGCTGGTGGGAGTCATTGTTTGGATGGAGCCCAACGGCAACTGGTGTGATGAACACAATGATACACCCAGTTCTTATGCTGGTACTGTTTCAGTTAATTGTACTGGTAATTTTGATTTACAACAGATGGCATGTTCAAAAACAAGGTCTACAACTGGACAATGCTATTGAACGAGCTAAAATGACCATACAAATGTTACCCAGATAAGGCCGGGCAGAGAGACAAAGAGAAGAATTGGGAGAATGTAGGAACGAAAGCCGTATTTCTGAAATTCTGCGCTTTCGGCGCAGTCTGGAGATGACACATGCTGGGTTAAAAGTTGAAACAGCTTTCTGATGAGCATGGAGTGTATTGAAGTTTGAATCAAAGCAGAGGTGTCTCACAAAAACAAGATGCTCGATGATATGGAGCCATTCGGCCATTCAAATGTGTCAATCTGCTCACCTGTGTGTTTACAGTAATTCATGGCAAGAGTCGACTGCGGCAGTGGGAACTGATTTCAGGACAATGGGTAGCTGGTCATTTAATCTACATCATCTGTATATTAATTATTTGCATGTACCATTGATACTATGATTTTGTATAAGAGAGAGGAGAGACATTAGTTTGGAGTCTCTCAAGATTGGAAGGTGTGTGTCTCACAAGCAGAGAGCATATGCTGGCTTTGTGAAGTGTTTGTGTCTCAGTAACTTTCATATTGGTTTTGTATAGCATTGAAGCATCGCCGAGAGCATGCAGAAATCAAGCCAGGCAGCGGAAAGAGCGTGCGGCAAACCAGTCCCACCCACCCTTTCCCTCAACGACTATCTGTCCCACCTGTGACAGAGACTGTGGTTCCTGTATTGGACCATACAGTCACCTAAGGACTCATTTTAAGAGTGGAACAAGTCTTCCTCGATTCCGAGGGACTGCCTATGATGATGATGATGATGGAGTATGAATGTTTAAAATAAAAGACCTGATCCTGCCATTACTACAACTGAGTGTGTGTGTAATTCTGACATTTAAAGCAACAAAGCGAAAATAGCAAGAAAGCTGTCCAACACAACCTAACTGTTGTCCTTTCGCCTTTCAGATACCCAAGAAGTCCCACAAGCACAGCCAGACCCGAACTGATGGAGGAGGAGCGTGAAAGATAGAAAGAGACACCGTCACTGCATCCGACACTCGCAGGCACAAGCTCAGAAAATGGCACAGTGCAGAATATGAGGGCAATACAGAGCCATAATCTACACGTGGTGAGTCACCGGGCATGAGTGGGCTGCAGCCAGGCCGAGGGAAAGGGTTGTTCGGGTGCCAGCTCCCCGGAGGACAAATTCATGCTTGGATTCTGCTGCACAGGACTCAGATAATAACCTCAATGGGGCGGTTTTCAGAAGAAGGGTGATGGACACGCACAGAAATGCTTGGTGCAATGGTAAACCTGCCAGTAACACTCTTGTCAGTGTCAACAAACATGGAGGAGTTCAGCTCCAACAGTGCATGGAGCTTTACGCGGAACTTGGAACCCATGATTTCCACAATGGAAATGGAAATGTTGACCAACTCCATGAGAAACCTTGTGAACCCAGCCATGATGCTGCGTGTGATGGGTGATGTCGCAGCTTCCATTGCAGCACAGGCGGAAGCGACCCAACGTGTCAGTGCTGCAGTGGAAGTTCAGACTATTGCCATCATGGCTGAGTTTACGAGTGTGGAAGGAGGCATGCAGGGTCTAACAGCACTCCAGCAATCTGTCCCCCAAAAGATGGCTAGGAATGCTGAGGTGCTGTATGGGTGTGTGGGAGTGGCTCCGTGGAGCACGAACCTGCTATCCTCCCTCAGGATGACAGCATTTGTCCTCCCATCACTGCCACTCCGCTAGTGCCCAGGCTGCTGCTACCCATGCCGATGTGGTGCGGTCTCCAGCCGGGCATTCTTGGCCTAGAGCTGCTCGAGACCATCCTGCAAGGCCAACTACAGTCTCCCCCATGGAAAATCAGCAGCCTTCCACCAGCCGTGCTGCAGCCAGTAGGGGTGCACTTCTTCGGAGCACTAGAGTAGGAAAAGGAACAGTAAAGACAGACACTAAGACAATGCACAAGTTCGTTCACAGAATCGTAGAATGGATACAGCACTGAAGGAGGTCATTTGGCCAGTCAAGTCCGTGCCAGCTCTCTGCAAGAGCACTTCAGCTAGTCCCACTCCTCCACCTTTTCCCCATAGCGCTGAAAATTTATTTTCTTCAGGTACTTATGCAATTCCCTTCTGACAGCCATGATTGAGTCTGCCTCCAACACCCTTTCAGGCAGTGCATTTCAGATCCCAATCACTCGCTGCGTAAAAAAGTTTTCCTCATGTTGCTTTTGGTTCTTTTGCCAATCACTTTAAATCTGTGTCCTCTGGTTCTCCGTCCTTCTGCCAATGGGAACAGTTTCTCTCTCTATCTACTCTGTCTAGAACCCTCATGATTTTGAACACCTCTATCAAACCTCCTCTCAACCTTCTTTGCTCTAAGGAGAACAATCCCAGCTTCTCTATCTATCCACATAACTGGAGTCCCTCATCCCTGGAATCATTCTTGTAAATCCTTTCTGCACCCTCTCTAAGGCCTTCACATCCTTCCTAAAGAGCGGTGTCCAGAATTGAACACAATACTCCAGTTGAGGTTGGACCAGTGTTTTATAAAGGTTCATCATAATTTCCACGCTTTTATATTCTATGCCTCTATTTATGAAGCCCAGTATCCTGTAAGCTTCTTTTAACCGCTTTCTCAACCTGCCCTGTCAACTTCAACGATTTGTGCACATATACCCACAGGTCTCTCTGTTTATGCACCCCCTTTAGGTTTGTACCCTTTAGTTTATATTGCTCTCCTCATTCTTCCTACCAAAATGTATCCCCTTCCACTTTTCTCCATTAAATTTCATCTGCCAGTGTCCACCCATTTCACCAGCCTGTTTATGTCTTCTTGAAGTCTATCACTATCCTCCTCACTGTTCACGATACTTCCAAGTTTTGTAGCATCTGCAAATTTTGAAATTGTGCCCTGTACACCCAAGCCCAAGTCATTAATATACATCATGAAAAGCAGTGGTTCTGGTACTGAACCCTGGGGAACATCACTGTATACCTTCCTCCAGTCCACAAAACAACCATTCACCACTACTCTCTGGGGCCAAAATTTAGTCTCACTGGAAAGCTGTCACTCCTACCGTTTCTTTAGAGTTTTACAGCCGTTTCGGAAGAGGTCCCCTGTTTCGTGAAATTCTTTCTTCTCTTCAATTGGTCATAAAGGGGGCGGAAGTGGGATAAGTGCTGGTGAGGGACGGAAGTGGAGGCAGGACGGATTGTCCACCACTGTCACTCAACAGCGGAGCGGTGGTGACATCATTGCACGTCTGTGTCACCACGTATCTTGCCTCTATTAAAGGGGAGAGAATCGGCCATCAGTCGCGATCGGACACTGGACCATCAGGGAGGGTTTCGTTCAGGTCAGCGGCCTGGCATCCAAGAGGGGGTGCCAGGCTGCTTGTTGGCGGTCCGGCCGACATGGAAGTCAGCCGGCAAAAAAACCTAAAATGGCGGCTTTGGGCCCTTGCCTTTAATGGCCGCTGCACGGCCAGGGCAGAGAGAGAGCATACAAGGTGCACCGACAGAAAAAGCTGTTGGGGGCACCGCTCGACGGCAATAAGATTGTGCTCACTAAATTTTGCGGCAGGTGGGAGTTCCTGGCAGTGCACAATGATGATGATGCACGCACGGCTGGTCGACAGTGGCGGGGTGGAAGTGGGGACCGTCAGAAAACCCGCGGAACTGAATTTAGCTATTTGACCAGAAATCGGCGGCCACTCGACTCCGCGGCAGATGAGTGGTAATGGGCATTATTGGAGAGCTGAATTTTGGCCCCTCTGTTTTCTGTCACTTAGCCAATTTTGTATTCATGTTGCCACTGTCCTTTTTATTCCATAGGCTTCAGCTTTGCTGGCAAGCCTATATGTCATCATCATCATAGGCAGTCCCTCGGAATCGAGGAAGACTTGCTTCCACTCTTAGCATGAGTTCTCAGGTGACTGTACAGTCCAATACGAGAACCACAGTCTCTGTCACAGGTGGGACAAATAGTCATTGCGGGATGGGGTGGGTGGGGCTGGTTTGCCGCACGCTCTTACCGCTGCCTGCGCTTGATTTCTGCATGCTCTCAACGACAAGACTCGAGGTGCTCTGCGCCCTCCTGGATGCACTTCCTCCACTTAGGGCGGTCTTTGGCCAGAGACTCCCCGGTGTCAGTGGGGATGTTGCACTTTATCAGGGAGGCTTTGAGGGTGTCCTTGTAACATTTCCATTGCCCTCCTTTGACTCGTTTGTCGTGAAGGGGTTCCGAGTAGAGCGCTTGCTTTGGGAGTTTCGTGTCTGGCATGCGAACTATGTGGCCTGCCCAGCGGAGCTGATCAAGTGTGGTCAGTACTTCAATGCTGGGGATGTTGGCCTGGTCGAGGACGCTAACATTGGTGCATTTGTCCTCCCAGGGGATTTGTAGGATCTTGTGAAGACATCCATGTTTCTGAGCCACATAGGAGGGCGGGTAGTACTACAGCCCTGTAGACCATGAGCTTGGTGGCAGTTTTGAGGGCTTGGTCTTCAAACACTCCTTTCCTCAGGCAGCCAAAGGCTGCACTAGCGCACTGGAGGTGGTGTTGGATCTCGCCATCAATACCTGCTCTTGTTGATTGGTGGCTCCCAAGATAAGGGAAGTGTTCCACATTGCCCGGGGCCACGCCGTGGATCTTGATGACTGGGGGACAGTGCTATGCGGCAAGGACAAGCTGGTGGAGGACCTTTGTCTTATTGGTGTTTAGTGTAAGGCTCATGCTTTCATACGCCTCAGTAAATACGTCGACTATGTCCTGGAGTTCAGCCTCTGTATGTGCGCAGTTGCAGGCATCGTCCGCGTACTGTAGCTCGATGACAGAGGTTGGGGTGGTCTTGGACCTGGCCTGGAGATGACGAAGGTTGAACAGGTTCCCACTGGTTCTGTAGTTTAGTTCCACACCAGCGGGGAACTTGTCGACTGTGAGGTGGAACATGGCAGCGAGGAAGATTCAGAAGAGGGTTGGGGCAATGACGCAGCCCTGTTTGACCCCGGTCCTGACGTGGATTGGGTCTGTGATGGATCTGTTAGTAAGGATCACAGCCTGCATGTCGTCGTGGAGCAGGCGGATGATAGTGACGATCTTTTGGGGCATCCGAAATGGAGGAGGACACTCCATAGACCCTTGTGGTTGACAGTGTCAAAGGCCTTTGTAAGGTCGAAGAAGGCCATGTATAAGGGCTGGCGCTGTTCCCTACATTTTTCCTGCAGCTGTCGCGCTGCAAAAATCATGTCCGTTGTGCAAGCCTATATGTAGCACTTTATTAAATGCCTTTTGGATGTCCATGTCAATCGCATTGCCCTCATCAACCCTCTGTTACCTCATCATAAAACTCGAGCAAATGGTATGTTGGCCTTTATTACAAGAGGATTTGAGTCCAAGAGTACAAGAGTAAAGATGTCGTACAATAATTATATTGTCCTGTTGAGACCACACCTGGAGTATTATGTACAGTTTTGGTCACCTTACCTGAAGAAGGATACACTTGCCATAGAGGGAGTGCACCAGAGGTTCACCAGACTTATTCCTGGAATGGGGGAATTGCTTTATGAGGAGAGATTGAGTAGATTAGGACTATATACTCTAGAATTTAGAAGAATGAGAGGTGATCTCATTGAAAAATACAAAATTCTTACAAAATGTTTCCCCTGGCTGGGGAGTCGAGAACCAGGGGTCACAGTCTCAGAATCAGGGGTTGGCCATTTAGGACTGAGATGAAGAGAAATGTCTTCACTCAGAGGGTTGTGGAGGCTCAGTCATTGAGTATATTCAAGGCAGAGATCGATATATTTTTTGATATTAAGGGAATCAAGGGATATGGGGATAGTGCAGGCAAGTGGAATTGAGGTCAAAGATAAGCCATGATCTTATTGAATAGTGGAGCAGGCTCGAGGGTCTGAATGGCCTATTCCTGCTCCTATTTCTTATGTTGTTATGTTCTTACATAAGTTAGTTGTTAATGATTTGCCTTTAACAAATCCATACTGGCTTTCTTTAATTAATCTACACTTGTCCAAGTGACTGTTAACTTTGTCCCTGATTATCATTTCTAAAAGTTTCCCACTACCGAGGTTAAACTGACTGGCCTGTAGTTGCTGGGTTTATCCTTACTGTTATGTATGTTAACTGGGTTTTACCTGCCACCAGAAGGCGCGACTGTCGGAATCCTAATGGTCACTGGCAGACACGTGCAAGCCATGTATATAATGTTGGCAGCAACGCTGAATCCTCACTTTGAGTATAAATAAACTGGATTAAGGTCATGCCTGAATTAGCTCACCGTACTTAGCCTCGTGGAGTTATTCGATACTTAACAATTGGCGACGAGTTAAAAATACGAACTTTCACGCAACAATGTCTGTTAGAATTTTGGAGAGAATCGTGGAAGGGGAAGACTTGGAGGATTTCACTGATCGCCTCGACTAGTACTTCGTAGCCAATGGATTGGAAGAAACCGATAATGCAATTAAGTGCAGGGCGGTTTTCCTCACCGTTTGTGGGTCAAATGTTTATGGCCTTATCAAGAATCTACTCTCACCGACTCGACCAATGGGTAAGACATACGATGAATTGTGTACGTGGTTCGGAACCACTTTAAACTAAAGGAAAGCATTATCATGGTGAGGTATCATTTCTATACGCACAATCGCTTTGAGGGCCAGGACGTGGCAGAATTTGTCGCTGACCTGAAACGTCTCACTGGGCTGTGCAACTTTGGAAGGGGTCTTTTTCGTGCTTGGCATTGGCCAGGAGGTCATCCTTTGAAAGCTGCTGGCTGCTGAATCTCTAGACCTGAGCAGGGCCATCATGATCGCCCAGGCATGCATGTCCACGGACGAAAACTCAGAACAGATATCTTCCCAGCATCGAAACTCACCGGCAAGTACTGTGCATAAAATATCATCGGCAGGCAGAGCTGCACATGGCAGGGCCTACTCGTCTGTGTTCGTATGACCTGTGACTACTCAAAGTCCGCCATCGGGGGTGAATCAAATCTCGCCTTGTTGACCTTGCGGGGGCTCTCATCGGGCCCATCAATGCTGACTCAAGTAATACGTGTGCAAAGGCTGTGCAACAATGGGACACCTTCAGCAAATATGTCCGCAACTGAGCAAGCGTGCTGCGACACACCACCTGACTGAGGATGATTGATCCAGTGTGGATCAAGCGGCACAGGCAACTCAACCCGGGGTACAAGACGAAGAAGTGCATGGGGTACATTCTTTTAACAAAAGTCCTCCGATAATACTGGAAGTTAAATTAAATGGGGTTCCAGTACCCATGGAATTGGACACGGGTGCGAGTCAGCCAATAATGAGCCAGAGGGCTTACGAAAAGCTGTGGGACACTAAGGCAAAAAGACCCAAACTGAGCCCAATCAAAGCGAAGCTGTGTACCTACACCAAAGAGCTCATACCAGTCATTGGCAGCGCGGTAGTAAAGGTATCGTACGATGGAGCTGTGCATGATTTATCGTTGTGGATCGTTCCAGGCAATGGCCCAACGCTGTTCAGCAGGATTTGGCTTGAGAAAATTAAATGGAACTGGAACGATATTAAAGCCTTATCATCAGTGGATGACGCTTCGTGTGCTCAAGTGCTGAGCAAGTTTCCCTCATTGTTCGAACCAGGCATTTGCAACTTCATGGAAGCCAAGGTTCAGATCCACCTAGGCCCAGATGCAAGACCCTTCCATCACAAGGCTCGGGCAGTTCCGTACATGAAGAGGGAAAAGGTCGAGATCGAACTGGACAGACTTCAGCGGGAAGGAATCATATCACCAGTCAAGTTCAGCGAATGGGCCAGTCCAATTGTTCCGGTGTTGAAAAGTGATGGCACGGTCAGGATCTGCGTCAACTACAAGGTAATGATCAACCGAGTCTCGATACAGGATCAGTACCTGTTACCCAAGGCTGACGACCTGTTTGCAATGCTAGCGGGGAGGAAGTCGTTCACCAAATTGGACCTGACCTCCGCTTACATGACACAAGAGCTGGTCAAATCTTCGAAAAAACTGACGTGCATCAACACGCACAAAGGATTGTTTATATACCACAGCCATCTTTCAGAGAAAAATGAAGAGTTTACTGAAGCCGATCCCGAGGACTGTCGTGTTCCAAGATGACATCCTGATCACCGGTCGCGATGCCACCGAACACCTGCACAACCTGGAAGAGGTTCTACGTCGTCTGGACAGAGTAGGACTCAGGCTAAAACGCTCCAAGTGCGTTTTAATGGCACCAGAAATCGAATTCCTGGGGAGAAAGATTGAAGCAGATGGCATCAGGCCTACGGACTCGAAGACAGAGGCCATCAAGAATGCACCCAGACCCCAGAGTGTGACAGAGTTGCGTTCGTTCCTGGGTCTTTTCAACTATTTTGGTAACTTTCTACTGAGTTTGAGCACATTGCTAGAGCCCTTGCACATGCTGCTGAGAAAGGGTAATGACTGGGTTTGGGGCAAATCTCAAGACAGAGCCTTTGAGAAGGCCAGGAACCTCCTATGTTCCAATAAATTACTGGTACACTATGACCCATGTAAGCAGTTAGTGTCGGCCTGCGATGCCTTATCATATGGGGTCGGTTGTGTGCTCCAGCAAGCCAATGTATCAGGCAAACTCCAACCAGTTGCATACACGTCCAGAAGTCTGTCTAAGGCTGAAAGAGCCTATAGTATGGTAAAGAAAGAGGCTTTAGCATGAGTATATGGGGTTAGGAAAATGCACCAATACCTGTTTGGGCTTCGGTTTGAGCTTGAAACAGACCACAAGTCGCTCATTTCATTATTTTCTAAGAGCAAAGTTATAAACACCAATGCCTCGTCCCACATCCAAAGATGGGCACAGACATTATCCGCTTATGATTATGCCATCCGCCACAGACCAGGCACTGAAAACTGTGCTGATTCGCTTAGCTATCTACCATTGCCCACAACCAGGTGGAAATGCCGCAGCCCGCAGACTTGCTGCTGATCATAGATACCTTCAAGAGTGAGGGGTCACCTGTCATGGCTCGACAAATTAGGACCTGGACCAGCCAGGATCCTGTACTGTCAAGCGTAAAATGGTGTGTCCTAAATGGAAATTGGTCTGCCATTCCCAGGGAAATGCAGGATGAAATTAAGCCTTATAGCCGCCGCAAAGATGAATTGTCTATTCAGTCTGATTGTCTGTTATGGGGTAATCGTGTTGTTATGCCAAAAAAAGGCAGGGAAACTTTTGTGCGAGATTTACACAGTACCCACCCAGGCATTATCATGAAGAAACCCATTGCCAGGTCTCACGTTTGGTGGCCCGGCATTGACTCGGACTTGGAGTCATGCGTGCATCAGTGCAACACTTGCATGCAACTGAGTAACGCACCTGTGGAGGCTACGCTGAGTGTGGTCATGGCCATCCAAACCATGGTCAAGGATCCACATAGACTTTGCTGGCCCCTTTCTCGGCAAAATGTTTTTAGTGATAGTGGACGCTTACTCCAAATGAATTGAATGCGTAATCATGCCATCCAGCACATCCACAGCCTCTATTGAAAGCCTCCGGGCCTCCGGGCCATGTTCGCCCGACGTTCTTGTCAGCGACAACGGACCGTGTTTCACCAGTTCGGAGTTCCACGAGTTTATAACCCGTAATGGCATCAAGCACGTCCGGTTTTCCCCTTTCAAACCCGCATCTAACAGTCAAGCGGAGTGGGCTGTCCAACCATTAAGCAGAGCCTAAAACGCATGACTCACGGCTCCCTAGAGACCCGCTTGTCCCGCATTCTGCTCAGTTACCGGACGAGACCCGACTCGCTCACCGGAGTCCCTCCTGCCGAACTGTTAATGAAGAGAGGCCTCAAAACCAGGCTCTCCCTTGTGTACCCGGATCTCAATGATCATGTCGAAACCAGAAGACAACGGCAGCAATGGTACCACGATTGTGCAGCCGTATCACGTGACATTGCTGTTCATGATCCTGTGTTTGTCCTGAATTATGGTCATGGTCTAAAGTGGGTTGCTGGCACGGTTTTGGCCAAGGAAGGGAACAGGATGTTTGTAGTCAAACTGTTAAATGGCCAAACGTGCAAGAGGCACATCGACCAAACCAAACTGCGATTCACAGACAGCCCAGAACAAATTGAAGATGACATCATCATCGACTAATCAACATGTATCCAACCATCAGTTGACCCTTGTGTCATTCACGAAGATGAACCTGTCATCCCCGACAGTCCTGTCAGACTGAGTGCTCCGCAATGCAGCAATGGTCCTACTAACTCACCCAAGCTTGTGTTCGAACTGAGAAGATCAACCAGGGAGTGGAAGGCCCCGGACCATCTCAACTTGTAAATACAACCTGTCCCAAGGACTTCGGGAGGAATGATGTTATGTATGTTATCTGAGTTTTACCTGCCACCAGAGGCGCGACTGTTGGAGTCCTAATGGTCACTGGGAGACACGTGCAAGCCGTGTATAAAATGTTGGCAGCCATGTTGAATCCTCACTTTGAGAATAAATAAACTGAAGTAAGGTCATGCCTGAACTAACTCACTGTACTTAGCCTCGTGGAGTTATTCGATACTTAACACTTACACCCTTTTTTGAACAAGGATCTAACATTTGCTATTCTCCAGTCCTCTGGCATCACCCCCGTATCTAAGCAGGATTGGAAGATTATGGTCAATATCTCTGCAATTTCTTCCTTAACTTCCTTCAGCATCATAGGATGCATCCCTTCCATCCAGTCCTGGTGACTTATCAACTTTAAGTACAGACAGCCTTTCTAGAAGCTCCTTTTGATCAATTTTTATCTCATCCAGTATCTCCACTACCTCGTCTTTCACTATGACTTTGATAGCATCTTCTTCCTTGCCGAAGACAGATGCAAATTACTCCATTAGTACCTCAGCCATGCCCTTTGCCTCCATTTGTATGTCTCCTTTTTGGTCCCTAATCGCGCCCCCCCCTCCTCTTACTACCCATTTATTATTTATATTCCTTGACGTTGTTGCTTTGATTTGGATTTGATAAATTTATAAATTATATTTGGAATGTGATGGCTCTCATTTCAGCTTGTTGCCCAGGAGGACACTATCATTTTCTGTGACAGAAGGATGATAAGATGGGAAAGTGGTGAGCAATGGAGATCTGGGGTTTCATTTATTGGAACCAGAGTCTGATGAGGCGCTCAAGGACAGCCAGTCTGGAATACAGATCTGATGCCTGCCTCCTCCCTTCCTCCTGCTCCTCTTCATCCTCCTCCTCCTGAGGTGGTCCTGGAACCCCGATGGTGGCAAGGTCTGCGCCCTCATGATGGCCAAGTTATGGAGCATGCAGCAGATCACCATAAAATTGAACATCCACTCCGGCCCGTACTGGAGGACTCCTCCCGAATGGTCAAGGCAGCAGAACCGTTGCTTGAGCACCCAAATGGATCTACTCAATGAGATTCCCCATGGCAGCATCACTCTCATTGTATGATTGCTGGGCACGAGTGGTGGGGTTACGTAGGGAACTCATCAACCAGGTGCAGAGTGGATAACCCTTGTCCCTGTACAGGCACCCTTAAGTTTGATGTGGTGGCTGGAAGAGTGCTGGCACACCGGAATGGCGCAGGACGAAGGCATCATGACTGCCTCCAGGATATCGGGCATTCACCATCATGATGTGCTGGGTGTGGTCACACACCAACTGCACATTATGTGAGTGGTAACCTTTGCGGTTACAAAACATATCAGGATTAGTATGCGGCGCCCACAATGCCACGTTTGAGGAGTCGATGGCACTCTAGACCATGGGAACACCCTATATCCTGGCAAAGTCACATGTGCGCTCCTCTTGCTCCTCTCTGTTCAGAGAAGACCCGTCTCCTGGAGTACAGAGCTTCTGTGACCTCCTGGATGCAACAATGGATGGCGAACTGGGAGACATTAGCTATGTCTCCTGCTGCAGACTGGAAGGTCCTGCTGATGAAGAAATTGAGGACCACGGTGATCTTGAGAGACACTGGCAGTGCCATCATCTCCTTGCTCTGAGAATGCAGGTCTGGTTGCAGGAGCTGGCAGAGTTCTGTGACCACCTCCTTGGTGAAGTGGAGCCTCCTAATATACTGCTTCTGGCTTAAGTGTAGGTAGGAGGTGTTCTTCAAAGACCCTAGGTAGGTAAGGCCTCCTGCTGAGAGGCCTCCCCCTCCTCCCACTGTGAGCATCTTGTCCTCTTCTTCGCTGCCTGCCCTCCATCTCACTGTCATACTCGAGCGTGAAGAGGACTGCAAGTAGAGCCCCCATGATTGAGAGCAAGTGGTCTGACCTGAACCCTTTAAATGAGAAGCAAGGCGTTCTTCTCTTGCAGTAACACTCCCTGTCACCTCAGTAACTTTAAATAACTGTAGAAAGCTCCAAACAGTTGAACAAACTTAGAGCCAGTAGAAGTCAGCTGCAAGTTGTTGAAGATCCCTTTAAAAAGCACTGGTGCAGTGGAGAGGTCCTTCCTGCTGCTGAACACATGTTCAGCTCGTCATGATTTGATGAGGTGTTAAAAGGACCAACGGCGTACAAAATAGCAGATTGTGTATCAAACCAGTGTTGCACATCGATTGACATTACAATCTGCCTCATCCTAAATATCTGGAGTGAGCGCAGACACCAGCAGCGCTGCTGACCTGCCCAAAATTGCAGCCGCTGCATTCCACGCTGGAAGTGGGCAGAAGCGAGATGGCCGCCATTTTTCTTCCAAACCTGCCTTAACGGCTGGCACAAATAGGTTCAATTTCTCAGCCTCTATCTTTAAATGATTTTTTATAGCATCAGATTCTGTCCAGACCTTCATATTCTATGGAGTTACTTACACACTCATACATTCTCTTTGGTCAGGAATTTCCTTGGAGCCGATTCTGCTCCAATACCATAACTTCACTGGATTTGCCGCAGAAACCATGTTTGTGCATGTGAGCAGAGTTTCCACTGCACTTCCAGCAGAGTAGGGGCAACTTCAAGGAAAACCTCAGCATTTGTCTTTGGAACTATCCATTGTTCTTTGTATTGCTTCTTTTTGAGTTACATTCTTTCAAGATGTTCTTCAACTTTGTCTAGCAAGCATTTACTGGTGCCAATGGTTATAGCTGTCTTCCATGGACACTCAAACACTATAATTTCAACTGACAGGGAAACTGTTGGTGTTCCTGATCTTAATAAGAAAGTTTTGAAATGGTTGGTCAAAGAATTTTAGGAATTGAGATCAAACAATCTTGAGAAATTAAATGCCTATTTGGTGGATATGAATATATGTTATATTAAAGCTTATATTAAAAAGACTCTGAAGATATATTTTTTTTAAATTTCAGATATTACAGAAAAAAATTGAGGAAGTGGAGAAAGTTGGAGGGAAGATAAATAGAAAAAAAGAACTAAAATGATATATTACAGCTATTACTCCAGTTCTGAACACAAATAGGATATTGCAAGGAATTGTGATGGATTGATTTACAGTCCATATTCTCATTGTGTGATTATGTATGAGAAACCATCATATCACAGATTACAAGGCTGTGATGTGATGATAAATGAGGGTTAGATGAGGCATTGGATAGGCCACTGTTCTTTCATTTCTGAAGTCTCCATTTGAATCCAGCCAAAGTCTAATGAGATAAAACATTCTTAACCCATTTCTATATTGGCACAGGTTGGAGTAGCAGATTCTCTAGAATTTGGCACTAAGATAAGAAGAATGGCTGGGCTTAATGCAAATTGGTACTGATGATACTGATCAGTATATACTCCTCTGATGAATCATTTAAGCCATGTTGGTGGGGCAGAGTAAAGGGAGTTTTTTTCTACTTCTAGTCTAATTTATACTGAAGTTAGGTTCACTTGATTCTGGCACGAGATACCAAAGGTGGGAAAGTATTCCATTACCCAGCATTGACACACATTGAATAATGAATACAAAAAATACACACAAAAAAATGTCCTGACAGAGTGGATATTCTTGGTCCTCCATAAGGGTATGCTCAGAGAGCACCATAAATGGTGTGGGATTTGGGACAGGGTCAATACCAGGGCAGATTGGCAGCTAGAAGTCTTATCCTGCTGCACTTTTAGTAGTAGAGTGGCACTCAAAGAATTTCAAGGCCTTCATTTTTACCTTTCTGCCTTTGGTTTGTACGATAACTCAAATCTGTCAGGGGTTGCCTCGATGGCTCAGTGGGTAATTGCACATTCTGATGTGATGCTGAGCTATATAGACCAGTAGGACTGGGATCAATCCCTGATGTGTGCTGAGTTCACTGATATGTCAAGGCAGTGATAGGATATTACAATTGCCCACAGTAATCCTGCGTTGGTGAGGGGAGTGACTCTTGCTGAAAAGTGTGTGTGTGTGTGTGTGTGTGTGTGTGTGTGGGGACATTGGGTGAAGACAGGATCAGGCTTTGCAATTTTATTCTCCACAATCAAATAGCTTGTCCACACTCACTGTATGGTTTCACACATATAGGGGTCAAGTTTCGGCCTGAGTTGCTCCTATTTTTTTTGAGCAACTAGTTTAGAATGGAGTATCTTAGAAATTGCAATTCTCGGCCTTTAGTTTGCTCCAGTTCTAATGAGTTCGAACAGTTTCATTTTAGAACAGATTTTTTTTTTCCTAAAAGGGGGTGTGTCCGGCCACTTGCACCTGTTTTACAAGTTTGGGCAGCAAAAACTTACTCCAAAATAACTTAGAATGGAGTAAGTGTAGATTTATGTACGCCCAGAAAAACCTTGCTTACACTTGGAAATCAGGCGTGTGGAATGAAAGATGGGGGGGTAGGGGGGTTTACAAACAGTAAACACTTCACTTTTACAAATAAAGAGCCATCATCAATAATAAATGATAAATAAATCAATAAATAAACCAATAAATCAGTCCAAATAAAATTTTTTAAAAATTAAAAAAAATTAAAAATCACTCAATAAATAAAAAATTATTTCTACTCACCTACTGCAGCACTGGGGAGAAGACGGTGGGGGGGGGGGGGAAAGAGAAGAAGATGGGGGGGAAGAAGAGAGGAAGATGGGGGGGGAGAAGAGAGGAAGATGGGGGGGGGAGGAGAGAAGACGATGAAGAAGAAGTCGGGCCCCGCCAAGGACTTCGGGCGGGGCCCGCACGCAGCCGATGCCGGGTTGCTGCCGCCGACTCTTCGGGCGGGGCCTGTCCCAGTGAGATGTGGGCGGGCAGGCCCCGCCGACGACGAGGAAGCCGGGCCCTGCTGAGGACTTTCGGCGGGGAGCGCATGCAGCCGATGCCGGGCTGCCGATGTCTCTTCGGGCGGGGCCCCAGCGAGATGCGGGCCCCGCTGACGACAACGACAACGCCGGCCACTCGGCCGGGGATAGAGGCGACGTCCCTTCGCCCCGGAGACAGGATGCCGGCAGCTACTGCACACGTGCACAGCTGCCGGCACTGTTTTTGCCGCAGGGCTGTAGCTCCGCCCCCAGCAGCTCTTGCTGCGCAGCGCCGAGGTAGAATTGGGCCTACAGCTATCGGAGAATCGCGAGGTAGGTATTCGGCGCAATTTTTGTTCTATAAATTAGGTGGGCCTCTCCGATGTGCGCCGTTCTAGCGGGCGGCCAAAACTTGACTCTGAAGAGTGGTCACTTGGATGAGGTAGAGGAGGCTGCCAGAGCCTGTGGATGTGCATCCGAAAGTGGGGTAGTGCCTTCAGGAGAAGAGGGCAGAATTGTAAACTGTGGTTTTCGTCAAACCATTCTATGTAATGATATCTCGCTAAAAGTAAAAATTGTGCCGTCCATTCCTGTGTAGCTATGTGTCATGAGTAACTTACTATCAGCTATTGTGGGGTGAAATTCAATTTCCACCTGAAATGGGCATGAAGTCGGTAGAACAGCCATGTTGGCATTGGGAGGCCGAAACCATTTTTGAGTTTGGGCCTCATTTGAATGCCGATGGTGAGTTGATGGTGTCAAATGGGCACCTGGTTGCAGCTGGCAAGTTGTGGGTGGGTAGTAATTCATCCAGCTCCCATGCTGAGCTTGCCGGTAGATCAGACCTGGGGGAGAGAGCAAACTGATTCCAGAGGGGGTTGAGCACGGACCAGCAGCAGCCTACATTATTTTAGTCAAGCCAAGAGAAGCACTCCTGGCCCCACAAAATTGCTCTCCCCCCAAAATATTCTGGGCTTTTTCTTGAATGGCCACCAGCAGTCCCTTTTGGCTGCTCATCATCACAATACAAAATGTGCATGTACAGCACACATTCTGTCCATCTGTACCTGAAGATTGGAGTCCTACAACCGGCGCAGGACCTCAATTTGCATATTCAAACAGTCTATTCACCTATTTTGAGGCCCGCCAGAAAATTGGATCAGGGAGGTCTTGGGCGTCAATGGGACAGCTGTGGTTCTCCCACCCCCTCCCCCCTCCCATCCTATTTTAAGTGAGAAATGTGTAACCAGCAGTTGAAAATTGCTCCACTCACTCCATTCTCTCGAATATTGTTACATTGATGATGTTAAAAATGAATGAAGCAAACCATCTCCAACACTTTGATTGACCTTACTTTAAACTTCACAACTACTATTTTAAATAGTTCTGTTGCATTTAATCCAGTCCCTGAATTCAGAAAAATATCATTCAGGTGGTGTTTGACAACCTCGTACAAAACAGGTTTGTAGGTTCAGCATTAACCTATACCTAAAAAAATTATTCAATTGAAGAATTTCCATGAATGCTGAGATGTACAATTTTAAAATTGTAGAATATAAGCTCACTATATTGTATTTGTATACGAATGAGCATACAATTCCATTACAAAACATTCATTATAAATGAAACTGAGCTACAATTTCTGTGATCGATTTGTTGGCTGAAAGAATTTTTATGAAATGTCAGTGTTGTAGGGTATTATTCATTATGTGTATTTTTGCATTCATGCTTATCAATTGTGTCTTGAATGCTATCAACTCATCTCTGCAGATTAGAACAGAAATAGATACTGTCGGTGGGAATAAATAATAATGCTTTTTCATTTTTTGATAAGGAAAAACATGAAGCTCTTCTTATCAGTAGCGAGGTGAGCCTAATAGAAACCATTTGAACAAAATTGACATGCCATACCTGCCTTGCTCACTGATAAAAGGTCTTTATCGCCACAATCCCTTATATCTTTCTAATCAATAATTTGATTTTGCCACTAGCCTGATTTGAACTGCTTCCTTTAGTGTTACCAAAAGCAGATTGAAAAGTTAAATTTAAGTATTTATTTTCAATGCAAGTGATTGTGCACCAACTCATCAAAACAGGTTGACCTTCATGGCCCAAACAAATTACTCCAGACGCTTGAGCACATAATCTAGGCTGACACTTCAGTTCAGGACTGAAGGAGCATTGTAGTGATATGAGATGTTAAACCAAGGCCCCATCTGCCTTCATAGGTGGAAATAAAATATCCCATGGCATTTTTGAAAAAAATCAGGGGAGTTCTCCTGGTGTCCTGGCCAACATATATTCCTCAAAAAGCATCACTAAAACAGATAAGTTGGTCATTTATCTCATTGCTGTTCATGGGACCTAACTCTGTGAAAATTGACAGTTGCATTTCCCTTCATCACAACAGTGACTACACTTCAAGTACATCATTGGCTGAAAAGTGCATTGGAAAGTCATCATATTGTGAAAAGTCTGATATAAATGCAAGTTCTATTTTTCTTTCATTATTCCTTTTATTGAAATGCATGCATATGTGTGCGCAAATTGGCTGCCATGTTTCCCACATTACAACAGCGACTACACTCCAAAAAGTACTTAATTGGCTGTAAAGCGCTTTGAGACGTCCGGTGGTCATGAAAGGCGCCTTATAAATCTAAGTCTTTCTTTCTTTTCAAATTATAGTGAGCTGCATGCACTATGCATTAAAACTGTAGAAGCTCCAAGCCTGACCTGTTAACATTGTGTACCCATTTTGCAGAATGCCAAGCTCTATATTATGGAATTAGCATGAGGCGTAGGCTTGTCCTGACATCTAGGTTATCCAGAGAAATGTTTATGGGCTCGATGTTACAAATCTCAGCAGATCCCAGCCTTACTGCTGGCTCCAGCCCCTTCCATCCTTCCATAGAATGAATTTACCTTGATTGGGCCACCCAGTGCATTTCCCGGCCAATTAGAGGAAGCGGGTCTGGTGACATCACTTGATGATATGTCATCAGCCGATTTCATTAAAGGGATCACGGCCAACTTTAATTTGACATTTGTGCTGTCAGTATTCCATAGCATTGAGGTGCTGCAAACACTGACAGGCACTGCACAGAGGTGCAGGGCTGCACCCAGGCTTCCCCATGACTCCCTCCATATGCTTATGGAGAGTCACAGCATATAGGGTGGTTTTCTTCCCTTCCTTTCCCATGGGTGAAGAAGAAATCCCTAGGAGATCAGCACAGATGGTTGCACAATGCAGAGGAGGGCACAAGCAGGGATGTGGTCAGGAGGACCTGGGTGCAGTGCTCCAAACATTTCAATGATCTCAGTAGATCACGAAAAGTTAGTACAAAGCCACACTCAACGTCATTCTGTTGTGCCACTCATCTCATCCCCATCCCTCTGCATTCCCTACACGACTCCTGCACATCCTTACTCACACCAACTTATCTTGCACCTCCACCCATCCCTCTCTATCGACATTATCATCTCACTAGCCACCCTTCATACTCACCCTCATACTAATACAATTATATCAACTAACAACGCACAAGGCACTTGGGCGCTTTATCTAATGTTCATTAAAGTTTCTGTTAATGTGGTGTCAAACATTGAAACCTTGATTTTCAACATTTTGCTTTGTTGAACAGATTTGTGTGCAGATTTGGAAGTGGCTTAGTAAGTTGTTGTGAATGGTGAGACATAACGGTAACCCCCTTGCAATGGTGATGAGTATGAAAGGAGTGGCTTGGGCATTGTAGGGATACTCTATGGTGTTGGTGTGGGGTGGTGCCAACCTGGCGCATCATGTAGCAACCAGGGAATACAGCATCAGCCATGATCATATTGAATGCTGGTGCAGGCTCGAAGGGCCGAATGGCCTGCTCCTACACCTATTTTTTCTAAATCTGGCCATGGAGAGGCCATCCCTGGTGTCCTGGGCAGCAACGAGGTCAGGTGCTGATGCCCTGTGTCCTGTGCAGATTGCTGAGAAGGTTGGTGTTGTTGTTGGTGCTGCAAGTGTGCCTGGTGATGCTGGTGTTGGGGCTGATCATGGTGGGATTCTGAGGACCAAGGTGAGAGAGCTTCAATGGCACCCATGCTGATGGAATAAATGGCAGGTGAAGTAGAGAAGACAGAAGCGATCTATCAATGGTTGGTTAGGTAATAAGGTGAGACTGCATTGAAACTGTGTAAAGACTTGAAGCATTCTGAATCTGCAGCAGAAATGCAGTTTAGAGAAACGAATGGTTAATGGAACATTTCTCAATCAGCTGGAAGCTTTGACTTGACATTTGAAGCTGTCACCTTACCAGCTGATTCAATGGCAGGTGACTTCCTGCCTCAGCATCACAGACGAGATCTAGGCACAGCGGGAAATTGGTGGGTGACCTGTCAAATTAAAAAAACTGGGGAAATTTTTTTTTCATGTGGCTGTAAACAAGCCACTAAGAATTTTAATTGCCTCCCCCGCTGCTGCATGTTGGGTCTGCTCAGCGCTGACAGACCTGACATTTGGCAATGGGTTCATAGCGGGGTCCCGACTCGCTGAGGAAAAAAGTCACTTTCCCACCTGACCCACCATCGATGGCGCTTGCTGAATCCCCGCAAAACCCAGCCCATATGTATGAAAAGTTGGAAGAATGGAAGTAATTGTGCTGCAGAAAATTCTTGCCTCAATTGGTAGCACCTTTGGCTCTGAGATAGAAAGTTGTGTGTTCCCACCGCGGACTTCACAAGATCACAAGGTGATTACAAGTCAGGAAGGCCCTGTTAATTCATCCTTTTAAAGAGAATCAAATGTCCAACCTAATATGTCCTTACTATACAGTATAAATGCACACGAGGCCCATACTTGATAGAAGATCACTCTGTGACCAGTTACCTTTATTACTAAGACCTCAAGAGGCAGACGGTGGATGGAGCTTCCCCTTTTATACCGGAAAGTCCAGGTTAGGAGTGTCTCTCACAAGTTCGCCCCCTGTGGTCAGTGTTCTCAAGGTTCTCAAACTTAGGTCAGCTTATACATGGGATACAATGACAGTTGAATACATGACATCACCTCCCCACAAAGTCTTATTGGGATCACAGGTTACGCTCCCTTGTAGAACGCCTGAGTTGGGGCTCCGGTTGTTGGGCGCTGGCCTGAGTGTCTGCTGTTTGCGGTGCCTCAGGCCTGTCCGGACTGCCCACAGTGACTGGGCTCTCCTCCACTTGGTTCCGGTGTTCGGTCACCTGTGGTGGAGTAAACTCTAAATCGTGTTCTTCCTCTGCTTCTTCTATGGGGTTGCTGAACCTCCTTTTAGTTTGATCCACGTGTTTGCGGCAGATTTGACCATTGGTAAGTTTAACTACCAAAACCTTATTTCCCTCTTTGGCAATCACAGTGCCTGCAAACCATTTGGATCCTGCAACGTAATTAAGAACAAAAACAGGGTCATTGACATCAATACATCGTGCCCTCGCATTCCTGACATGGTCGTCACATTGTGACTGACGCATGCTCTCAACAATTTCTTTCATATAGGGTGTATAAGGGATAACCTGGTTTTGAGCGTCCTTTTCATTAGCAGCTCTGCGGGTGGAACCCTTGTGAGCGAGTGTGGTCGGGATCTATTGGCTAACAGGAGGCGTGATAAGCAGCTTTGTAGGGAATCCCCTTGGATTCTGAGCATCCCCTGTTTGATTATCTGTAATGCTCGTTCCGCCTGGCCGTTTGAGGCCGGCTTGAACAGTGCCGTTCTGACATGGTTGATTCCATTGCATTCCATTCCATTCCATTCCAATTCTCCACCACAGAAAGTTGTTGAGGCCAATTCACTAAATATATTCAAAAAGGAGTTAGATGTAGTCCTTACTATTAGGGGGATCAAGGAGTATGGCAAGAAAGCAGAAATGGGGTACTGAAGTTGCATGTTCAGCCATGAACTCATTGAATGGTGGTGCAGGCTCGAAGGGCCGAATGGCCTACTCCTGCACCTATTTTCTATGTTTCTATGTTTCTATTGCCTGCCATGAAGTCCTGTAATTCAGTGCTTGTGAAGCACAGGCCATTATCGCTGACCAAGATGTCCGGTAGACCATGGGCGGCGAATATTACCCGTAGACTTTCTACCGTGGCAGAGGATGTGCTTGAATTTAAAATGGCACACTCAATCCATTTGGAGTAGGCGTCTATTACAACCAAAAACATTTTTCCCATGAAAGGACCTGCGTAGTCCACATGGATGCGTGACCAAGGCTTGGCGGGCCAGGACCAGGGGCTAAGGGGGGCTTCCCTGGGTGCGATGCCCAGCTAAGCACACGTGTTGCACACCTGCGAACACAAAGTTCCAGGTCTGCATCTATCCCTGGCCACCAAACGTGTGACCTGGCAATTGTCTTCATCATGACAATGCCCGGGTGTTTTATTGTGAAGTTCTCTGATAAACACCTCTCTGCCCTTCTGGGGCATCCTTACTCGGTTTCCCCACAGTAGGCAATCGGCCTGAATCGAGAGTTCATCCTTGCGCCTATGAAACGGTTTTAACTCCTCAGGGCATGCCTCATACGAGGCTGCCCCATCCCCATTCAGGACACATTTCTTAACTAAAGACAGTAGCGGGTCTTTATTTGTCCAGACTTTAATCTGACGGGCTGTCACAGCTGAGCCTTCGCTTTCGAAGGCTTCAACAACTATGACCATCTCAGCATCATGCTCAGCTGCCCCCTCAGTGGTAGCTAGTGGTAGCCTGCTGAGTGCATTGGCATGGTTTTCAGTGCCTGGTCTGTGTCAAATTGTGTAGTGATAGGCGGCTAACGTAAGTGCCCACCTCTGTAGGAGGGCCGATGCATTCGCATTCATGGCCTTGTCGGCCAAAAGGTTTGTGATCTGTCTCCAGCTCAAATTTCCTGCCAAACAGGTATTGGTGCATTTTTTTTTACTGCATATACACATGCTAGCGCTTCCTTTTCTACCATCCAGTAGCCCCTTTCTGCCTGGGACAGACTTCTGGAGGCATAAGCTACCGGCTGTAACTGACCATTGGCATTCACATGCTGCAACACACACCCGACCCCATAGGACGATGCATCACGCGTTAAAACTAGTTTCTTACAGGGGTCATATAACGGTAACAGTTTGTTGGAGCATAACAAATTCCGTGCTCTATCAAAAGCCCTTTCCTGGCTGTTCCCCCAGACCCAATCGCGACCTTTGCGTAGGAGCACATGTAACGGTTCTAACAGTATGCTGAATTTGGGAAGAAAGTTGCCAAAATAGTTCAGGAGCCCCAGGAACGAACGCAGCTCCATCGTGTTACGGGGTCTGGGTGCTCTCTGGATCACTTCCGTTTTGGATGCAGTAGGTCTGATCCCGTCTGCTGCTACCCTCCTCCCCAGGAATTCTACCTCTGGAGCTAAGAAGATGCACTTCGTCTTTTATAGTCACAGCCCTACCCGGTCCAGTCTGCGTAGCACCTCCTCCAGGTTGTGGAGGTGTTCTTCAGTATCGTGACCCGTGATGAGGATGTTGTCTTGAAAAACCACCGTCCTTGGAATCGACTTGAGGAGGCTTTCCATATTTCGCTGAAAGATCGCGGCGGCTGAACGAATCCCAAACGGACATCTGTTATACTCAAACAACCCCTTGTGTGTCGTGATAGTGGTCAGCTTCTTCGACTCACTCGCCAGCTCCTTGGTCATGTAAACTGAGGTCAGGTCCAATTTTGAAAAAAGTTTGCCACCGGATAGCGTCGCAAAGAGGTCCTCCGCTCTCGGTAGCGGGTACCTGTCTTGGGGTGACACCCAATTGGATGGTGGCCTTCTAGTTGCCACATATCCTAACCGACCCATCCGCCTTGAGCACCGGCATGATCGGGCTCACCCAGTCACTGAATTCGACTGGCGAGATGATGCCTTCCCATAGCAGGCGGTCCAATTCACATTCTATCTTTTCCCGCATCGCATACGGCACCACTCTGGCCTTTTGGTGTACTGGCCTGGCGTCCAGCTTTATGTGAATCACTACCTTGGTCCCCATGAAAGTGCCGGTGCCAGGTTGAAATAATGAGTCAAATTTGTCCAGGACCTGTGAGCATGATACGCGCTCCACAGAAGAAATTGAATTGACATCGCCCCATTTCCAGTTCATGACAGCAAGCCAACTCCTCCCCAGTAGTGCGAACCATCCCCCGGGACAATCCAGAGTGGCAACCTGTTCTCCGAATCTTTGTGGGTCACGACTACCATGGCGCTGCCTAGCACCGGAATGATCTCCTTTGTATATGTCCGTAGCAGTGCGTCAATTGGCAATAATTTTGGTCTTCTAGCCTTGGACACCCACAACCTTTCGAACTGTTTGATACTCATCAGGGACTGGCTGGCCCCCGTTACCAGCTCCATTAATACTGGGATGCCATTGAGGGGCACTTTCATCATTATCGGTGGCGTCCTGGTATATGAACTGTATATGTGCTCCACATGAACTCACTGAACTTCAGCTTCCAGCGATTTCCCCCAGTATTCATTTGGTCTCATAACGCTTACATCGGGCCTGTCCTCCTCGTACATCAACCTGGCTGCAGGCTTCCTGCACATACACGTCAAGTGACCGCTGACGTTGCAGTTTCTGCAAGTATATTGCTGATACCTGCAAGCTCTGGCTGGGTGTTTGCCTCCACACCTCCAGCATGAGCTCGAGGCCCCATTGTTGGAAACAACAGGTTCATTACCAGTCGATCGTCTCTGACTGTCTCTGTAACTGTCCTTAAGCGCACCATTAACAGGTGTTGACGACCCCCTTATTGGCCGCATTGTCCATTGCGATGGCATGAATCGCCGTTCAGCTAGCACTTGTCTCTGTTGAATTCCCCTTTTGGGTTCGACTGCATGCTGGTGCATGTCTGATTGCCCTTGTCTGCCTCGAGAATTGTGTGCCACGTTAACAATGTTGACTCCCTGGTCGTTTGCCACATTTGAGCCAAGATTTTTGCCATAAGTCATTCTGGTCTCTTCCTCCCCTGAGATAATTGTTTGGGCTACCATAGCCGCTGCTTCCAAGGTCAAGTCTTTGGTCTCAATCAGTTTCCTGAAAACTCCAGCGTGCCCGATGCCCTCAATAAAAAAATCTCGCAGCATCTCCGCTCTGCATGCATCTGGGAACTTACATGGGCTCGCCAGTCGCCGGAGATCTGCCACGAAGTATGGAACGCTTTGCCCTTCTCACCACCGGTGCGTATAAAACTGGTGTCTCGCCATGTGCATGCTGCTCGCTGGTTTAAGGTCTTTCCCGATCAACTTACTGAGCTCTTTGAACGTCTTGTCCGCCGGCTTCTCTGGCGCTAGAAGGGTTTGATTAGGGCAGGGAAAATGGAGTATGAGAAGAAGCTTGCAGGGAACATTAAGACGGATTGCAAAAGTTTCTATAGATATGTAAAGAGAAAAAGGTTAGTAAAGACAAACGTAGGTCCGCTGCAGTCAGAATCAGGGGAAGTCATAACGGGGAACAAAGAAATGGCGGACCAATTGAACAAGTACTTTGGTTCGGTATTCACGAAGGAGGACACGAACAACCTTCCGGTTATAAAAGGGGTCGGGGGGTCTAGTAAGGAGGAGGAACTGAGGGAAATCCTTATTAGCCGGGAAATTGTGTTGGGGAAATTGATGGGATTGAAGGCCGATAAATCCCCAGGGCCTGATGGACTGCATCCCAGAGTACTTAAGGAGGTGGCCTTGGAAATAGTGGATGCGTTGACAGTCATTTTCCAACATTCCATTGACTCTGGATCAGTTCCTATGGAGTGGAGGGTAGCCAATGTAACCCCACTTTTTAAAAAAGGAGGGAGAGAGAAAACAGGGAATTATAGACCGGTCAGCCTGACATCGGTAGTGGGTAAAATGATGGAATCAATTATTAAGGATGTCATCGCAGTGCATTTGGAAAGAGGTGACATGATAGGTCCAAGTCAGCATGGATTTGTGAAAGGGAAATCATGCTTGACAAATCTTCTGGAATTTTTTGAGGATGTTTCCAGTAGAGTGGATAAGGGAGAACCAGTTGATGTGGTATATTTGGACTTTCAGAAGGCGTTCGACAAGGTCCCACACAAGAGATTGATGTGCAAAGTTAGAGCACATGGGATTGGGGGTAGTGTACTGACATGGATTGAGAACTGGTTGTCAGACAGGAAGCAAAGAGTAGGAGTAAATGGGTACTTTTCAGAATGGCAGGCAGTGACTAGTGGGGTACCGCAAGGTTCTGTGCTGGGGCCCCAGCTGTTTACACTGTACATTAATGATTTAGATGAGGGGATTAAATGTAGTATCTCCAAATTTGTGGATGACACTAAGTTGGGTGGCAATGTGAGCTGCGAGGAGGATGCTGTGAGGCTGCAGAGCGACTTGGATAGGTTAGGTGAGTGGGCAAATGCATGGCAGATGAAGTATAATGTGGATAAATGTGAGGTTATCCACTTTGGTGGTAAAAACAGAGAGACAGACTATTATCTGAATGGTGACAGATTAGGAAAAGGGGAGGTTCAAAGAGACCTGGGTGTCATGGTACATCAGTCATTGAAGGTTGGCATGCAGGTACAGCAGGCGGTTAAGAAAGCAAATGGCACGTTGGCCTTCATAGCGAGGGGATTTGAGTACAGGGGCAGGGAGGTGTTGCTACAGTTGTACAGGGCCTTGGTGAGGCCACACCTGGAGTATTGTGTACAGTTTTGGTCTCCTAACCTGAGGAAGGACATTCTTGCTATTGAGGGAGTGCAGCGAAGGTTCACCAGACTGATTCCCGGGATGGCGGGACTGACCTATCAAGAAAGACTGGATCAACTGGGCTTGTATTCACTGGAGTTCAGAAGAATGAGAGGGGACCTCATAGAAACATTTAAAATTCTGACGGGGTTAGACAGGTTAGATGCAGGAAGAATGTTCCCAATGTTGGGGAAGTCCAGAACCAGAGGTCACAGTCTAAGGATAAGGGGTAAGCCATTTAGGACCGAGATGCGGAGGAACTTCTTCACCCAGAGAGTGGTGAACCTGTGGAATTCTCTACCACAGAAAGTTGTTGAGGCCAATTCACTAAATATATTCAAAAAGGAGTTAGATGAGGTCCTTACTACTAGGGGGATCAAGGGGTATGGCGAGAAAGCAGGAATGGGGTACTGAAGTTGAATGTTCAGCCATGAACTCATTGAATGGCGGTGCAGGCTAGAAGGACCGAATGGCCTACTCCTGCACCTATTTTCTATGTTTCTATGTTTCTATGTTTCATCAGGGAGTACGTTCTGGATCCACAAACAGTCAGGAGATGAGCCCTGCGTTTGTCAGCCGAATCCTGTCCCAACCATTCCTTAGTGACAAAACTTTGCTGCAGTCTCTCAATAAAGTCGTCCCAATCATCACCAACACAGTACCTCTCTTCTGTGCTGCTAGTGACCATGCTCGCGTGGTTTAAATCCCAGTTTCTCGTAGCCAATGATATGTCCTTACTATACAGTATAAATGCACACGAGGCCCATACTTGAGAGAAGGTCACTCTATGACCAGTTACCTTTATTAACCAAGACCTCAAGAGGCAGACAGTGGGTGGAGCTTCCTCTTTTATACCGGAAACTCCAGGTTAGGTGTGTCTCCCACAAGTTCGCCCCCTGTGGTCAGTGTTCTCAAGGTGTACAACTTAGGTCAGCTTATACATGGGATACAATGACAGTTGAATACATGACACTATCAGTGAAGAACTTGAGCACATAATCTGAGCTGACACTTTAGTGCAGTACTGAGGGAATGCTGTATTGTTGGAGGGGCTGTCCTTAGAATGAGGTGTTAAATATGAGGAGTTGTCTGGCTGCTCAGGTAAATGTAAAAGAGTCCATGAAGTTTGAACAAGAGCATGGAATTCTTCTGGTGTCCTGGCCAAGATTCCTCCCTCAACCAACACCACCAAAATGGAGATTATTTGACCATTCGTTAATTTGTCTACTTTCGACAATTGCCACCACCGGTCGGTGCCACTGACAGCTTTTTCTGTCAGTACCCTTTCTATGGCTGGGTGGCATGGCCGCCCTTAAAGGGGAGGTGGTGCTGCCAGCGACTCCATGTTTTTTTTTTGTTGGTCGATTGCCAGGTCGGGCTGACGATTATGCCCACCTCCCTGGTGGCCCAATGTATTCCACTAAAGTGGCTGCAAAGTTCGCAGCGGCCCTCCCCCTTTAACTGACGGGGAAGGATGTTGTGACGTACCAGCGTGATGACCCGCCCCCCACTTCTGCCCCGCTAATGGCAACTGCTCCAACCCGACTGCACTTCTGCCTTTCTCCCCACACCAACTGGAAACATCAACCAAAAAAATGAATTTCTCCGGATTGTTCGCCCCATACATTGGAATGGACTGATACTTCAAAAGCAGAAAGTGCCACCCGTTTCAGGCAGAGGGCAATTTTGGCCCCGGTGACTTTTGGATGAGCTGTCAAACCAAGGCTCCGTCTGCTATCTCAGGTGGACGTGAAAGATCCTATGGCATTATTTCGAAGAAAAACAGAGGAGTTATCCCCGGTGTCCTGGTCAATATTTATCCCTCAATCAACATAACAAAAACAGATTATATGGTCATTTTTGCATTGCTGTTTGTGAGAGCTTGGTGTGTGAAAATTGGCTATAGTCTTTCCTATATTACAACAGTGACTACACAAAGAGGGACATTTTCAAATTTGCTATAATCAGGCAGAGCAGATTACCTCCCCACTGTAGAATCTGCGTAATTTTTATTTCATTGATATCATCAGAGCAAAAATTTGGCAGGCTCTATAAAGAGCTACCGATCCGCTCCACCAGGCAGCGAAGTTGAAAAGGAACCCCAGAATGTCCCATTTTTCAGTACTAGCTGTAGTGTTGGTGTGCACTGATCTTAACCAGTGATAACATTCTTGTGGTGGGCATAGAATTTTTTTGTTCTCTTTTTGATATGCATACATTGTAAATACAGACTTTGAGAGAGAAACCAATTGTGTAATCACAGGTTCATAATGGATCCCCAGCGCGGACTGCAACTGAAGAATTTCAGGCAGGTAATAAGCTGAAATCACATTCCAGATGGCTTGAATTTTCTGCAAAACAGCCAGGATAAGTATAATGAGGGAATCTGACTTAAATACGAGTTGTTAATTGGTAACTATCACAAGATTTGCGATACAGTTGGGTAACTGTGAAAATCAAGTCATAATATTTACAGTGACAAGCAATAAATATTTTTTTAAAGAATCAAAGGAGTACTTAGCTTTATCCCTCATGAAACTTATTATTTTATACTTTTGAATGTATGTTTATAATGGGCCAGAATTTGGGGTCAGCGGTGAAGCGACGTCACTCACCGCTTACCTCGAACAAAGCTGCCCACAAAGATCTAGCGATCTCTGTGCCATGAATTTCAGGTTTCCCGACTTTAGTTTGAATCTGGCAACAAATCAAATGAATCTCCAGCGTCCAGCAACAGTGATGTCATCAAGCAGACTAAGCAGCCAATCACATTGAAGAATTCTCACAGGCAGCAAATTCAGGAAGTAAACTGAACAGATTATAATTTACTTTTTATACATTTTATTGTGAGCGAAATAAAGAAAGGGACATACACATAGGATTAAAGTAGAAACTGAAATATCATGAGCAAACTTTAAAAAAAATTATTGTATTAAAAGCCATGTCATTTTTATCATATTAATGGAAAGATTTGACATTCAACAAAAATAAAATTATTTTTTCAGGGCTAGAACGGTTCAGCGGTCAATGCACTCTTAAAAACCAGGTACATTTCTTTCAATAAGGCTTAATTTTTTTTAGGAGGTGGGGGAGGGGGTAAACAGCGATAGTTCAGTGTAATAGTGGAGGTTTTCATCAGAAACTGTGATTTGAATTGATTGCCGGCTCTGGGGAGTTCCAGAGTGCAACCTGTGCAGGAGCAGGGAATGACTGACAGCAACTTGTGGATTTGTGTGTTTATCTGCGCTTGCGCTGATTCCAGAAGTTGCTGTCACTTTCAGAGGAGTAATGAAGGCGAACACTGATAGTGTCACTCTCATTATCACTGCAAAATCCGGGCCAATAAGATTAGTGAAATACATTCTCATTTGTTAAAGCACCATCACCCTTGGCCCTGGTATGCCCATAGAATGAAGTACAGTCCTTGCTCCCCGTCAGATATATAATCTCCTGAGACAGTCTTCCTGCAATCATGGTTTCTCCAACAGTGCCGCTTCCTTCGGCTTCATCTCCACTGCTGACCCTTGCTCCCCGTTTCTTCTCTTTCTGGGATAATGGCGCATCTTCACCTATCTTGCTCCTTTTGGCTTCTTTGTCTCCGTGCTCCCATCCTGATGCCCCTTTAAGGCTCCTGCATCTTGCACTCTTTCCTTATTTTTCCCCTCCTGCTCCCCAAGATGTCCAACTCCCTGTTTTTCTTTGGAGTACTTACACTTATGCCGCACCTTGCTCCCGCCTCCGCTCGCCCGAAGGGCACCCGATTCTTTAGGGAGAGCCGTATTATTGCTTGACTCTGCCCTTGACTTGTACTTCCCTCTGCTGTCTTTGTCCTTTTCCACTATACCTGGTGGGGCCGAAATTGCCCACAGCTGGAAACGGGGCACACCTACCTTGTTTCTCGTGATTTTACCGGCGCAGTTGACAAGGTGGTCTCTTGAGCGAAATTCCGCTCTTTGGCTTTTTATCCAGGTGGACTGGAGTTGGTCATAATGGGGGCAGAAGCGCAGTGGTGAGCACACTAGAGAGGCGGAGGTTGGGGGCAGGAGGAGTGGCCACCCCTGTCAGTCATCAGCGTAGTGCTGATGATGTCATCACAGTGCAGCATCACCACAGCTCTCCCCTTCACTTAAAGTGGAGAGTCTGCACGATTGTTTAAGTTCAGTCTGCTGGGCCACCAGGGAGGATTTCGGCCGGGCCAGCAGCCTGGCACCCAAGACGGAGTGCCAGGCTGCCTGTTAGCAGCCCAGCTGAACCGGGGAACATAATTGTCTTGCCGACATGGCAGTCAGCTGACAAAAAAAACATGGCGGCAGCGGCAGAGGATCCTCCCCTTTAATGGGAGTCACACCGCCATTTTACAAGGACTACAGCCTCACTGCACCAGCAGAAAAAAGCAGCTTTTGGCACCGCTTGGCAGGAGCAAGATTTTTTTGACGGAACTTTGCCATCGGGAGATCATTGGCGGTGCGGTCACTTAGGACGGATCAGCATCAGCGGAGTTGTGGGGGAGGGCGGGGGGGTGGGGGGGAGCGGGATACCACAGGAGCAGAATTTAAAAATGGTGGCCATTACACGAAAATTCGGCGGCCATTCCACTCCGCAGTGTGGCCACCAATTTCCGGCGGTAACAGGCCTTAAGGGAAGGGGCAATTTTGGCCCCGTTGCATTTTCCACTTTCAATATCCTGTTCTCTGCTCCACAATTTTCTGCCTCTTCTTGTACTCTTTTCTCTTTCCGTTCACCGGCTGCGTCTGCTCCACTCCTCCGGTCACTCCACTCACACCTCATGCTCCTCGTCACGCAAGAGGCTTCCTTCTGCCACACACTCATAGTGGGTGGGGCCTTTATGATACACACTACAGCTCTGTGCCTTGCAGCTCCGAGCAATATGTCCACACTTGCCGCAGTTATAACAGTACAGGTCTGGACAGCTTCTTACAAGGTGGTTGTGTCCAAGACAATAATAGCAAACCTTCACCTGGTTATCATGCAGTACCTGGAAGTACTGCACTCCGTCCATCGCCTCAAATTTCATGCTGAATGACTTCACCCCCTCTGGGAACCGCACTTTTACATAACAGGTTCTATCTGCTACCCGCGTTCCTGGATAGTATCGCCTCTTTATTGTTGAGCAAATTTTAATGTCCCACAACTCCAACTTTTTTATTAGTACATCATCCTCAATATAAACCAGCAGATTTAAGAATGAGAGCACCACCTCTTCAGAATGCAGCAGCTATACATCCAAGAACTTATCACCAACCTTCAAACTCAGTAAAAGTATTTCCACCTCCTCTCGGCCACTGACCATCACCAGGAACCTAACATTGGGCATTGGTCGGCAGGCAAAGCAGTTTCTCTCACTGCAGTCCCCAGGTACTGCCTGGAAAATATCCCAAGCTTGTAACTCCTTATCCTTGCATTCAAGCACCCGGGGTCCTGGCCCAAATCTTTGGGTTTGTTATTCTCCCTTCCCCTAACATATTCTGCCCTGATTAAATTCTTCCTGGGAATATTGTCCTCTGAGGGGCCCACCATCCAGCTGCTGTTTATGAGCCAAAAAGGCCTTCAAACACGAAAAAACAACCCAAAAGCCCACCACCAACGTTTTACAAACTCACTCCAACTCCCTGCAGTAATCAAACTACCAGCCCTCTCATAGCCCCACCCATCTAGAGTGTGCTATCCATCATCATCATTGGTGGTTCCTCGTATCGAGGATGACTTGCTTCCACGCCAAAAAGGGATGAGTTCACAGGTGTTTCAATGAAGGACCTAATATTCCAGGTCTCGAACTACATGTTGAAGGGTGGAAGATGCCTGTGCGTGGATTTTTTTAATGTGTGGTAGCCTTTGCACACCAGCCACCACACAGGCTTGACAGAGCTAGGGCATGGTCCAGTGGCAAGGATTAACCAAGCCGACTGGAGACCAGCTCTGTTGCACAGACCTAGTGCGCATTAATATTGCAGTCTGGGTACCAAACTCAGGCCTCTCCTGGGCTATGATCAAATCTGAGCCATGGTTGACACAGGAGCCAATAATGCCTGTTCCTGTGTACTGTGCTGCCTTGGAAATTAAAATGCTGGGCAGAGATCCAGGAGCATCTCTAGTTATACTCTTATTAAAGTTAGGTGGAGATGTTTTAAAGTCTGTAGATTGAAAGTTTTATTTTATGGATGATGGTAGAGTCACTATATTGAAGACCCTACTGTTGAGAACATATGCCAGGGCAGACTGCTCCTTTAAAATACTATTAGGTCACGGTAAACCTTAATGTAATGCATGATTTACACTACTATGATAACCTTTTTGACGTGTAGGAGATAGAAACATAGAAACATAGAAAATAGGTGCAGGAGTAGGCCATTCGGCCCTTCTAGCCTGCACCGCCATTCAATGAGTTCATGGCTGAACATGCAACTTCAGTACTCCATTCCTGCTTTCTCGCCATACCCCTTGAACCCCCTAGTAGTAAGGACTTCATCAAACTCCTTTTTGAATATATTTAGTGAAGTGGCCTCAACAACTTTCTGTGGTAGAGAATTCCACAGGTTCAGCACTCTCTGGGTGAAGAAGTTCCTCCTCATCTCGGTCCTAAATGGCTTACCCCTTATCCTTAGACTGTGACCCCTGGTTCTGGACTTCCCCAACACTGGGAACATTCTTCCTGCATCTAACCTGTCTAACCCCGTCAGAATGTTAAACGTTTCTATGAGGTCCCCTCTCATTCTTCTGAACTCCAGTGAATACAAGCCCAGTTGATCCAGTCTTTCTTGATAGGTCAGTCCCGCCATCCCGGGAATCAGTCTGGTGAACCTTTGCTGCACTCCCTCAATAGCAAGAATGTCCTTCCTCAGGTTAGGAGACCAAAACTGTACACAATACTCCAGGTGTGGCCTCACCAAGGCCCTGTACAACTGTAGTTATCATATGTCATTTAGATCTATGAAATTTGATGAGGTGTTAAAAATAAGTTGCGAATGGAACTGAACAGTCATCAGCGAACATCCCCACTTCTGACCTCATGATGGAGGGAAGTTAATTGATGAAGCAGCTGAAGATGGTTGGGCCGAGGACACTGCCCTGGTGAACGAATGCCTGCGATGTCCTGGGGCTGAGATGATTGGCCTCCAACAACCACAGTCATCTTCCTTTTTGCTAGGTATGACTCCAGCTAGTGGAGAGTTTTATTTCTGATTCCCATTGACTTCAATTTTACGAGGGCTCCTTGATACCAAATTTGCTAGTGCAAAATCTGTGGAATCTTGGTTTGATTTTGAAGTTTCAATTGAAAATCAATCCCTACATTCAAGCGGTTTATATATTTGTTGTTGATGTAAATAAGTGAATAAAATCCCTCTTCACACAGATATGTTGAGGCAAAGTATTTCAACAGTTCTTTGAGTAAACCAAAGGCTTGATTTTAAAATTGTCTCTGAAAATAGAATAATCAGCAACAGTGATCAAGTCCTCTTTTAGACTTTGGCAATCTTGGCCTTTGCTAGAAATCCTCTGAAAATGGATTCCGAGCCCAGGCAATATCTTGCAATCCATTTGCCTCTCTTTCAGGAAAATATTATATACATATATTTGTGCAAAGCTGAGACCAGAGTTAAATGTTAAATTTCTCGGACTGACATATCACAGCCCATAATAACAGGAGACAATGTCAGAAAGTATTTACTTTGTCTTTTTGGAAAAGCTCTGTGCCATTTCATGCATGATAAAATGTTACAGTTCTTACCTTGCAAAGAAAGATACATTGAGCCTGCCAAATACATTGGCCAAATAGCTCAGTAAAACCTGGAAGTGCTGGTCGAGGAAATTATGTTGAAGTAGCAATTCAGAGTTAATCAAAAACCTACAACATTCCTCCCCGAGTTCAAAAATTTTTGCCAAAATTATAAAACAAGCTAATCACCAAATTTATTCGATTACCTTCATCTGTCCTTTCAGTTGAAAGAGCTTCCATTTGAACACATCCCATGGTTTACCTTGGTCTCCAAGTGGTGATTTAGTTTGCTTGGTTTCATGCTGTTCCTGAGCAAGAAATTTAGCACAACTAATACGTTGCAGTCAACGATTTTCATCCAAACCAGTAAATGTGAATCTGAAGTCCAAGTATAGAGGATCGTACTTCCTATTTTTCTTTTACTTGGTTTTACTTGTTCCTTCCAAAAGATCGACATACTCAACTTTACCTTATCAAATGATTCTGGAAGCCCATATAAACAACATCCATAGACACTCCCCTGCCCACCATGTTGGTGACCTGCTCAAAATAATCAATTAGATTAGTCAGACATCACCTACACTTCACAAACCAAAGCTTACTTTCTTTGATCAGCTGATTCTTCTCCAAGTGCTCAGTCACTCTATCTCTGTTGATAGATTCTTATAACTTTCACACAATTGATGTTAAACTAAAGGTCTATTGTTACCTGATTTCTCCCTCCCTCCCTTCTTAAATAATGGAGTGATATTTGCAATTTTTCAAACCAAAGGCACAATTTCTGAATTTAGAAAGCTTTTAAAAATTCTGACTAATGCACCTGCAATTTCCTTACCTATTTATTTTAATACTTTGTGTTGGAAACTATAAGGCCCTGGAGATTTGTCTTTCTTAAGTCACATTATTTTCTCTAGTACCATTTTAGAAATTTATATTAAATCTACTAAGTTCCTCCCCTTGACTTACTTTTGTATTCCCTTGTACCACAGGTATTTTTTCCTCTTTGTCCACTGTGAAAATGGGTACAATATCACAATTTTAACCGCTCCTTTCTACCAGGGTTAAAATCGGCGCACAAGAGCCACACTTTTCCGGTCAGCTCAAATAACCATCATCTGTTATGTTAATATACTAATTTATTGAAATATAGATCATAAAATCCAACAATTAAGAGATAGAATTCAACACAAAGCCACCACGCAACGAACCAATAATAGTATTCAATACATTTTTTCAAATTGGTTTCAGCTGCTATGTACATTTCTGACCCAACTAAATTTAAAGCCATATAGAGTATTTGTAACATAACAAACACATTAAAAAAACATATATGTTCACAGTACCTTCAACAAGGTTTTCCTGCAAAGGCCTATCACTCATTAGAAACCTAGAAATGTACATTGGATCCAAGAAAGACAAATCAGAATATTTTCTTAAATACGGGAGACTAGAAACTATTGAAAAGCAACAGGATTTGGATGTTCAGGTATACAAATCATCTCTTTCTCTCCACTCCCCCTCCCCTTCTCCCCTTTTCCCTATTTCTCCTTCCTCTTCTTAGTTCATTCTCCTAACCTTCTCTGCTCTCTCCTCCCCTTCCTCATTTCAATCCTCCTCCTCTCCCCTTTTCCATTTTCATAATTCCTCACCTTCTCCCTGTCCTCCTCCTAAAACTTTCCCTTTCCCTTCCCTCTTCCCTCTCTCCATCATGCACTCACTCTTCTACCTCTGTCTCCCTCCTCTCTTAAATTTCATTTTTCCTCCTCACCCCCTTTTCCTTTCTGTCACTCCCTCTTTCCCTCTCTCTCACCCCTCTTTCCACCTTTTCTCATATTCCCTCTCCTCTGCTCATCCTACCATCTTTCTGCATCACTCCATTCTGTTCACCTCCAACTCACCTGCAACTGCACCCTCTCCTCCCATCCCCCAACTTTTCTTCCTCTCCATCTACCTTTCTCTTCTCCCATTATTCCCCATCCCTCTCTCTTTTGTTTGCTCCACATCTAAGAACATAAGAAATCAGAGCAGGATTAGGCCCTTTGAGCCTGCTCCGCCATTCAATAAGATCATGGCTGATCTGATCTTGGCCTCAATTTCACTTCCTGCCTGTTCCCCATAACTCTTGACTCCTCTATAGTTCAAGAATCTGTCTATCTCCACCGTGAATATATTCAATGATTCAGCTTCTACAGCTCTCTAGGATAGACAATTAAAAAGATTCATGACCCTCGAAGAGAAGAAATTCCTCCTTATCTCTTGTTTTAAATGAGTGACTCCTTATTCTATTCTGAAACTATGGCCCCCTAGTTCTAGATTCCCCCACGAATGGAAACATCCTCTCAGCATGTACCCTGTCAAGCCCTCTCAGAATCTTATATGTTTCAATAAGATCACCTCTCATTCTTCTAAACTCCAATGAGTACAGGCCCAACCTGCTCAACCATTCCTCATAAGACAACCCCTTCATCCCAGGAATCAACCTAATGAACCTTCTCTGAACTGCCTCCAATGCAAGTATATTCATCCTTAAATAAGGAGACCAAAACTGTACGCAGTACTCCAGGTGTGATCTCATCAACGCCCTGTGCAGTTGGAGCAAAACTTCCCTACTTTTATATCCCATCCCCCTTGCAATAAAGGCCAACATTCCATTTGCCTTCTTAATTACTTGCTGTACCTGCATGCTAATCTTTTGCGTTTCATGTACGAACACACACAAATCCTTCTGTAGCGCAGCATTCTGTAATCTCTCTCGATTTAAATAATATTTTGTTTTTCTATTCTTCCTACAAAGTGGATAACCTCACATTCTTCCATATTATTCTCCATCTGCAAAGCTTTTGCCCACTCACTTAACCTATCTATAACCCTTGGCTGACGGGGCCGAAATTGTCCTCCACCCGAAACGGGGCGCACCTTTTGAAATGAATGATTATTCTCCGCCCAATCCTTGGGGCAGAGAATAGAGGGATTTTACCTTCTTTTTGTTGGAATTTTTCTCGGGGCGGTGTTTCGAGTGGCTGCGGGGTGGAAATGGGTCAGGAGCGGGGTATAAGGTGGGCGGGGTCATCAGCACCATGCTGAGCACATCAGCACGACACTGATGATGTCAGCGCAATGCGGACATGACACATTACGCTTATGCATAGCAACATCCCTCCCCTTCAGTTAAAGGGGAGGGCCGCTGCGAGCTCTGTAGCCACTTTAGTGGTGGCCACTGGGCCTTCGGGGAGTGCTTCGGCTGGGCCCATGATCCGGCACACATGAGGGGGTGCCTGGCTGCCTGTTGGCAGCCCGGCCAAACCCATGGCCATCATTGTTAGGCCGACTTCAGGTTCAGAAGTAAAATGGCAGCCGTGGTGGAGTGACCCGCCTTTTAAGGGCAGACGCGCCACCCAGCCACTGGCAGCTTCCCGCCGGGAAAAGCTGTTTGGGGCACTGACCGTTGGCTGCTCCGCTTCCCTGGGGCAATTTCCTTCGTGCGGCAGATAGGTCTTGCCAGCGGGCGGTAAGGTGTTGGTGTGTGCCAGGCGGGGGCAGCACGGGCGGGGCAGAAACCTGTTTCCACCACTCCCAGCCCATTGGCAATTTCTGATGGGCGGGCCCATCCGCCTGCCCCCGTTTGGAAAGGCCTTACTGCTATAATGGACCTTAAGGAGGGGGGCAATTTTGGCCCTGTGTGTCCTCTTCACAACTTGCTTTCCTACCTATCTTTGTATCGGCAGCAAATTTGGCTGCAATATACTCAGTCGCCTCATCCAAATCATTAATATCGTTGAGGCCCCAGCACTGATCCCTGTGGCATCCCATTTGTTACAGTTTGCCAACCTGAAAATGACCCATTTATCCCATTCTTTGTTTTCTGTTAGTTAGCCAATCCTCTATCCATGCTAATATATTACCCCCAACACCATGGGCTTTTATCTTGTGCAGTAACCTTTTATGTAGCACCTTATCGAATGCTATTTGGAAATCCAAATACACTACATCTACTGCTTCCACTTTATTCACCCTGTTCGTTACATCCTCAAAGAACTCTAGCAAATTTGTTAAACACAATTTCTCTTTCATAAAACCATGCTGACTCTGCTTGATTGTATTATGATTTTCTAAATGTCCTGCTACTACTTCCTTAATAATCGATTCCAGCAATTTCCCAATGACAGATGTTTGGCTAACTAGCTTATAGTTTCCTGCTTTCTGTCTCCCTCCTTTCTTGAATAGGGGCGTTGCATTTGCGGTTTTCCAATCAGCTGGGACCTTTCTAGAATCTTGGAAATTTTAGAAGATTACAACCAATGCATCCACTATCTCTGCAGTGACTTCTTTTAAGACCCTGGGATGTAGGCCAACAGATCCAGGGGACTTGTCAACCCTTAGTCCCATTAGTTTGTCCAATACATTTTCTCTATCTGTTCTTTCCTGCATTCTTTTTATATCCGCTTATTTTTCCATCTCATCTACCTCTCTCGCCTTGTCCTCATCTCCTCCCTTACTTTCCCCTTCTCCTTCCTTATCCCACCTTTCTTCTCCTCCCCTCCTCTCCACTCATCTCTCCATTTCACGCCATCCCCAGGCCCCTCTACAATCTTTACCATCTCCCCAAAATGCTCACTCTCTGCTCTCCTCTCCTTCTCTCACCCCATCCTGCCCAAACCTTCCCTAACACCCCATCACCATGACCTATCTAATTATTTCTCCCTCTCCCCCATCTTCCCACCTCTCCTCCCCTTTCTATCTTCTATCCCCCTGTCTTTCCCACCCATTCCCTATTGCTTCCCTCCTCTCTCTATCTTTCCCCTTCCCGTCTCCTCTTTCTTCTTCCTCCTCCCTTCCCTTCTATCCCTTTTTCGCACTCTCCTCTCCTTTCCCCATCTACCCCCGCTCCTCCTCCTCCTCACATTCATCTCCTCTTTCTTCCTCTCTCCTATCATCTCTGCACATCTTTCCTCCCCTTCTCCTCTTATCTCATTTCCTGTCTTTTCCTCTCCCTGTTCTTCATCCCCAGATCCCCTGCCCCATCCTCACACTCTCTTACTCTCTGCCCTCCATGCTCTCTACCCCCCCCCCCTGCCCTGTTCTACTCTCCTCTCACAGGACAATCTTCCTCCCCATCCTTTTCCCCTCATCTCGCCCCACTCCTCATCTCAAGTTCTCTTCTCTCTTTCTGTTTTTCCTTCCCCACTTCCTCACCACCCTCACTACTTCCCCCTCCAATCGTCATTTTCTTCTCTCCTCTACCTTTCCTTACTTCCATACTCCGATCTCTACTCCACCACAAACTCTCCTCTTCTCTCTGCTAACTCCATCTCTTCTTCTCTCCTCTCACTCCTCCCCTTCCTCCTCTCTTCTCATCCTCAGTTCCCTTCCTGCTCTCCTTTCTCCCTCCCCCTCCCATCTGCCTCTTCTCCACTCCCCCACCTTGGTTAAATTATATCCCCGCCCTCTAATCCTGCTTGACCTGAATAGTGCTCTTGGTCTTGATATTCCACGTGCAATACAACAGGAGGTCAACTCGTGTTAGATGAAAAGCACTTTAATTTATCAATCAATTCTACAATAATTAATTACTTTATTTTTACATCCGTTTATTATTTTCCTTTCAAAGCTTTATCTTTCTGCCTTGAGGTTAAGGGGTAGGAGTTGCCCCCCCCCCCCCCGCCCCCACCACCTGAAACAACGCGCTCCCACCCTGTTTCGATGGTTTTTACTGCAGCTGCGGTTCAGGTTGCCTCTTGAACGACAGTTGGCTCTTTGTTTTTTTCTCTCTCTGATGCGTAACTCCATCATAATGGGTGCGGTGACTGCACATGAGTGGTAGATATGTGGCGGTGACAGCAACTGAGAGGCGGAAGGTGAGTGTGGAGCGGAGTGACCACCGCGATGACATCATCACGGCATTGCGTCACCATGGCTTTCCCCTTCACTTAAATGGGAGAGCCTCCGTGATTATAAAACTTCAGGTCACTGGGCTACCAGGGAGGGTTTCGGCCAGGCGAGTGGCCTCGCACCCTGTTGGCGGCCCGGCCAAACCTGGGGCATATTTGTCGGGTCGACATGGAAGTCGACTGACAAAAAAAAATGGCCCCTTTAAGGGAAGCCGCACCGCCGCTGAACAAGGCCACAGCCTCACTGGACCACTCAGAAGGGCAATTGGGCTAGCAGCAGCCATTCCACCAAAAGTCGGCGGCCACTCCACTCCACAGCGTGGCCGCCGATTTGCGATGGTAACAGGCCTTAAGGAGAGGGACAATTTCGGCCCCTATGTATTTCCTAATAACATCTCACAAACTTAGGTTTAATAACTTGCTTTGTATTAACCCAATTCATTGCAATTTATAACAGTAAGGTATCCAAGTTTTGAAAGGTATTTCAATTATTATGAACTTAAAAGTACAGTTTGCTGAATAAGTGGAACACAGTCAATAGGGCTAAAATCTTAACGAGAACCTGGGGCAGATTCAATGCAAGAAGATGGACGAACAGTGACTGAAAAAGATGTTGAAAATTCTTTGAGCTCCTAGGAGTTCTTGTATTTACCAGGTCCTTCTAATGATTTGTGATGAGCTTTATTCTAAGAGTTACTGACAGTCATAAAGAGGATATGTTACTACCTTCTCTCGATTAGAGACTGTAATTAAGTTTCTAGTTATGTAAGCACAATTCTAATGTTCATAGAATTTCAGAGAATGAATGATGCATTAGTTAGTTCACTTGAGTTTACGATGGTTTTGTGCATGTGAATATACACCTTTATAATGATCAGAAGCAATTTACTTACTTAATGAACCTCAGAAGTCACAATGCTAACAGCTGAAGATTGAACATAGCTCATCCAAACACCCTTGTATATGCAGACATGATTGTTCATTAAAAATCCTAAAACGCCATCTGTACTGTTGTGCTGTTTGCTATAAATCTGAAATCTGCTTATATACATAAAAATGTGTGTAGCCATAGTTGCATCTAAGTAGTAAAATCACAGAATGCTTTTAAAGCCTGATATATTGTGCTGATATCACATTCTGCATACAGAGGTTTGACTGCTGAGATGTATTTACTGCTATTTACTGAAAAATATTACATTGCTACATCTTTGACCTATGTTACAAAGTTATAGGGGATAAAATAGATAGGTGCAGTGCCAGTCACTAGACTCACGGCTGCGATTTAAGATTGGATCTTGAGCGTGACAGTCACTCAAAAGTTTACCTGGGGCTGAGTTCTCAATATGACAGCCATAGAGGTGTAAAGTAACATAGCACAATAAAATCAATAAAGGAGTCAAGTATTCATTATGAACAAATGAAAGGGCTTTTGGTTAGGTTGAACTTACAGCTATTTATATTGAATCCGTTCACATAGATGTTAAAACAATAAAAGAGCACGGATTGTTTGAAAGAGGATATGGATTTCTCCCCTTCAGACCAAGATAACATTGCATCATGGAAGAGCTGATTTCCCTTCTTCCTGTTGCAAGCTCTTAAAGGTTACAAAGCTTTGCAAAGGATGGAAGATGAAACTGAAGGAATAATTAAATATATAAGTGAATCCATAAATAAAAACGGAGCATTGTAATTTGGAGGGGAGACAGATGTAAAGGATCAATCTCCTCATACATGGGTGTAGAAACAATTCACCTGAATACTTCTCTGACCGACCACGGGTACTTGAGCAACCTATAATACATACCCAGAGATTACCTCGGAGCTGCCCTCGCTCTGCCTTTATAATTTCATCAGATGTGAGGCGTAAATGGGTGTTACCCACTGCCCACAAACGTTACAGGAGCGGGAGTTCGAGCAGTCGAGCGGCCTATAAAGGCCGGAGAGTCGGAGAAGGCGGCCAGAGGAGTGGGAGTTCGGGCAGTCGAGCGGCCTATAAAGGCCCGAGAGTTGGAGAAGGCGACCACAGGAGCAGGAGTTCGGGCAGTCGAGCGGCCGATAAAGGCCCGAGAGTTGGAGGAGGCAGCCACAGGAGTGGGAGTTTGGGCAGTCGAGCTGCCGAAAAAGGCTCAAGAGTCAGAGGAGGTGAACTGGTGCAGGGGCAGGGGCAGTAGGTAAACAAAGAAGTAAGAAAAAATCGAAGTGGGACGTCACAACCAAGTGGGTAAGTGATTGGCTCGTTGGTGAGTATTTGATATTGTATTTATCTTACCAGTAAGAAATCTTTGGCATTGTTACAAATTAAGTTAATCTAAGGGTTAAGTCATGGCAGGAGAGCCCAGACCCGTGTCATGCTCCTCCTGTGCTATAGAAACATAGAAACATAGAAAATAGGTGTAGGAGTAGGCCATTTGGACCTTCGAGCCTGCACCACCATTCGAAAAGATCATGGCTGATCATTCCCTCAGTACCCCTTTCCTGCTTTCTCTCCAGACCCCTTGATCTCCTTAGCCATAAGGGCCATATCGAACTCCCTCTTGAATATATCCAATGAACTGGCATCAACAACTCTCTCCACAGGTTAACAACTCTCTGAGTGAAGAAGTTTCTCCTCATCTCAATCCTAAATGGCCTACCCCTTATCCTAAGACTGTGTCCCATGGTTCTGGACTTTCCCAACATCGAGAACAATCTACCCGCATCTAACCTGTCCCGTCCCATTAGAATCTTGTATGTTTCTATGAGATCCCCTTGCTTCCTTCTAAACTCCAATGTATAAAGGCAGAGTTGGTCCAGTCTCTCCTCATATATCAGTCCAGCCATCCTGGGAATCAGTCTGGTGAACCTTCGCTGCACTCCCTCAATAGTAAGAATGTCCTTCCTCAGATTAGGAGACCAAAACTGAACACAATATTCCAGGTGAGCCTCACCAAGGCCCTGTACAACTGCATGAAGACCTCCCTGCTCCGATACTCAAATCCCCTAGCTATGAAGGCCAACATACCATTTGCCTTCTTTACCGCCTGCTGTACCTGTATGCCAACTTTCAATGACTGATGAACCACGACACCCAGGTTTCATTGCACCCGCCCTTTTCCTAATCTGCCACCATTCAGATAATATTCTGTCTTTGCGTTTTTGCCCCTAAAGTGGATAACCTCACATTTATCCACATTATACTGCATCTGCCATGCATTTGCCCACTCACCTAACCTGTCTAAGTCACCCTGCAACCTCTTAGCGTCCCCCTCACAGCTCACACTGCCACCCAGTTTAGTGTCATCTGCAAACTTGGAGATATTACACTCAATTCCTTCATCCAAATCATTGATGTATATTGTAAAGAGCTGGGGTCCCAGCACTGAGCCCTGTGGCACTCCACTAATCACTGCCTGCCATTCTGAAAAGGACCCGTTTATTCCTACTCTTTGCTTCCTGTCTGCCAACCAGTTCTCTATCCACGTCAGTATATTACCCCCAATACTATGTGCTTTGATTTTGCATCACCCATCTTGTGTGGGACCTTGTCAAAAGCCTTTTGAAAGTCCAAATACACCACATCCACTGGTTCTCCCATGTCCACTCTATTAGTTACATCCTCAAAAAATTCCAGAAGATTTGTCAAGCATGATTTCCCCTTCATAAATCCATGCTAACTTGGACCGATCCTGTCACTGCTTTCCAAATGCGCTGCTATTTCATCCTTAATAATTCCAACATTTTCCACACTACTGATGTCAGGCTAACCGGTCTATAATTACCCACTTTCTCTCTCCCTCTCTTTTTAAAAAGTGGTGTTATATTAGCTACCCTCCAGTCCATAGGAACTGATCCTGAGTCTATAGACTGTTGGGAAATGATCACCAATGCATCCACTGTTTCTAGGGCCACTTCCTTAAGTACTCTGGGATGCAGACTTTCAGGCCCCGGGGATTTATCGGCCTTCAATCCCATCAATTTCCCTAACACAATTTCCCGCCTAATAAGGATATCCTTCAGTTCCTCCTTCCTACGAGACCCTCGGTCCCCTAGTACTTCCGGAAGGTTATTTGTGTCTTCCTTTGTGAAGACAGAACCAAAGTATTTGTTCAATTGGTCTGCCATTTCTTTGTTCCCCATTATAAATTCACCTGAATCTGACGGCAAGGGACCTATGTTTGTCTTCACTAATCTTTTTCTCTTCACATATCTATAGAAGCTTTTGCAGTCAGTTTTTATGTTCCCGGCAAGCTTCTTCTCGTACTCTATTTTCCCCCTCTTAATTAAACCCTATGTCCTCCTCTGCTGAATTCTAAATTTCTCCCAGTCCTCAGGTTTGCTGCTGTTTCTGGCCAATTTATATGCCTCTTCCTTGGATTTAACACTATCCTTAATTTCCCTTGTTAGCCACAGTTGAGCCACCTTCCACGTTTTATTTTTACTCCAGACAGGGATGTATAATTGCTGAAGTTCATCCATGTGATCTTGAAATGTTTGTGATTCAGATACACTGTTTTGGGTACTGTTGAGGGAGGTGGCTCATCAGGGGAAGGCAGCAGCAGCCAAGTCCATGGCACCAGGGGTGGCTCTGCTGCACAGGAGGGCAGGAAAAAGAGCGGGAGAGCTATAGTGATAGAGGATTCTATTGTAAGGGGACTAGATAGGTGTTTCTGCTGCCGCAAATGAGACTCCAGGAAGGTATGTTGCCTCCCTGGTGCAAGGGTCAAGGATGTCTCGGGGCGGCTGGAGGGGGAAGGTGAACAGCCAGCTGTCGTGGTGCATATAGGTACCAAAGATATAGGTAAAAAATGGGACAAGGTCCTACAAGCTGAATTTAGGGAGCTAGGAGTTAAATTAAAAAGTAGGACCTCAAAGGTAGTAATCTCAGGATTACTGAAATTTAGAAGAATGAGAGGGGATCTCATAGAAACTTATAAACTTCTGACAGGACTGGACAGCTTAGATGCAGGAAGAATGTTCCTGATGTAGGGGAAGTCCAGAACCAGGGCACAGTCTAAGGATAAGGGGTAAGCCATATAGGACCGAAATGAGGTGAAACTTTTTCACCCAGAGAGATGTGAACCTGTGGAATTCTCTGCCACAGAAAGTTGTTGAGTCCAGTTCATTGGACATATCCAAAAGGGAGTTAAATGTTGCCCTTACGGCTAAAGGGATCAAGGGGTATGGAGAGAAGGCTGGGGTGGTGTACTGAGGTCGAATGATCAGCCATGATCGTCAACCTATGTTTCTATGTTTAACTCCCAGGCCTCACTTAAATCTCACCAGTTGGTTTCTCGGCATACATCTGTAAAGTATGAACCTGTCTGCTGTGTGCAGGTGTCCTTTGGTGCCTGCTGAGTAAAGCAGATTCAAAACCAAATGGTGGTAACCCGGTGGCTTCCCAGAAAGTAATGAATCTGAGCAATTTCAATTATCCACCCGCCAGGAAATCAATTTTATCCCCAGAAAGTTAGGTTCAAAAAATAGAACATTAGGAAATGTCTGCAAAAGCAACAATAATCAATATTATTGACGAGGCAATAATATTGATTATTGTTGCTTTTGCAGACATTCCAAAAATCAGGCAAGGAACTTCACATTTCACCTTTTTGTGGAGCACAAGTACACGTAGAATTTCACAAAAAGTTGCAGAGACACAGGACCTTTAAATGACGTCAGCAGAGCTTACTCGTTACTTATTAATTCCTTGCATAAGAGTGGACTGTAAGGTAAAATTTACATTTACAAACATAAATAATGCAAACTAAATCGGGAGTGAAGGGAAATGAGGAAACGTTTAACAAATTTATATAAAAAATAATTTTAAATGACCAATGCGTATTCAAATTAGCTTGTGTACCTATCTTAAGAGACAAAGGTTAGCATAGATGAATATTGTTTACGCTTTATTTGCTCAATTTTTCTGCACAACCTCCATGTTCTCCAAACAATCGAAGAATGGCTCCTGAGACTCTTAGAGATACGTGCAAAGGCATGGATTAATCCATCATTGTCACTGCTCATAGAGGAACAAAGACAGAATCTATATCCCAATACAGTTGTAACATGGTGCTATCTGTGAGCCTGCAGTAGGCAGCAGATTTTAGCAACATTCAGTCACAGAAAGGATTATGGTGCAAGGGTCAACTGAGTCAACGCTCATTAAAACTGACTGTTACAAATTCCAAAATATACAATATAAAAATATATTGGGCCATCCTAATTCTATTAGAGTAACAGAAGCAATAGGAAAGTAAATAATGCAATTGCATTAGGTATATTTAGGCCAGGAAATTCCCTGGAGTTGTCACTGCTCCATTGGCGGCTGCACACACTTAGAGGCTGAACTCCAAATCATAGTCAACACCGCGTATTCACTGAGGCGTACGAAAGCATGGGCCTTACGCTAAACATCTGTAAGACAAAGGTCCTCCACCAACCTGTCCCAGCCGCACAGCACTGCCCCCCAGTCATCAAGATCCATGGCGCGGCCCTGGACAACGTGAACCATTTCCCATACCTCCGGAGCCTCTTATCAACAAGAGCAGACATTGACGACAAGATTCAACACCGTCTCCAGTGCACCAGTGCAGCCTTCCACTACCTGAGGAAAAGAGTGTTTGAAGACCAGGCCCTCAAATCTGCCACCAAGCTCATAGTCTACAGGGCTGTACTAATACCCGCCCACCTGTATGGCTCAGAGACATGAACCATGTACATTAGATATCTCAAGTCGCTGGAGAAATACCACCAACGACGTCTCCGCAAGATCCTGCAAATCCCCTGGGAGGACAGACGCACCAACGTTAACGTCCTCGACCAGGCCAGTATCTCCAGCATTGAAGCACTGACCACATTTAATCAGCTCCGTTGGGCAGGCCACATTGTTCGCATGTAAGACACGAGACTCCCAAAGCAAGCGCTCAACTTGGAACGCCTTCACTGCAAACGAGCCAAAGATGGGCAGAGGAAATGTTACAAGGACATCCTCAAAGCCTCCCTGATAAAGTGCAACATCCCCACGGACAGCTGGGAGTCCCTGGCCAAAGACTGCCCTAAGTGGAGGGCGCTGAGCACCTCGAGTCTCATCGCCGAGAGCATGCAGAAATCAAGCGCAGGCTATGGAAAGAGCGTGCGGCAAACCAGTCCCACCCACCCTTTCCCTCAACGACTATCTGTCCCACCTGTGACAGGGACTGTGGTTCTCGTATTGGACTGTTCAGCCACCTTAGGTCTAATTTTTAGAGTGGAAGAAAGTCTTCCTCGATTTCAAGGGACTGCCTATGATGATTGGCGTTAGGTGATAGTGGAAACCCTGCTTACATACACATTTCCGGCAAAGTAACGTTAGGAGAGCAGAAGCAGCCCTTAGCTTTACAACAATGATTTCGCCTCAAAGGTATATTGTTGGCTGCAAAGCGCTTTGGTACATCCTGAGGTCGTGAAAGACGCTATAGAAATGCAAGTCTTTTTAACGCTTGGCACTTGATGTTAACTAAATTAACGAAGTTGGAAAAAACAACAAGTAGCAGATTGTATTTCTCAAACTCTCCCAACTGTTCACACTTATAGTAGTGTGAAACCTTTGGCTGTAGCACAAATCACAGCAGAACATGCAAATTGCAATTCAGATAATATAGACCTAGTCTACACAATCTCTCATCATAGGACAATCCCACCATCCCAGGAATCAGTCTGGCGAACCTTCGTTGCACTCTATGGCAACTATATCCTTCCTTAAGTAAGGAGACCAAAACTGTACAGTCTCTCCAGGGCCCTATGTAATTGCAGTATGACATCTTTACTCTTATACTCAAATCCCCTTAAAATAAAGGCCAATATAACATTTGCTTACTTAATTACTTGCTGTACCTGCATGTTAACTTTCAGTGATTCATGTACAAGGACACCCAGGTCACTCTGAACACCAACATTACCCAATCGCTCATCATTTAAAAAATACTCTGCTTTTCTATTTTTCCTACCAAAGTGGATAACTTCAAATTTCTCCACGTTAAAGTACATTTGCCATGTTCTTGCCCACTCACTTAGCCTGATTATATCCCCTTGAAGTCTCTTTGCATCCTCCTCACAACTTCCCACCTAGCTTTGAATCATCAGCAAACTTGGATATATTACATTTGGTCCCCTCATTCAAATCATTGATATCAATTGTGAATAGCTGAGGCCCAAGCACTGATGCTGGTGGTACCTCACTCGTTACAGTGTGCCAACCTATATCAGTATCATCACATTAATAGTGACTGTAGAATGGGTCCAGTATTGTAAGATGTTGCTTTTTATGAGATTGTGATTTTAAGTGGGAAAAGATGGTGGTGGTAGGCTGGTGCTCTAGTTTGTGGGTAACAACCACAGGTTGTGGATTTCTGCCTCCAATTCTCCAATGAAAAATTCCTTTTTCCTTGCTCTCGAAAGGCAAAGTAAAGAAGAAATAGTCCCAGTGACAGAATGAAAACTAGGCAACCAGTCACCTTCAAAAGTTACACTGTAGAGCTTGTTACTTGCTGATGTTTTCAGTCAGGAATGGTTCATAGCATGGGACCTATCCTTCTGTTTCTGATATCTGTGGCAGATTTCAACAAGTTGCCAAACAAGCCATGTTCATAATTGTACCATATCCAGTAATGTTATCCTATCATGCATTGTGAGCTGAGTTTTCAATTTCACCTCAATCATCTTTAATGAATGAGCCCTGAACACAGTATATGGGTCTCACACCTATAAATTACATAGGTATCCAGTAAATTATTAGAACTTAAATGGACTAATTGTCATAGAAAAATATAATAATAGAAGGAAAGCATACAAAACTAATGACACTATTGGCACTTAAATTTTCATACAGATATTCAATGCCTGTTTTACTGAAGCACAGGTCCAGTGAGTGTGCATTCATTCTGCACCAGCAGTGCTTCGGTGGCCATTTTGGTAAAGGCTCCTCCATAAGCATCCAGGGCGGCACCTGAAACAAGTGTTAGGCCTTTGACATATGCAAATAGAGGCCCTAACTTCTGTTTGAGACTCCCTTTACAAAATTGAATAGTGCATGGTCACAACATATGCGGTCAGTTTCTTTAGCTGCATAAATGCCAAACCAGCAGTCCTTAAAAGGAGGCTGTCACCGGAAAGGTAAGTTTTCATTCTTTTACTTGCCTTATTGTGGAGCCAGGAAGAGCAAGAGTGCTGCTCCTGGCTGCCCACTAAAATCGCCGGGCATGGCTGCACGCCGCTCGCCCGCCTCCCGAGTCCCAATTGCCTTCCCAACCCATCTCCCAGCCCCCATCCCGCGAACTCTCCTAATGATCTTGGCCGGTGTTAGATCGGTCCATCTTAGGAATGGTGAGTGAAGTCCCCATGACACAATGACCTTGATATTAAAATCCCCACAACAGGCAGGAGGGAGTTGGGGATTGTGGTTAAAAAGTGAAATGTGTGAAAAGCAACCTCAACCTGCAGCCCATGTGTCTGCCGCCATTGTTACGGTGGCAGACTTAGGGCACCAGGTGTCTTAAATGCTAACTAAATTATTCTATTTTTCTCAAACTCTTGCCAACCGATCACACCTATTGCAGAGTGAAACTGGTGGCAGTAGTGCAAAGGACAGCAAAAGTACATGTAGTGCTGCACTTTTCAAGTTTATCCAGCATTTTTCCATATTGAGATTATATAGAGATGATTCCTGTGCCTTGGTGCATGAGATCATTTGTTGTATCATCACTGACGCACACGTGGACACTTTAAACGAGAACTCCTACAAGGACTCGATGCTCATCAGGCAGTTACTACGGCACTTTTATACTTTTCCTACTTTTATACTCCATCCCCCTTGCAATAAAGGCCAGAATTCCATTTGCCTTCCTGATTACTTGCTGTACCTGCATAAGGAACGGCGTGCGGCCCAAGGTACAGCGTGAGCTGGTGCAGGAGGGTGACGGCAGCGAAGAGTGACGTCAGCAAGGTCCAAGTCGGTGATTGGAGCATGGGCAGATGCAGCAGGAGCGGCCAGAGACTGGAGGGGTGTGATCGGGGCCCAGGGGAGGCGCGAGTTCGGGGCCAGGGACAGCACGGGCCAGCCCATACTGCGATATGTGTGCGCACTAGGTCCGTGCAGCAGAGCAGGTCTCCAGTTGTCTTGGGTAATCCTTACCACTGGACCAAGACCTAGCTCTGTCAAGCCTGTGTGGTGGCTGGTGTGCAACGGCCACCACACGTTAAAAAAATCCATGCAGAGGCATCTTCCAACCTTGAGGATGTAGTTCGGGTTCTTCATTCGAAACACCTGTGAACTCATCCTTTTTTTTGGCGTGGAAGCAAGTCATCCTTGTTTCGAGGGACATCCTATGATGATGGTACGTTAACAATGAATATAGAATGATTCCATGCTAACGTGTACAGGTGGTACACTTAATTAACATATTTAAATCGGGCTGCTACAGTGCAATTGGGACACCAATATGAAATTTACTGCTATTGTACGGGTTTCTTATTTCAGTTGATTGGATTTCAGATGGAGTTCACACATACCACAATTGTACCTACAACAAGTAGAATTTTAAAGCAGAAATGCAGGGAGAGCATAATTAAAATTTTGGAAAAGCAAGGCAGAGTTTTATCATGCTGTGATTGCCACGTTGATACTTGCTATAAACTTTTCAATGTTGCGATTCACTCTGCTAACTGAGCAATGAATATTCATGGTTAAATTCATGAGAGAAAGTTGCTCTGCGTGAGATGTTGCAGCAATTGTCAGTTGAAAATTGGTGTTTTTCTGCAAAAACCTGTTTTTTTTTGGAGCTTGCTGAATACTTATCTTAAGGAAAGCACACATGGATTTTGCTGCATGGATGGTATTCTAGTGGAAATCAATGGAATAAAAATCAGACGGTCTCTATACTGGGTGTGTGGTCCGCTCCATCTATTTACCACCAATGTAGTGAAGGAGAAAACGTACTCAACATGTCATGCTTGCTAAAAATTTAAAAACAACGAATGTAAACGGGTTCCAACAGTTGAGTTTCCAGTTCCCCAACCTCCCCGCCCTCCTACCTCCTCCCACCTCATACCAGCCACCAATGCAGGTTTTGTTTGGCCTTTCCAACATTGGGAAAGGTATAAAACCAGAAAATAAAAGTGACAACTGTGACTTTTAAGCAGCTGGCAGTACAAATAAGGTGAGTTCCAAAATAAAAGCAACCAATGCAACTTGAACTATTCTTAATTGAAGAGGTTCTAATTAAATAACTTTTCAATTCATTCTCGGGATGTGGGCATGACTAGCGAGGCTAGTATCTAGTGCTCATCCTTAGTTGTCCTGAGAAGTTGGTGAGACTTCTTCTGGAACCGCTGGTAGTGTTTTGACACATTTGTGAGGCTTGCTAGGCCACTTCAGAGGGAGGGAAGGAAGGATGGTAGGGAGGGAGGGAGGAATGAAGGAAGGAATGAAGGAAGGAAGGAAGGAAGAAAGGAAGGAAGGAAGAAAGGAAGGAAGGAAGAAAGGAAGGAAGGGTGGGCATGAGGGAGGGAAGGCCATGGGAGTTTTACATGGGATCTGAGATGGGGCCTTGGTTAATGTCTCATCCGAAAGACAGCACCTCCGACAGTGCATGCCAACCATGTTGGTGTGGGACTGGAGACACATGTAGCTCAAGCTGATCTTGGGAACATGCCAATTTAAAAATGGCAGGGCAACGCATGAGAATATTGAGCAGACTAAAGCCTTGAGCTTTGAGTTTGCACTAAGTTTAATATAGCTCAAATTAAGTGTATTCCCAATCTGTTTAAACACATAGACCGGAATTTTGCTGGTGCTCAGAGGATGGGATCGAAGTATAGGTCAGCTATCAAACTTGAAACAACTGTACAATGGGTCGGGACCCCGCTGTCAACCTGCCTCCATGCTACTATACCAGGTGTTGGATCTGTCAACACTGAAGAAACCAGACATGCAGCGGCAGGGGAGGCAATTTAAGTCATTATGACTTTGTTAAAAGGCTATTAAACACAATTTTGAGGTCAACTTACCATTTTTTCAGGATTTCTACAAGGTTCCCGCTGCTCGGGGATCATGTCAGGTAAGAACGGCGGGTGTTATGTCACCTGACAGCTACAAGTGTGCTATAAAAGTTCTCATCTCACATCTGCTCACTTTCCAAGATCAGGACTCTTGCTTACTGCATTTGGAAGGCAGTTTAACCTTTATGCAGGTTGCAAGACTTTGGAGCAAAATCTCTATCCAATGTTACCTCATTGGAACAGCCTCTCACCATTGACGGATTGCTTCTGTCATTTCTACTTCACCTGCCATCTATTACATTAGCATTGGTGCCCTTGAAACTCTCTCACCTTGGTCCTCAGAATCCCACCATGATCAGCCCCAACATCAACATCATCGGGCACACCAGCAGCACCAACAACACCAACCTTCTCTGCAATCAACTGCAAATGACACAGGGCATCAGCACCCAGCCACATTGCTGCCAGCGACACCAGGGATGGCCTCACCATGGCCAGATTTACTTCACTTGATGCTGTACACCTTGGCTGCCACATGATGTGCCCCACAGCAGCACCATAAAGCATCCTTACAATGCCCAAGCCATTCCTTTCATACTCATCACTTTTGCGGGGGGATACCATTATGTCTCACCATTCACTGAAACTCACTAAGCCACTTCCAAAGGTGCACACAGATCAGTGCAAGAACGCAAAGCATGGAAAATAAAGATTTCAATGTTTGGCAACACATTAACAGAAACTTTATATAAAACATTGATGAAAAATCCTAAGTGCCTAACTTGTGTGTTTTCAGTTGGTATGCTTGCACTAGGATGCGGGTGAGTGTGAGGGGTAGCTAGCGAGTTGGGGAAGTGATAACGTAGAGAGAGAGGGAAGGGTGGAGGTGCAAGATAAGTTGGTGTGCGTAAGGATATGCGGCAGTGGTGGGGGGGGGAGGTTAGGGAAGGCAGAGTGATGGGGATGTGATGAGAGGCACAGAAGGATGAGGTTGAGTGTGGCTTTGCAGTAACGAGATCACTGAACGGTTTGCGCCATTGCAGCCAGCTCCTCATGATGACATCGCTGCTTGTGTCTTCCTCTGCAATGTGCAACAAGACTGCATTGTTCTGCTGGGGAGGTATCTTCTGCATATTGGAAGGAAGAGAACCTCCCTGCATGCTGTGACTCCCTTATCAAAACGTCATCATACCCATTTCCTTTTAATTGGCCGGGATCCTCGCTGGGCGGGCTGAACAAACCCATCAAACGTAAAATCACTTCTACAGAGGGGATGGAGCCAGCAGCGGATTTTGACCCTGCTACCGATCCCGGCTGCACCGAACCCGCCTCGGTAGGTCAAATCGCAGCCATAGAGGTAAATTTTCCTGCTCATTGCATGGACGGTATTCTGGTGGAATGGATCACCTGCCTGAAATCACTGGAATATAAATGGAACTGGCTCTATAACGAATGGGCAATCTGCTCCACCAGATTATCGTCCATGCGGTGAAGATGAACACTTACCCCATGACTTCTTGATGTCTTCCCATTCATTTCATGTTTTTCTGCTTGTGAAATAGCACCTCTGCCAAATGCAGTTCAATTGCTTGTGACCAGCTGAAATTAAACTGATGGGAATTCTACAACCTTAATTGCTCAAAAATCTGTATAAACGATAAGCCCAAAGATCAGTAATGGATAAATTAATAACTTCCATTGAAATCCTAAATGAAACTGATGAGCCGGACATTTATATTTCCAGTGAGTAATTAGCAATTGTTATGTATGAAATCATGAGGCAAAGGCTAATGCAATTCTATTTTGTTGAACGAAAATAAAAACATTTGCTTGTGTATGTTCCTGTATCAGAGTCCTTTTTTTTGCAAATTTAGCAATCAAAGAAAAAGTCTTTGTAATCCAAATTAAACTGAAGTTTATTTCTAGGCAGTGTCAGCTGTGGTTCAATGGGTAGTGCTCTTGCCTCAACACCAAAAAGTTGGGGGTTCAAGTCCCACTTCAGAGACTTGAACACAAAAATCTATGCTAACATTCCAGTGCAGTACTGAGGGAGTGCTGCACAGTTGGAGGTGAGATGAGACAAACCGAGGCCCTGTCTGCTCTCTCAGGTGGATAGAAAAGATCCCATGGCATGGTTTCAAAGGAGAGCAGGGGAATTATCCCCAGTGTTCTGGGCAATATTTATCACTCAATCATCATGATAAAAACAGATTATCTGGTCATTATCACATAGCAGTTTGTGGGAGCTTGCTGTGTGCAAATTGGCTGCTGCATTTCCTAGTCCTGGTTGTGAAAGGTGCTATATGAGTGCAAATCTTTCTTTTATGCAGAGGTTTTGTATGCACCCTGTAAATCATAATAAAATTGTGAATCCTAATATTTCACTCAATATTGAGGATTATTGAGAACGAACATTGTTACCGAGTGTTTGTCTGGAAATGCTGGTGACTTGCAGCTCGGTAGTTTTTCATGATGTTGGAAGGCTCCTTGGTTGCTGCTAATCTGATAACAGTGACTGCATTAATTTCCCATCAATATGAGTGAGAAGGTCTCGTTGTACTTGATATGACGTGTAACAAAGTGTAAACCAGGTTGTAGAAAAATATTGAAGAATCATTGTTAGTGAAGTCATGATTAAGGGGTGAAATTTCTGTGGGCGTGGCTTAGTTTTGATAGTTTTTGTGGGCGTGTCTTCCCTGTAGGCTGTACGCTGCGTTCCTGGCCTTCCTGATGTCATACGCTGCATACAACACAGCAGTGCTGAAGAGCAAGTCTCCATTCTGGGCTTCGCTCAAGGTAAATATGTAAGCTTACGCCACCAACTGTAATTTTTGGGCCATTATCTTAGAAACTTTCTCGAATCTTATCTTATTTTTTTAGATTGACAAAACTTCCAAATGTTTGAATATGGAGAATCTATATTTTGTTTATTTTTATTTTTTGCATGTTAGGTGAACAGTAATCTATTCACTGACAATTTTGATTATATCACGTTTTGTTACCTAGTTTAAGGAGAGTGTACAGATTAGATTTATTTGCGAAGCCTTCTTCCCTGCAGAGGTATTGATGGCTTACAAGAGTTGAAGAGGTTTCCCTCACTTTGAATAGGTTTGATCTGTATTTAGATTTCTATTCATGCATTGGATTGAAAAGCAAAATTGGCAACATTCACATGCGTCAGTCACAATATTTAAAACAAAACAAGAAAATATTTAAAATACATAATAGTTTTCACTTCTCTAAACATTTATTAATGGCAATCAACCGTACTTCAACACACTAAAAATCATTGGGCAGTTCTTTGTTTCTGTTTGTCTTTATTTTCATGGAATCGAACTCCATAAAATCATTGACTGACCCACTTTTCCCTGCACACTAACCATTGCTGCTTTTCAACCTTTAAAGTGGTAATTTTCTTCCTCAAAGCAGATTTGAAATATTGTCACTTCCTGGCAAGTCCATTAAACACCAATTTTTTTGGAGTCTCTTGAAAGGTATTGAGTAGCAAAATAAAAGTGCCAATCAAACACCGATAATTCCAAACAATAATGAGGCAGGTTGACACATAAAAAAGAACTAAAATCATAACTTTCTTTATACAAGTGATGTAATTGTGATCGCCAGTATGAGTTAAGACCATACCGGGACATAAAAAATGTAAGAAATAGGAGCAGGAGTAGGCCATATGGCCCCTCGAGCCTTCTCTGCCATTCAATAAGATCATAGCTGATCTTCGACCTCAACTCCACTTTCCTGCCCGACTTCCATATACCTTGATTCCCTTAGTGTCCAAAAACCTATCTATCTCAGCCTTGAATATACTCACTCAGCATTGTCTTCTGGGGCAGAGAATTCCAAAGATTCATGACATTCTGAGTGAAGAAATTCCTTCTCACAGTCTTAAATGGCTTACCACTTATCCTGAAACTATGCCCCCAGGTTCTAGACACTCCAGCCAGGGGAAACAACCTCTCAGCATTTACCCCGTCAGCCCCCTTCAGAATCTTGAATGTTTCAACAAGATCACCTCTCATACTTCTTAACGCCAGAAAGTATAGGCCCATTCTACACAATTTCTCATCATAGGACAGGCCTCTCATCCTAAGAATCAATATAGTGAACCTTTGCTGCACCGCCGCCAAGGCAAGTATATCCTTCCTTAGATAAGGAGACCAGAACTGTGCACAATAATCCAGGTGTATTCTCACCAAGGCCCTGTACATCATCATCATCATTGGCAGCCCCTTGAAATCGAAGAAGACTTGCTTCCACTCCAAAAATGAGTTCTCACGTGACTGAAGAGTCCAATACTGGAATTACAGTCTCTGCCGCAGGTGGGACAGTCATTGGAGGAAAGGGTGAGTGGGGAGTCTGGTTTGCCGCACGCTCCTTCCGCTGCCTGCGCTTGTTTACTGCATGCTCTTGGCGATGAGACTCGAGGTGCCCTCCCGGATGCTCTTCCTCCATTTAAGGAAGTCTTTGGCTAGGGACTCCCAGGTGTCGGTGGGGATGTTGCATTTTATCAAGGAGGCTTTGAGGGTCTCCTTGAAATGTTTACTCTGCCCACCTGGGGCTCGCTTGCCGTGTAGGAGTTTCGAGTGGAGCGCTTGCTTTGGGAGTCTTGTGTCGGGCATGCGGACAATGTGGCCCGTTATATGGAACTGGTCGAGTGTGGTCAGTGCTTCGATGCTGGAGATGTTGGCCTGGTCGAGGACACTAACGTTGGTACGTCTGTCCTCCCAGGGGATTTGCAGGATCTTGCAGCGCTAGTGGTATTTCTTCAGCGATTTGAGGTGTCTACTGTATATGGTCCACGTCTCTGAGCCATACAGGATGGCGGGTATCACTACAGCCCTGTAGCCCATAAGCTTGGTGCCAGAAAGTGGTCCACGTTGTCCAGGGCCGTGCCGTGGATCTTGATGACTGGAGAATTGTAGTAAGACTTCCTTATTCTTATAATCCAACCCCCTTGTAATAAAGGCCAACAAGCCATTTGTCTTCTTTATTGTTTGCTGCACCTGCATGCCAACTTTTTGTGTTTCTTGCATGAAGACACCCAAATCTCTGTAGTGGCTGCAGAGATAGTGGATGCATTGGTTGTAATCTACTAAAATTCCCTGGATTCTGGAGAGATCCCAGCGGATTGGAAAACCGCAAATGTAAGGCTCATATTCAAGAAAGAAGGGAAACAGAAAGCAGGAAACTATAGACCAGTGAGCCTAACATGTGTCATTGGTAAAGTGCTGCAGTCCATTATTAAGGAAGTAATAACAGGACATTTAGAAAATCATAATAGAGTCAAGCAGAGTCAGCATGGTTTTATGAAAGGGAAATGATGTTTGACAACTTTTCTTGAGTTCTTTGAGGATGTAATAAGCAGGGTAGATGTAGTGCATTTGGATTTCCAGAAGACATTCGAAAAGCTGCCATATAAAATGTTACTGCACAAGATAAGAGCTCACAGGGTCAGGGATAATATATTAGCATGGATAGAGGATCGGCTAATTAACAGGAAACAGAGTGGAGATAAATAGGTCATTTTAAATGGGTTGGCAAACTGTAACTAGTGGGGTGTCACAGAGATCAGTGCAGGGGCCTCAAATATTAAGAATCTATATTAATGATTTGGATGAAGGGACCGAGTGTAATGCAAACAAATTTGCTGATGTTACAAAGATAGGTGGGAAAGCAAGTTGTGAAGAGGACACAAATAATCTGCAAAGTGATATAGGTAGGCTAAGTGAGTGGGCAAAAATTTGGCAGATGGAATATAATTTGAGAAAATGTGAGGTTATCCACTTTGGCAGAAAAAATAGAAAAGCAAATTATAATTTAAATGGAGAAAAATTTCAAAGTGCTGCAGTACAAAGGGACTTGCGGGGGTCCTTGTGCATGAAACACAAAAAGTTAGTATGCAGGTACAGCAATAATCAGGAATGCAAATGGAATATTGGCCTTTATTGCAAAGGGGATAGAATATAAAGGCAGAGAAGTCCTGTTACAATTGTACAGGGTATTGGTAAGGCCACACCTAGAGCACAGCATACAGATTTGGTCTCCATATTTAAGGAAGGATATACTTGCATTGGAGGCTGTTCAGAGAAGGTTCACCAGGTTGATTCTGGAGATGAGGGGGTTGACTTATGAAGATAGGTTGAGTAGGTTGGGCCTACTAGGTTGAGTAGGTTGGAATGAGAGGTGATCTTATCGAAACATATAAGATAATGAGGGGGCTCAACAAGGTGGATGCAGAGTGGATATTTCCATTTATAAGGGAAACTAAAACTAGGGGCCATAGTCTCAATATAAGGGGCCGCCCATTTAAAACTGAGATGAGGAGGAATGTTTTCTCTCAGAGGGTTGCAAATCTGTGGGATTCTCTGCCCCAGAGAGCTGTGGAGGCTGGGTCATTGAATATTTTTAAGGCGGAGGTAGACAGATTTTTGAATGATAAGAGAATAAAGGGTTATGGGGAGCAGGCAGGGAAGTGGAGCTGAGTCCATGATCAGATCAGCCAGTCGCAGTGAGTCTGGGGACGTCGGAGGCCGACAAAAGGCCCAACGCGTCGGAGAGGTGGGAGTGCGAGCAGCAGGGAATCCGGGTATGTCGTAGGCCTACAAAAGGCCCAACGCGTCGGAGAGGTGGATGTGTGAGCAGCAGGGAGTCCGGGGACATCGGAGGCCTACAAAAGGCCCAACGCATCAGAGAGGTGGGAGTGCGAGCAGCAGGGAGTCTGGGGACGTCGGAGGCCTACAAAAGGCCCAACGTGTAGGAGAGGCCAGTCGGTGCAGCTGCAGAGAGAGAAGGCAAAAAGGAAGTAGAAAGAAATCGAAAGGTGATGTCACAGCCAAGGGGGTAAGTGATTGGCTGATGATTGGTAAGTAGTTTTTCTTTTTTTTCTTTTTCTTTTTCTTTATCAGTAAGTAACCTTTTGCATTGTTGTTGCCAAATTAAGTTTATCTAGGGGTTAAGTCATGGCAGGAGAGTTCGGACACGTGTTATGCCCCTCCTGCATTATGTGGGAAGTCAGGGACGCTTCAAGTGTCCCTGACGACTACATGTGCGGGAAGTGTGTCCGGCTGCAGCTCCTGACGGACCGCATTGCGGCACTGGAGCTGCGGGTGGATTCACTCTGGAGCATGCATGATGCTGAGAATGATGTGAATAGCACGTTTAGTGAGTTGGTCTTACTGCAGGAAAAGGGTACACAGCCAGATAGGGAATGGATGACCAACAGGAAGAGCAGTGCAAGGAAGGTAGTGCAGGGGTCCCCTGCGATCATCCCCCTGCAAAACAGATACACCACCTTGGGTACTGTTGAGGGGAATGACTCATCAGGGGAGGGCAGCAGCATCCAGGTTCATGGCACCGTGGCTGGCCCTGCTGCACAGGAGGGCAGGAAAAAGAGTGGGAGAGCTTTAGTGATAGGGAATTCAATCGTAAAGGGAATAGGTAGATGTTTCTGCGGCCGCAACCGAGACTCCAGGATGGTATATTGCCTCCCTGGTGCAAGTGTCAAGGATGTCTCAGAGCGGGTACAGGACATTCTGAAAAGGGAGGGTGAACAGCCAGTTGTCGTGGTGCATATAGGCACCGACGATATAAGTAAAAAAAGGGATGAGGGCCTACAAGACGATTTTAGGGAGCTAGGAGCTAAATTAAAAAGTAGGACCTCAAAAGTAGTAATCTCAGGATTGCTACCAGTGCCATGTGCTAGTCAGAGTAAGAATCGCAGGATAGCTCAGATGAATATGTGGCTTAAGGAGTGGTGCAGCAGGGAGGGATTCAAATTCCTGGGACATTGGAACCGGTTCTGGGGGAGATGGGATCAGTACAAACCGGACGGTCTGCACCTGAGCAGGACTGGAACCAATGTCCCTCGGGGAGTGTTTGCTAGTGCTGTTGGGGAGGAGTTAAACTAATATGGCAGGGGGATGGGAACCTATGCAGGGAGACAGAGGGAAGTAGAATGGGGGCAGAAGCAAAAGATAGAAAGAAGAAAAGTAAAAGAGGAGAGCAGAGCTACCTAAGGCAAAAAGCAAAAAAGGCCACATTGCAGCAAAATTCTAAAGGGGCAAAGTGTGTTAGGAAGACGAGTCTGAAGGCTCTGTGCCTCAATGCGAGGAGTATTCGGAATAAGGTGGACGAATTAACTGCGCAGATAGCAGTTAACGGGTATGATGTAATTGGCATCATGGAGACATGGCTCTAGGATGAGCAAGGCTGGGAACTCAACATCCAGGGGTGTTCAACACTTAGGAAGGATAGATAGAAAGAAAAAGGAGGCGGGGTGGCATTGCTGGTTAAAGAGGAAATTAATGCAATAGGAAGAAAGGACATTAGCTTGGATGATGTGGAATCGGTATGGGAGCTGCAGAATACCAAGGGGCAGAAAACGCTAGTGGGAGTTGTGTGCAGACCACCAAACAGTAGTAGTAAGGTTGGGGACAGCATCAAACAAGAAATTACGGATGCATGCAATAAAGGTACAGCAGTCATCATGGGTGACTTTAATCTAAATATTGATTGGGCTAACCAAACTGGTAGCAATGCAGTGGAGGAGGATTTCCTGGAGTGTATTAGGGATGGTTTTCGAGAACAATATGTCAAGGAACCAACCAGGGAGCTGGCTATCCTAGACTGGGTGATGTGTAATGAGAAAGGACTAATTAGCATTCTTGTTGTGCGAGACCCCTTGAGGAAGAGTGACCATAACATGGTAGAATACTTTATTATTATGGAGAGTGACACAGTTAATTCAGAAACTAGGGTCCTGAACTTAAGGCAAGGTAACTTCAATGGTTTGAGGTGTGAATTGACTGGAATAGACTGACAAATGATACTTAAAGGGTTGATGGTGGATAGGCAATGGCAAACATTTAAAGATCACATGTATGAACTTCAGCAATTGTACATTCCTGTCTGGAGTAAAAATAAAACGGGGAAGCTGGCTCAACCGTGGCTAACAAGGGAAATTGAGGATAGTGTTAAATAAATTGTCCAGAAACAGCAGCAAACCTGAAGATTGGGAGAAATTTAGAATTCAGCAGAGGAGGACAAAGGTTTTAATTAAGAGGGGGAAAATAGAGTACGAGAAGAAGCTTGCCGGGAATGTAAAAACTGGCTGCAAAAGCTTCTATAGATATGTGAAGAGAAAAAGATTAGTGAGGACAAACGGAGGTCCCTCGCAGTCAGATTCAGGTGAATTTGTAATGGGGAACAAAGAAATGGCAGACCAATTGAACAAATACTTTGGTTCTGTCTTCACGAAGGAAGACACAAACAAACTTCCGGAAGTACAAGGGGACCGAATGTCTAGTGAGAAGGAGGAACTGAAGGATATCCTTATTAGGCGGGAAATTGTGTTAGGGAAATTGATGAGATTGAAGGCAGATAAATCCCCGGGACCTGATAGTCTGCATCCCAGAGTACTTAAGGAAGTGGCCCTAGAAATAGTGGATGCATTGGTGATCATTTTCTAACAGTCTATTGACTCGGGATCAGTTCCTATGGACTGGAGGGTAGCTAATGTAACACCACTTTTTAAAAAGGAGGGAGAGAGAAAGCGGGTTATTATAGATCGGTTAGCCTGACACCAGTGGTGGGGAAAATGTTGGAATCAATTATTAAGGATGAAATAGCAGCACATTTGGAAAGCAGTGACAGGATCGGTCCAAGTCAGCACGGATTTATGAATGGGAAATCTTGCTTGACAAATCTTCTGGAATTTTTTGAGGATGTAACTAATAGAGTGGACAAGGGAGAACCAGTGTATGTGGTGTACTTGGACTTTCAAAAGGCTTTTGACAAGGTCCCTCACAAGAGATTGGTGTGCAAAATCAAAGCACATGATATTGGGCGTAATATACTGACGTGGATAGAGAACCGGTTGGCAGACAGGAAGCAGAGAGTCGGGATAAATGGGTCCTTTTCAGAATGGCAAGCAGTGACTAGTGGAGTGCCGCAGGGCTCAGTGCTGGGACCCCAGCTCTTTACAATATACATCAATGATTTAGATGAAGGAAATGAGTGTAATATCTCCAAGTTTGCAGATGACAATAAACAGTGTGAGCTGTAAGGGGGACGCTAAGAGACTGCCGGTTGACTTAGACAGGTTCGGTGAGTTGGCAAATGCATGGCAGATGCAATAAAATGTGGATAAATGTGAGGTTATCCACTTTGGGGGCAAAAACATGAAGACAGAATATTATCTGAATGGTGGCAGATTAGGAAAAGAGGAGGTGCAACGTGACCTGGGTGTCATGGTTCAAGTCATTGAAAGTTGGCATACAGGTACAGCAGGCGATAAAGAAGGCAAATAGTATGTTGGCCTTCATAGCTAGGGGATTTGAGTATAGGAGCAGGGAGGTCTTACTGCAGTTGTACAGGGCCTTGGTGAGGCTCCACTTGGAATATTGTGTTCAGTTTTGGTCTCCTAACCTGAGGAAGGACGTTTTTGCTATTGAGAGAGTGCAGTGAACGTTCACCAGACTGATTCCCGGGATGGCTGGACTGACGTATGAGGAGAGACTGGATCAGCTGGGCCTTTATACTTTGCAGTTTAGAAGAATGAGAGGGGATCTCATAGAAACGTACAAGATTCTGACAGGACGGTATAAGTTAGATGCCGGTAGATTGTTCCCGATTTTGGGGAAGTCCAGAATCAGGGGACACAGTCTTAGGTTCAGGGGTAGGCTATTTAGGACTGAGATGAGGAGAAACTTCTTCACTCAGAGAGTTGTTAACCTGTGGAATTCCCTACAGCAAAGAGTTGTTGATGCCAGTTTATTGGATATATTCAAGAGGGAGTTAGATATGGCCCTTACGGCTAAGGGGATCAAGGGGTCTGGAGAGAAAGCAGGAAAGGGGTACTGAGGGAATGGTCAGCCATGATCTTATCGAATGGTGGTGCAGGCTCGAAAGGCCGAATGGCCTTCTCCTACACCTATATTCTTTGTTTCTATGTTTCTATGATCTTATTAAATGGCCGAGCAGGCTCGAGGGGCCAGGTGGCCTACTCCTGCTCCTATTTCTTATGTTCTTATATTATTATGGTCACACCTGGCGTACTGCGTACAGTTTTGGTCTCCTTATTTAAGGAGGGATATACCTGCATTGGAGGCAGTTCAGAGAAGGTTCACTAGGTTGATTCCTGAGATGACGGGGGTGTCTTATGAAGAAAGGTTGTGCAGGTTGGACCTATACTCATTGGAGTTTAGGAGAATGAGATGTGATCTATTGAAACATGTAAGATTCTGAGGGGGCTTGACAGGGTAGATGCAGAGCAGATGAATCTTGAATCTTTGGAATTATCTGCACCAGGCAGCTGTGGAAGCTGGGTCATTGTATATATTTAAGGTGGAGACAGACAGATTTTTGATCGACACGGGTGTCAAGGGTTATAGGGAGTGGGCAGGGAAGTGGAGTTGAGGCCAAGACCATATCAGCCATGACCATATTAAATGGCGGAGCAGGCTCGAGGGGTCAAATGGTCTGCACCTGCTCCTACTTCTTATGTTCTCTGAACACCAACATTTAAAAGCTTCTTACCATTTAAAAAATATTCTGTTTTTCGATTCTTCCTACCAAAGTGAATAACTTCAAATTTCCCTACATTATACTCCATCTGCCACCTTACTGCCCACTCACTTAGTCTATCTATATCCCTTTGCAGACTCTTTGTGTTCTCCTCACAGCTTACTGTCCCACCTAGCTTTGTATCGTCAGCAAACCTGGATGCATTGCACTTGATCCCTTCATCTAGGTCATTAATATAGATTGCAAATAGCTGCGGCCTCAGCACTGATCCTTGCGGCACCCCACTAGTTACAGCCTGCCAACCTGAAAAAAACCCGTTTATCCCGACTCTTTGTTTTTTGCCCGTTAACCAATCCTCTATCCAGGCTATTATTATACTCTCCATCCCATGAACCCTTATCTTGTGTAATAACCTTTTATGTGGCAGCTTAACGAATACCTTTTGCAAATCAAAATATCCACTGATTCCCCTTTAACTACCCTTCTAGTTACATCCTCAAAAATATCTAATAAATTTGTCAGACACAATTTCTCTTTCATAACACCATGTTGACTCTGCCTAAACATGTTATGATTTTCTAAGTGCCCTGATACCACTTCCTTAATGATGGATTCCAGCATTTCTCCGACAACTGATGTCAGGCTAACTAGTTCCCTGTTTTCTCTCTCCCTCCCTTCTTGAATTACATTGAATTATATTTGCTACCTTCCAATCTGCTGGGACCATTCTAGAATCTTGGAAATTATGGAACATCAAAAGCAGTGAATCCACAATCTCTGCAGCTATCTCTTTTAGAACCCGAGAATGTAGGCTGCCAGGTCCAGGGGGTTTGTCGGCTTTTAGTCCCATCGCATGTAAATGGGCTTTCTGCCGCACTTCTGGCAAAGTTACGGTGGTGGAACAGGAGCAGCTCCAGGGAAATTGCCAGCCAAAAACAGAAAATGCTGGGAACACACAGCAAGACAGTCAACATCTGTGGGGAGAAGAGAGACATTTATGTTTTGGATGTGGACTCTTCTTCAGAACTGAAAAATTAGAGTTGTGCAGGCATATTAATATAATTAATATAATATAAGATAATAAAGGGGAGGGAGGAATATAAAACTGACAAACACTGTCGAGAATCATGACTGGAATGATGTAATAGACTTTGTAATAGACAAAAGCAGACATTAATGCTTGTGTCTAATTTTTGGTTGAGATGATCTGTTACATTAAAGAAATAAAGGGTGTGTAAATAGCTAAGTGGGAGGCCAAGGGAAATGTGAGAAAATATGTAAAACCTGGAGCGTCAGGTACAAAATAACAACATATTTGACACTGAGGATATAGCTAAGTCTGAAGTTACCAGAGGAACATTACAATGAGAGCCATGCTGCTACCCTCAACATCATATAGCAGACAATATGGGTGCTGAAACAGCTATTTCGATGCCTGGACCACTCTGGAGGCAGCCTTCAATACTCCCCTCAAAAGGTTTCACTATTCATTGTGGTGCATTGCATGCTGCAAAACTTAGCCATCATGAGAGCCAAACCTTGCCAGTGGGAATCGCAGGCCCACCTCAGGAGGACGAGGAGGAGGTCCAGGAGTCTGCCAATGCCCTGAATGAACAACAACACAACGAGGAGCATCCATGGAGGAGGCAGCATGTCAATGTTAGTGGAGTGAGCTGAGCGATGTAACTAATAATGAGCAGATATTGAGGCATGATAATGTCGCCTCTCCATTACAAGCCAACAGTCATACACCAGAGGCTGAAGGAAACAGCAACCCTAAAAAAAACCCATCCCCTCAACTAAAACACAATGGGGCACCCACCACTTCAAATAATACAACAGATGAATAACATTGTTGTAGGTAAAGGAATTATATGTAAAACTATGATAGGAAAATTAATTATAGATTTTGAAGGAATACAAATAACAGTTTATGTGTTTAACTCTTAAAGAATGTGGAGCAGGCTGAGAAGAGCCCATAAAATGAAACCTGTAGAAACAAACACATTCTGAGAGGCAGAGATAACACATTCAAAGAAGTCAAGAGAGAAACCAAATGCTCAGGAATCAGCTCACACAGCAGGCAATATGATAAGGGTTAAACTAATGTTTAACTGAACTAAAATTCCTGCCTTTCATGTTACCAAATGTGTTAACAAGTAATGCTGTGCTGAGATCGAACGAAGTTCCCGTCTTTCATGTTAACAAAAGTTTCTGTGCTTTATGAATTGAATGTTTTCTTTGACCGAACCAAATGCAGTAACAAATTCCGTTATTTGTCTTTGCCTTACTTCTGTGTTATTTGTGGCAGTTAAATTGTCATTTCAAAGATTGTAGAGACATCTGTGTTATTGTCACAGGTAGCATTCTCAATCACTGTCACTTCAAAAGATTCGTTATAGACCGACCAACTAAATCTGTATAAAGGCCAGTGAGACTTTTGGGTTTTTGAAGAGTCTGTCTTGGACAACTAAGAACAGACCTACCCCTGCATTTGCTGGAATAAATCATTTTGAACCTTTCTCTTTGAGATGGTCATACAGAGCGTCGATCCATTATCTCAGTGAATCCGCTCGGGAGAAAGGGAGATTTCTCCTTAACATTTGGCGTAGTCGTTGCAGGATCTACGGCATCCGAGTGCGGCCAGCAAAGGCGAACCAAAAGAGGTAAGTATTTTTAAGTTACTGCCCAATAGTTAGGGTCCAACCCAATGCTGGTCACCCGGTAAGACCGAGGTATCCGAACAAATTTGAGACAGACCCTGGAGAAGGTGCGATCGGGGTCAGAAAAGTATTTGTAAAGCTGTGTATCTATAGGGTGAACTAGAGAGTCAGATCTATTAAAGAGCATAAATGCAAGTTGCGCAGAGCCACCCGAAAGCATTGTTAGGGAGAAATCCGCTAGACTTACGATTTAAAATCAGGTCGGAAAGTATTTGTAAAGCTGCGTATCGATGGAGTGAACCAGAGAGTCGGATCTATTAAAGAGCAGAAATGCAAGTCGCATAGAACCACACGAAAACAGTGGTAGGGAGAAAACCCACTAGGCTTACGATTTAAAAGGGATGGCCGAAACAATCATGGATTGGGGACCCGGGGGTGGGGGTTGATTACTAAGTTCTTAGCCGATGGACGAAATAACCATCGAGGATCCGGGGGATCGATTACTAAGTTCTTAGCTGAGAGAGGAAAAAAAAAGAAAGATGTGAAAGTGTTTGTTTGGAAGTTTTTCGGACTGGAATGTTTGGGATGGGAGTTACTGATTTTTTTATTTGTCTGAAAGCCTGTCTTTTTAAAAGAAAGTAGAATTTTTTTTTTTGTTTTAGCCCCCTCACCTTTTGGATATGGAGCTGAAAGCCTTTTTAACTCTTTGTAATGTTGTCCTGGAAATGGGAAAGTATGAATAAATGTTCATTTTGTACTTAGAATTGAACTAGATTTTAAGTTAACAACGCAGGTACAGATTTATCAACTTGAACATTTAAAAGCACCGTTTGCTTTAGAGTGCCTTATGTAAAAAGCCTGCATAAATTTCTCGGAGTTACAAACTAAGGGAAGCTCCACCCTCTTTCTCCCTTTGTGTAAAATGTGTGAAGTTTGTTCAAAACAAAAACTAATTCTGTATTTTTATAGTTCATTTTTGCTAGGAAAAATAAATGTTGCCATTTGGTTGTTTGGAAAATTTTATTCTAAATTGGAAAATTTCTAGTTCAATAAAAGAAATTTGAATTTCGAGTTTGGAAACCTTTATAATGGGCCCAAGTTTCCACATGATAAAAAACGGGCGCCCCTCCGAGCTGGGCGCCCGTTTTTCACGCCACAAAGTGCGCCTAAAAAAACCCTCCGTATTCTCCACCTCCCTGCAGGTCCTCTGGCCCTTGGCGTGGCGCAGCAAGAGCTGTAGGGGGCAGAGCTAGGACCCTGCACCGAAAATAGACTTCGACAAATGTGGTGTGAAAGTTTGCTCTTTGAAATGCAAAAATTAAGGGTCGAAGTTAGTTGCTATGGTGACCATTTTTTTAAAAAGCAGGGAGGAAAAAAAAGATGTTTGGTGGGAATCCAAACCATGAATTGTAGGCATATAGCAGAGGAAAGTGCTAAAAGCTACAGGGAGCAACAGATTATAAAACAAACATTAAATGGTATGACGCTGAAAAGTGTAGGGGAATAAAGGGACCTTGGAGTGCAGATCCACAGGTCACTGAAAGTAGGCCAGGTAGATAAGGTGATTAAGAAGACATATGGAATACTTGCATTTATTAGTCGAGGCATGGAATACAGGAGCAGGGACATCATGCTTGAACTGTAGAGAAGACGAGTTAAGTCACAACTGGTGTGCGATTCTGTTCATCACAAGGCAGGAAAGATGTGATTGGACTGGAAAGGGTGGGGAGGAGACTTAGAGTGCGGCCTGGATTGGAGAATTTTGCCTGTGGCCCCGCCCCTTTTTCCAAGTGGCATTGAGTAGTTTAAGATCGGAGATATTGAGCTTAATTAATCTATGAGAAACCAAACTTTTAAAATTCTCTGCTATTATATGCAAAGTTGCTTTTCTGAATGTTTATTTTGAGAATAAAAACACAGAGACTTTACAAAAGTAAGATTTTGAACTGCAAGGTTTAAACTGAAAAAGGCTGTAGGCTGAAGTCGACATTGATTAAAAATGTCTGTGTTTGTCAGCTTTCAAAACTAAGGAAGTTAACTCTATCACAGGCAGCTGTGAACTCTGTTTTAATTCAGTAGGTGATACTATTTGAATATCAGAAATCTTCTTAATATGAAGGGATTACCAGAGATTCTCTGTTTATTTTGTTTTAAGTAGGTGACGATCGGGAAGCCCATTAAGGTAGGAATGGGATACCAGTTAAGGCCCATAGGACCATGGGAAAACCTACAAATAGATTTTACTGGATCCCTCCCTCGGTACCAACGGATTGGAAAGCAGCTAAAGTAATGCCTCTGTTTAAAAAAGGGGACAGACAAAATGCAGGTAACTATAGGCCAGTTAGTTTAACGTCTGTAGTGGGGAAAATGCTTGAAGCTATCATTAAGGAAGAAATAGTGGGACATCAAGATAGGAATAGTGCAATCAAGCAGACACAACATGGATTCATGAAGGGGAAATCATGATTAACTAATTTACTGGAATTCTTTGAGGATATAACGAGCATGGTGGATAGAGTTGGACCGATGGATGTGGTGTATTTAGATTTCCAAAAGGCATTCGATAAGGTGCCACACAAAAGATTACTGCAGAAAATAAAGGTACGCGGAGTCAGAGGAAATGTATTAGCATGGAGAGAGAATTGGCTGGCTAACAGAAAGCAGAGAGTCTGGATAAATGGGTCCTTTTCGGGTTGGAAATCGGTGGTTAGTGGTGTGCCACAGGGATCGGTGCTGGGACCACAACTGTTTACAATATATATAGGTGACCTGGAAGAGGGGACAGAGTGTAGTGTAACAAAATTTGCAGATGACACAAAGATTAGTGGGAAAGCGGGTTGTGTAGAGGACACAGAGAGGCTGCAAAGAGATTTAGATAGGTTAAGCGAATTGGCTAAGGTTTGGCAGATGGAATACAATGTCGGAAAATGTGAGGTCATCCACCTTGGGAAAAAAAACAGTAAAAGGGAATATTATTTGAATGGGGAGAAATTACAACATGCTGCGGTGCAGAGGGACCTGGGGGTCCTTGTGCATGAATCCCAAAAAGTTAGTTTGCAGGTGCAGCAGGTAATTAGGAAGGCAAATGGAATGTTGGCCTTCATTGCAAGAGGGATGGAGTACAAAAGCTGGGAGGTCCTGCTGCAACTGTACAGGGTATTGGTGAGGCCGCACCTGGAGTACTACATGCAGTTGTGGTCACCTTACTTAAGGAAGGATATACTAGCCTTGGAGGGGGTACAGAGACGATTCACCAGGCTGATTCCGGAGATGAGGGGGTTACCTTATGATGATAGATTGAGTAGACTGGGTCTTTACTCGTTGGAGTTCAGAAGGATGAGGGGTGATCTTATAGAAACATTTAAAATAATGAAAGGGATAGACAAGATAGAGGCAGAGAGGTTGTTTCCACTGGTCGGGGAAACTAGAACTAGGGGGCACAGCCTCAAAAAATGGGGGAGCCAATTTAAAACTGAGTTGAGAAGGAATTTCTTCTCCCAGAGGGTTGTGAATCTGTGGAATTCTCTGCCCAAGGAAGCAGTTGAGGCTAGCTCATTGAATGTATTCAAATCACAGATAGATAGATTTTTAACCAATAAGGGAATTAAGGGTTATGGGGAGCGGGCGGGTAAATGGAGCTGAGTCCACGGCCAGATCAGCCATGATCTTGTTGAATGGCGGAGCAGGCTCGAGGGGCTAGATGGCCTATTCCTGTTCCTAATTCTTATGTTCTATGTTCTATGGATAGTGTTAAATCCAAGGAAGAGGCATATAAATTGGCCAGAAAAAGCAGCAAACCTGAGGACTGGGAGATATTTAGAATTCAGCAGAGGAGGGGGAAAATAAAGTATGAGAGGAAGCTTGCAGGGAACATAAAAACTGACTGCAAAAGCTTCTATAGATATGTGAAGAGAAAAAGATTAGTGAAGACCAAGTAGGTCCTTTGTAGACAGAATCAGGTGAATTTATGATGGGGAACAAAGAAATAGCAGACCAATTCAAAAATACTTTGGATCTGTCTTCACAAAGAAAGACACAAATAACCTTTCGGAAATACTCGGGGTTCGAGGGTCTAGCAAAAAGAAGGAACTGAAGGAAATCCTTATTAGTCAGGGAATTGTGTTAAGGAAATTGATGGGATTGAAGGCCGATAAATCCCCAGGGTCTGATAGGTTATCCCAGAGTATTTAAGGAAGTGGCCCTAGAAATAGTGGATGCATTGGTGATCATTTTCCAACATTCTATTGACTCTGGATCAGTTCTTATGGACTGGAGGGTAGCTAATGTAACGCCACTTTCTAAAAAAGGAGGGAGAGAGAAAATGGGGAATTATAGACCAGTCAGCCTGACATTGGTGGTGGGGAAAATGTTGGAATCAATTATTAAAGATGAAATAGCAGCGCATTTGGAAAGCAGTGATAGGATCGGTCCAAGTCAGCATGGATATATGAAAGGGAAACCATGCTTGACAAATCTTCTAGAATTTTTTGAGGATGTAACTATTAGAGTGGACAAGGGAGAACCAGTTGATGTGGTGTATTTGGACTTTCAAAAGGCTTTTGACAAGGTCACACACAAGAGATTGGTGTGCAAAATTAAAGCACATGGTATTGGGGGTAATGTATTGACGTGGATAGAGAACTGGTTGGCAGACAAGAAGCAGAGAGTCAGACTAAACGGGTCCTTTTCACAATGGCAGGCAGTGACCAGTGGGGTGCTGCAGGGTTCAGTGCTGGGACCCCAGTAATTCACAATATACATCAATGATTTAGGTGAAGGAATTGAATGTAATATCTCCAAGTTTGCAGATCACATTAAGCTGGGTGGCAGTGCAAGCTGTGAGGAGGATGCTAGGAGGCTGCAGGGGGACTTGGACAGATTAGGTGAAAGGGCAAATGCATTTGCAGATGCAGTATAATGTGGATAAGTGTGAGGTTATAAATCCATGTTGATTCCAGCATTTTCCCCACCACCGATGTCAGGCTAATGGGTCTATAATTCCCTGTTTTCTCTCTCCCTCCTTTTTTAAAAAGTGGGATTACATTAGCTACCCTCCAGTCCATAGGAACTGAACCAGAGTCCATGGAATGTTGGAAAATGACCACCAATGCATCCACTATTTTTAGGGCCGCTTCCTTAAGTACTCTGGGATGCGGACTATCAGGCCCTGGGGATTTATTGGCCTTCAGTCCCTTCAGTTTCCATAACACCATTTCCTGACTAAAAAGGATTTCCCTCAGTTCCCATTTCTCGCTAGACCCTCGGTCCCCTAATATTTTTGGGAGGTTATTCGTGTCTTCCTTAGTGAAGACAGAACCAAAGTATTTGTTCAGTTGGTCTGCCATTTCCTTGTTCCCCATTATGAAGTTACCTGATTCTGACTGCAAGGGACCTATATTAGTCTTCACTAATCTTTTTCTCTTCACTATCTATAGAAGCTTTTGCAGTCAGTTTTTATATTCCCTGCAAGTTTACTCTCATACTCTATTTTCCTCCTCCTAATTAAACCCTTAGTTCTCCTCTGCTGAATTCTAAATTTCTCCCACAGGTTAACAACTCTCTGAGTGAAAAAGTTTCTCCTCATCTCAGTCCTAAATGGCTTACCCCTTATCCTTAAACTATGTCCCCTGGTTCTGGACTTCCCCAACATCGGGAACATTCTTCCCGCATCTAACCTATCCAGTCCTGTCAGAATTTTATATGTTTCTATGAGATCCCCTCTCATCCTTCTAAACTCCAGTGAATACAGGCCCGGTCGATCCTGTCCTCATATCTCAGTCCTGCCATCCTGGGAATCAGACTGATGAACCTTCGCTGCACTCCCTCAATAGCAAGAACGTCCTTCCTCAGATTAGGAGACCAAAACTGAACACAATATTCCAGGTGAGGCCTCACCAAGGCCCTGTACAACTGCAGTAAGACCTCCCTGCTCCTATACTCAAAACCCCTAGCTATGAAGGCCAACATACCATTTGCTTTCTTCACCGCCTGTTGTACCTGCATGCGAACTTTCAATGGCTGATGTACCATGATGCCCAGGTCACATTCCATCTCCCCTTTTCCTAATTTGCCGCCATTCAGATAATATTCTGCCTTCGTGTTTTTGCCACCAACGTGGATAACCTCACATTTATCCACATTATACTGCATCTGCCATGCATTTGCCCACTTACCTAACCTGTCCCAGTCACCTATAGCCTCTTAGTGTCCTCCTCACAGCTCACACTGCCACCCAGCTTAGTGTCATCTGCAAACTTGGCGATATTACACTCAATTCCTTCATCTAAATCATTAATGTATATTGTAAATAGCTGGGGTCCCAGCACTGAGCCCTGCGGCACTCCACTAGTCACTGCCTGCCATTCTGAAAAGGACCCGTTTATCCCGACTCTCTGCTTCCTGCCTGCCAACCAGTTCTCTATCCAGTAGATTGCCCCCAATACCATGTGCTTTAATTTTGCACACCAATCTCTTGTGTGGGACCTTGTCAAAACCCTTTTGAAAGTCCAAATACACCACATCCACTGGTTCTCCCTTGTCCACTCTACTAGTTATATCCTCAAAATATTCTCGAACATTTGTCAAGCATGATTTCCCTTTCATAAATCCATGCTGACTTGGACCGATCCTGTCACTGCTTTTCAAATGCACTGCTATTTCATCTTTAATAATTGTTCCAACATTTTCCCTACTACTGGTGTCAGGCTAACCGGTCTATAATTACCTGTTTTCTCTCTCCTTATTTTAAAAAGTGGTGTTACATTAACTACCCTCCAGTCCATAGGAACTGATCTGGAATCGACAAACTGTTGGAAAAGGATCACCAATGGATCCACTACTGTGTTATTGTCACATGTAGCGTTCTCGTTCACTGTCACTTCAAAAGATTCGTTATAGACCGGCTCACTAAATCTGTATAAAGGCCAGTGAGACTTTTGGGTTTTTCAAGAGTCTGTCTTGGACAACCAAGAACAGACCTTCCTCTGCATTTGCCGGAATAAATCGTTTCAAACCTATCTCTTTGAGTCTGTCTTACAGAGCATCGATCCATTATCTAAGTGGATCCGCTCGGGAGAAAGAGAGATTTCTCCTCAACAAACATTTACAACTTTTCTATATAGGGCCAATGGCCACAACTTTGGTCAGTGGGTCTTACGTAGGCATTTCCAACCCCTCTGCCTCACCCCCTCCCTCACTTACTGCTGCTCCTCAATGGGTCCTCAGTGCCTGCAGCAAGGCCGCTTGAGGGCTGCTGTGTGTCTGAGGAAGATAGGAAAGATGACCTAGCACATCGCCCTGGACCAGCTCTGGGCTAACAGCGGTGTGGGATGGCTGGGGTGCAGGTGCAAAGGCGGAATGGCAGTCTTGGGAAACAGAATGATGTGCTCCTGAGAGAGGACATAATGTCCCATCTCGACCGATGGCCTGCCACTCCCCTGGGCCAGAGCCTCAGCATCCGGAGCAATTTGTTGGAGCGCAGATTGGTAGCCTACTTCGGGACCATAACCTGCCCATTGGACTGATGGGGACCCAGACACAATGGCAGCCGTCAGTGCTTGCATGGCATCAATTTGACCCTGCATCAGAGCAGACAGCGCATTGATACCAGCACGTACTGACGACATGGCAGAATGAAGGTGTTGCTTGGTCTCGGCCTACCGCTCAATAGCTACTGCCACGTCAGCCATGACCCGCGCCATCATGACTTGGACCCCATGGTCACTTGTGGCGGCCATCATCCATTGTAATCGAGCAAGAATGGGCTCAATGGGCCCCTGAAACATAAATGCCAATGTTGAGACGGCCTCCACCACATTCAATGCAAGTGCATCCATGAGCTCGCGGTGCATCTGCATTGACTCCCTGGACATAGCCTCCAAGTCCAGGTCCTCATCTGCCTGTCTGTGAGCAGGACACATGGGCCGACTTATCCTCCAGAGAGCTGACCCCTGAGCTTCCCCTCACGCTGGGCATTGCTGCAGGCCACTGGGGCCAGGAGCCTCAGGTTCAGCCAACCACAGGAAGACGGCCTCTTCGACCGAGGTGCTCTCCCCGCTCGATGCAACTCGCCTTGCCCTGGCACACTGCTCTGCACCTCTTCTCTGCATCTTCCCCGTCATCTGAAGATGTTGGCTGACGGGCAGGCTAGTGCTCTTCAGGCTCATCATCTGTAAGCACAAAGCAACAAAAGTGTGGTTATCAGCTAGGGAGGGGGCAGGAAGGCAAGAAGGAGGGGGCTATCATTATTTTGGTTGCAACATCTTGCAAGGCATGTGGCCTCAAGGCTTAGGGGACTCACACAAAATGCCCATCTCATTTACAGACCATCACTGTCGAGCGAGGGCTCTGCCTCCCCACCCTCCACTGCCACGACTGCAGTGCCCATGAGTGCAGATACTTGCTCCTCCTCTTCGGTCAGGTCCTGGAGGTAGACTGGTCCTCTCCCTGACGATCCAACTTGTGAATATTGTGCGCGAGTTTGACCTGCAAGAATTTGTTCGTGGCTGTGTAGGTGCTAGTGTGCCACATGTGTCTGCAGTAGGGTACTCGCGAGTAATATGGCGAAGTGTGCATATCTGCAGTTCATGCTGCATGGCACTGCACAGTGAATGTGTGAACGGTGGGTCTGGGACACAAGCAACTACTGTACCAGAAAGTTTGAGGTTCAGGACTGGGACCACATATGAAGAGTTGAAAGGTGCTGGGAGTTGGGCTCAGGCTGAGTAAGGAGCTAGAAGGTGAGACGGGCTTGGATGGGCAGGTGAGGTGATGGAGAGGTCTCAGGCTGGCTTCAGCAATGAGGAGCATGGGTTGGTAGACATAGAGAAGGGGCAGGCACTGCAAAGTCTATACGTTGTGTGAGAGAGTGAGGTTCACATGAAATCATTGGAAGGTGAATGGAAAGGGTACTCACCCTGATGACCGTAGTAAGGCCGTTTAACCTATCGTGATATTGGGTCGCTGTTGTGGGCACCGCGCCCCAGGCTCGGCCACCTCCCTCCAGAGCCTTCTCAAATCCCTAGGTGCTGACATTCATCCCCCTCCAGGCTGGAGGACACTCCAGTTACTCTCTACTGCCTCCAGCAAGACATCAAGGGCGGTGAGTGAGAAATGGGTAGATAGCTGGTGTCCTCCTTGCTCCTCCATTTTTAAGCTCTGAAGACCCTGTGAAGCTGGAACTGCGCATGTGCAAACTTAAGTTGCCGCACTTTTAAGACTCGGCTGTTCCTGGGGTCTGACTCAGAGTTCTGCGCATGCGCAATGGGTCCACCAAATTTACCAACCAAACTTTCGTTATACCCCCCCCCCCCCCCACCTGAATTGTACAACAGCTGATTTAGCGCCCCTCTCAGCTCTTCGACCAAATCTGACGAAGTTCTCGGCGGAAGGCGCAAACTTTTTCAAGGCGCCAAAATTACCGCTCCGCCTGGGTTACCGCCCCAAATGAGGCGCAACCGAATTTCTCCCCCCTGGTCTTAGTGGTAATATTTAGTGTATGCTGACTCACTCCTTATTGCACCAGTATAGATCTCTTTGAATGAAATCAATCACATCACAACATCCAGCATTTTCACAGTGTGCTGTCATCACAAATATAGAAATCTACTTGCTTGTATTGAAGTCATTAAGAAATATTAGCAGGAAGTTCCAGGTCTGGTCAATGAGGCATCCCTGTCACAGCTTTTTAATTAGAATTATAACCCTTGGTCTTCTAATTAATTGTCCAACTTATGCTGCATTTTACATCACATGAGCTTTTTAGATTAAATGCACGGAACTTTCTCAACCCTTCTGATATAATTTTCTTCAGTACAGTTTTAAACAGCATTGCCAATAGAGAATTTAATTCTGTGATCTTGGCAGTGCCATCCAATCTGACAAAGGAACCTGGATAATTTCAAGTATTTTTATAATTCCCAAATGATTTCACAAAAGAAAAAGTAACATGGCATTTGGATTTTCAACAGACCACCAATCCCAAATGTAATCTGAACAGTCACACTCCCACATGCCAACCCATTCACTGCTCCTATTCACAGACCCCTTCCAGATCCAGTTCACAGAGACACTATACTCCATCCAACTCCCTGCTCTTCATTCAACTCTCTGCTCTTTCACATAAACAATCTTTTTTGCCCAGCCTTCCAATTCATACTGATAACCTTCTCTCTCTCCCGTCTGAATTGAACCTAGCACTCTCCAACCCCCACCCAACATATTTAAGATAGTGCTCCTTAACCCCCATGTTCATGCTGCCACTCTCTCTCCACTCCCTCTCAGGTAGAGTTCACTACTCGCTACTTATTTACACCAAAATGCCATTCCCAGGCCAGAATTCTGCCAGTGCTCAGAGGGCGGGTTCGGAGGTGCCTCAATACATAAAAGATTGGCAGCAGGTCAGCAGTCCTCTCTGAACCCGCCTCCATGTCAGTTTCCCAAGTGTCGGGTCTGTCTATGCTTTACAGACCCGGCACCAAGTAAAGGTTAGCCAATTGACATAGTAAAGAGCTAGTTAAAATATACTTAAACAGCATTTTACCATGTACTTACCATTTTTCCAGCTTTTTGACAAGGTTCCCGGCATTCGGGGATCACGTCAGGTAAGTAGGTCGGGTTTTCAATGACTCTCCATTCCTCCGAATAGGTGACAGCTACAAAAGTGATATAAAAGCTACCATTTCACAGCTGTTCACTTTTCAATGTTAGAAGCTGGAGCCTTCAGGATTTGGAATGCACTATTCAGCTTTAGGAAGGTTGGAAGTGTTTGGAGTAAACTCTCTATCTACTGTCACCTCCTTGCAGCAACCTCTCTCATCATTGACAGATTGTCATCTCAACTTTACCTTCCCTCTATTCCAGCAGCATAGGTGCCCTTGAAAAAAATCTCACCTTGGTCCTCAGAATCCCATCACGATCAGGCCCAACACCAACAGCACCAGGCACACCAGCATCACCAACAACAACACCAACCTGCTCTGCAATCACCTGATGCTGCACAGGACACAGGGCATCAGACCCAACCACATTGCTGCCCGGGAGACCAGGGATGGCCTCACCATGGCCAGATTTACTTCACTTGATGCACCATAAAGCATCCCTACAATGCCCAAGCCATTCCTTTCACACTCACCACCATTGCGGAGGGTACCATTATGTCTCACCATTCACTGCAATTCACTAAGCCACTTCCAAAGGAGCACACAAATCTGTCCAAGAAAGCAAAGTGTTGAAAATAAAGATTTCAATGTTTGGAAACACTAACAGAAACTTTACATGAACAGTGGCTAAAAGATCCAAGTACCTACACTTGCAAATTGTTTGTTGGGATGATTGATTGGACAAGGATGAGGGTGAGAGTGGGGGGTGGCAATTGAGATGGGGATGTGATAATATAGATAGAGAGAGGGATGGGTGGAGATGTAAGGTAAGTTGGTGTGAGTAAGGATGTGCAGGAGTAGGGTAGGGAAGGCAGAGTGATGGGGATGTGATGAGGTTGACTGTGGCTTTGCAGTAACGTTTCGTAATCTACTGAGATCATCGAGAGATTTGTGCCACTGCAGCCAGGTCCTCCTGACGACATCCCTGCAAGTGCCTTCTTGTGCAATGTACAACCAGGCTTTATTGGTGTCCTGGGGAGATCTCTTCTGCCCATTGGAAGGGAGGAGACTTGCCCTGCGTGCTGTGACTCCCTCCGTAAGCATATGGAGGGAATCATGTGACACTCTGGGTACAGCCTTGCACCTCTATGCCGCGCTTGTCAGTGTTTGCAGCAGCTCAATGCTGCAGAACATGGACAGCAGAACTGTAAAAATGAATGTGGACATGGTCCCTTTAAGGGAAACAGCTGATGACGCGACATCAAATGACGCCATCAGAGCCGCTTCCTTTTAATGGGCTGGGAACCTTGCAGGGCGGGCTTAACAAGTCCCATCAACGGAAGATTCTTCTCACAGAGCAGGATGGAGCCGGGAGCGGGGTCGCAGTGTGCCACCTACCTCGTCCGCACTGCGCCGCTTCGGAAGGCAGCCCCAGCTTCTCCCCTCTTACCCCACAAAGCACTGCTTTCAGTTGCTGACCCTTGCCTCTCCCCTTTATTGTGATCTATTTCCCTACTTCCCTCTATTGCTTTCATTCCTCCTTCCCTGGCTCCTTCATTGCTGCCCATTTACCCTTGCCATTACCATGCATTAACTCCTTTCATTTCCACCTATTCCCCTCTGCCTACTCAGTCCCACTGCTATCAAAATCTGGCTGTTACTTTACTGAACCATGTCCCTCTCTCCTCTCAGTGCCGCTCCCAGTGTTAATGGCATAGATTGTGCTTCTTTACACTGAGTGGGAACTCCAGTTCTTGAGAATTCCTACCAAGAGTATACAGGCAGAGTGGGGCCCGGTCTGTGTAGTTTTATTTTCAGAAAATGCTGACTTGCCAACCAAGCTCCCAAATGTTGAAGTATGAGATTAGCTAACAATTACTTAATTGTCCCATATAAGGTTAGATTAGAAATCATAGGGAAGCAGAGTGGAATATTACTATACACTGAAAAATCCAGATTTCAAATCACCTTAGAAACAACATTGATGCCACCTCATTAAAAACAAATATCAGACTCTCTGGGAAGAATATTTTTAATCAAACTTGTGACCATGTAAGATAGGAAGAAGATTAAAAATGATCTCATTAGGATTTCCGCAGCTTTGTTCTAGCAGGTCCAGAAAAAAGATAGATTCGATATTATCAACAAAGCACCTTAAATAAACAATTAAGAACCCTACTTTCGATATTGTTAATAGTGACTGATATAGAGAAGCACAAGGCAGTTAATCTTTATTGGGGCAGAAATTCAGAAGAGGGCTTCCTACAGGTAAATCCAGAAAAAATAGAAATAAAATGCGCACTTACCTGAAGCTGCTGTGCCCGCTGGAACTCCCGATCCACAGGCCTCCTCTCCCTGCGACGCGCAGTGGGTCACGTGTGCCTGGACATCCAATCACAGGTAAGTATTTTCTCATTCATTGCAATAGGAGTTTCGTAAATTATGAAACTCCTATTACAATGAATGAGAAAAAGCCCAGAACGCACAAACACTACATAACACATTTAAAAAACACTTCACACAGTAAACTAATAGAAATTAAAAATGTTACATATGTTTTTTAAAAGAAAAAAAAATTCCTGATTTTAAAAAAAAGTTTAGGTTAGGGTTTAAAATAACATTATTTGAGTGTGCAGGGTTTTAACATAAATGTATTCTTTAAATTTTTATTTTAATCATGTTTTTTCTATGTTTGTAAACTCTTACAGGCGCAAGAGTTTTGAGGACATTTGCCGTGCAAGATATGGGTAAATAACCCAAGCTTCCACGTACAAATGTCCTCGCTCCCGAGATGCGGATCATCTGTCAAGCTTGACAGATCGGAAAAGCCGGTTTTCAGCGCATGTGCATTGCGCGTTGAAAACCGACTTTTCCAAAGCCTTCCCGGCTCCGTAGAAACTGCGTACGGACCCAGGACGTCGGAAATTCTGGGCCATTAATTGGAGTGACATGATATTTGAATATTATGTATATGTGATTCAACGTCTACGAGTCAAGGAGGTGCAATTTATGTAGTGCCTGCTCTTATTTTGCTGTGTTATCCACAATACAGAATGCATTGTATGACTTGTATTTTTAGAACAGTAACAGCAAACGAATCTTTCTCCTGTAGAATCCTCGGGGTCCTTCTGACTGGTAACCATGGAGTGGTTTCCTCAATGAAACTTACTGGTTTTCTCTAGGTTTCCTATATGCAGTAAGAACACATACGGGCTTGTGGCAGTATTTCAGTGGGGCAGGGCTTCTACCTGTTGCTATGAACCCGCTCCAATTTCCTGAATCAAGGTTAATGAAACGTAAATCGGGCACGTTCTATAAAGCGCAGGATGTCCTGACGGTGAAGTTGAAAATGACCTCCATAGTCTCAGAATTTTTCATTAATAGCTAGGTGAACATTTGTCTATTCTTTTCTGGTAAAGTTGCCATATGCCATTTTGTGAACTTTGTGGACACATACAGTAGACACTTCAAATTGCTGGAGAAGTACCACCCATGATGTCTCCGCAAGATCCTGCAAATCTCCTGGGAGGACAGATACACCGACGTTGCGTCCTCGACCAGGCCAACACCCCAACATTGAAGCACCGACCACACTCGATCAGCTCCGCTGGGCGGGCCACATTGTTCGCATGCCTGACACAAGACTCCCAAAGCTTGAGCTCTAATCGGAACTCCTTCATGGCAAATGTGCCAAAGGTGGGTAGAGGAAACTTTTCAAGGACACCCTCAAAGTCTCCTTGATAAAATGCAACTTCCCCAATGACACCTGGGAGTCCCTGGCCAAAGACCACCCTAAGTGGAGGAAGTGCATCCGGGAAGGCGCTGAGCAGCTTGAGTCTTGTCGCCGAGAGCATGCAGAAACCACGTGCAAGCAGCGGAAGGAGCATGCGGCAAACCAGTCCCGCCTTCCCTGACCTACAATGTCTGTCTATCCCACCTGTGACAGGGACTGTAGTTCTCATCTTGGACTGCTCAGTTACCTAAGAACTCATTTTTAGAGTGGAAGCAAGTCTTCCTCAATTCTGAGGGACTGCCTATGATGATGATGATGGACTGGTTGGTCCAGACCACTCCAGAAATTTCCAAAAATATAAATTTGACATCGAAAGTCTGATTTTTAAAAAGCAATCCATATTTTGGGGCCAATTACATACATATATGTGGTCCCACCATAGTGGTGCCAGGACTTTTGCACATCACATTGGTAGGGGAGTCGCAGTGCAGAGGGCAAAACATTTCTCCAATGTTTAGAAAGATTGAAAGTAGTTTTGAAACATATGTCAGCTGTATGGGGTTGGGTGGGACGAAGTGGCAGGGGAAAAGGAAAGGGAAAACCAACTCACTGGCATGGAATGGAGTCTGTGGGCAATTGCCGGAGCGACGCAACACCCGACCCATTTGACAACTCGCAAAATGGATGTGCTGTTGCGTAAGGTGGGTGTCAGGAGGATTTTGCATGTATGGAGCTCCAGTGCAATCATCTCACAAAACAGCTGTGCACCATGCCCAGTGGGAGCTGACAGCAAGCCTCAACATTGTGTGTAGCAGCTGTAGCACCCAGGAACAGATCTGGGAGTAGATATGGCAAGATAAACACTTCGTACCAGGTAGATGGCCCAAGACTGCCTGCCACAAAATGTTGCCGGTCAACCTGTTCCACATGTTTTGCTCACCAATGCCAAGTCTTCACACAACCTTATAGATCTTTCATTGCATCTCAGGCACAGCCATGATTCAGCAGGGCACACCACACCACACCTTACAATTGAAAGCTGTTGATGCATTTTCATCTTCCAAGGGCTTCGTACATCAAACCATTGTAACACACATCTGACACATTGATCACCTGTTTGATACATGTATGACCAGCACATTAACTTTGCTGATATCAATGCTCATTGATAATGAGCAGTAGGCATAACCGTTGACTTTGTCAACCACTGGCAGTGCTATCCAGATGTTGCATATTGCCTGCGGGTATTCTTGCTGCAGGTGGCAAAACTTTCCTACTGATTCCTTACTGACCCAAAGCAAGTTGAGGCAGGTTGCTTTGCAAAGATTTCCAAATATGGTCTAGCACTCACTGGTTTCCTGGTGTGTCTTTTTCAATCTTGTATCACCTCAAGCATGGAATACCTTAAGACGTTTTTAAAAAGTCTCCAAACTTTTTCTCAGAAAAAAATGAATAAAAATTGAAGAAATATGGAAAACACATCTAATAAGAACAGCGTAGTACAAAAAGATTCTGTGAATATTGCAAAAACATTCAGAGCCCCTTCCCTTTGAAGAGCTCATCATGCCTGGAGCTTCCCTTCTCTCTTGTGAAATAAGCACTGAGGAAAAGACCAAATCTGAGACAAATTTAGCACTATTGTGGATTTTATTCATTCAAATATTTTCATATCAAATCTAGCACCATAATAATGTTAAGGCCCAAAATGAGCCCAAGGGCTCTTGTGAGCGTAGAATATAAAACACCACTAGGAAATAGGCAAAGGGCCTGCTTTCCCAATTCTGTTATTTCCCCTTGTACTGTGGGATAACTGCTTCCCTAAGACTGAGCATTGCAGAATCTGTCCCTCAGTGCCTTATCTCTGTGGGCTAGAGTTTCCTCTCAAATCACCATTTACCACCCATTTACCACCCAGAAATACAAGTTTTGTCGAAAAAAACACATTTACCACCCAAATTCCACAGTCATTACCGCCGGGCGGTATTTGATACTGTCTACCCATATATTACCGCCCAAATACTGCCCAAAATAGAAGTTTCATCATTAAGATCCGTTTACCACTGGACCTTAATACCATCCTGAACAAGCAGGTCTTACTGGATCGTAAGTGGATCTTAAGTGTGTGTTATGGACACAGATCTGACAGGTTTGTTGATATTATGCAGATCTTTATAGTTCTCCACAGTTTGATGGATTGCAATGGATTTTTGAATGGATTGTAGTATTTTCAAGAGTTAGGCAAAAATATAAGTGGTCTAATAAAGCCTTATTTACACCTTTAGTCTCTCTCAATCATTAGTCTCTCACATTAGTCTCACTCACCCCTCAGTCTCTCTCACCCCCAGTCTCTCTCACTCCCCGCCCCCACCCCCCCCGCAGTCTCTCACCCCTCATGGTCTCTCACCACTCCCAGTCTTTCTCCCCCCTCACCCCGTCTCTCGTCACCCCAGTGTCTTCTCCCCCCAGTCTCTCTCACTCCCAGTCTCTCTCACCCCCAGTCTCTCTCACCCCCAGTCTCTCTCACCCCCAGTCTCTCTCCAACCCCAGTCTCTCTCTACCCCCCCAGCCTCTCACCCCCCCAGTCCCTACCCACCCCCGCAGTCTATCTCACCTCCTTCAGTGATCTCCCCCCTCCCCCCCCCACAGCGACCTCACTCTCTCCCCCTGACAGTGATCTCACTCTCCACCCCCCCCGCCACAGCGATCTCACGCTCCCCCCCCACAGCAATCTCACTCTCTCCTCCTCCCACAGTGATCTCACTCTCTCCAACCCCGCCCCCACAGCAATCTAACTCTCCCCCCCCCCACAGTGATCTCACTCTCTCCCACCCCGCCCCCACAGCGATCTCACTCTCTCCCGTCCCCACAGTGATCTCACTCTCACCCCCCCCACAGCAATCTCAATCTCTCCCCCCACCCCCACAGTGATCTCACTCTCTCCCACCCCACCCCCACAGTGATCTCACTCTCTCCCACCCCGTCCCCACAGTGATCTCACTCTCTCCCACCCCGCCCCCACAGTGATCTCACTCTCTCCCACCCTGCCTCCACAGTGATCTCACTCTCTTTCCCCTTCCCCCGCAGCGATCTCACTCTCTCCTTCCGCCTTCCCCGTACAGCGATCTCATTCTCTTCCCCTGCACCCACCTCCCACACAGCGATCACACCTTCTTCCCCTACCCCCCTCCTCCACAGCAATCTCTCCCCCTGACAGCAATCTCAGGCCTCTCGTCAGTGTCTCTTGGGCGGGGGGCGGGGGCGGAGCTTGACAGCGGCGCGCGTGCGCACAACTTGGGAGCCAAAAATTCCCAAGTTGATAGGCCTCCTCTGTCGCACACCGCCCGCTCCACTTCGCTCCCACATCGCTTCGCCGTCGCTGACATGGAGCACCCAAAAACCACCGGAGCGCCCACCAGCGGCATTCCGGCGGTTGAAAAAGATGCCAAAGGATCGGGCGGGAGCGATTTAAAAGGAAAATCCCACCTTGTGTCTTTAAAGGGCTAGACTTTCAGCATCATTCCGCCCATTTACTGCCCATTTTACCGCTGAGAAGCACTTTCCCGCCCAAAACAGTGTTTAAATGGAAACTACTGCCCATTTACCACCCATGTACCGCTGGCGGTAAATTCAGCAATCAATTGCCACCGGCGGTAAGCGAAACCACCTGCCCATTTAAAAAAATTGAAATCTGACATCATTACTCGTGTACGGCCCAAAACAGTGTTTATAATGGAAACTACTGCCCAATTACCACCCAAATTACTGCCGGGTGCTAAATTCGGCAATTCGCCCAAAAACTGCCCGAATTACTGCCTGTCTAAAAAACGATGGGCTAGAATTTCCCCAAAGCCCGCCAACGCCCGATTGCCACCCCAAAAAACGCTAAGTCTGGGAAGATAATCGGCGTTGAAAACTTCCCGAAAAAAATTAAAAATCCGCCCAGCGAAAAATATGTGCCTTGCACCCCCAATCTGGGCGGAAAAGTGCAATTTCGGCTAGATTGGGCGGTACCTAAAAAAAAGGGCGAAAAATAAAAAAATCTGTGAAAATTTAAACGGAAGCTGCGGGTTGGTCCTAACAGCAAAAAAAGAATAAAAATATATTTTTTTAACAAACCTAACTAATTAATCCCCAAAACATTCCAAAGACATTTTTTAATTAAATCACCCCAACAGATTTTGAAAATAAATATTAAAATCCAATCACTTATCTTTTTCTTGCAGACCAACTTATCTCCCGCCCAGCTCTGCTGATCCTCGTGGGTGGTTTATTAAATGTTTTTTTATAGTTACCTACGGGTCCCCGCTCAGCCAAAGATCACGCCAGGGAGATCTGTGCACGTTGCATGCTGGCGGTCCGCTCCCCAGAGGTACTTCGAAAGCGCCAGCGTGCCTCAGGTAGGGATTTTTTCCCTCACATGGTTTTCGCCCAAAACGGCCAACCGAGAAACCGGGTGGCGATGGAGTGCAAATTCTAACCCGATGTGACTATTTGTACTGTCCGTTTTTGGTCCTTCTGTGACTGGGATGGTGGGGTGGAGAGAGAGAGAGAGAGAGCCTTGGGGTGGGGGGGTGGTGGAGAGAGAGAGAGAGAGAGAGAGCCTGGAGGGAGGACAGAGAGAGCTGGGGGGCGGGGGGCGGCGGGAAAGAGAGCCTGGGGGGCAGAGAGAGAGAGAGAGCCTGGGGTGGGGTGGGGTGGCCGTGGGGAGAGAGAACCTGTGGGGGGGTGAGAGAGAGAGCCTGGGGTTGGGGGGAGTCTGGGGTGGGGGGGGGCGTGGGGAGAGAGAGCCTGGGGGTGGGGGTAAAAAGAGAGAGCCTGGGGTGGGGGGGAGAGAGGGAGACCCTGGGGTTGGAGGGGGGGTGGTCGGTGGGGGGAGAGAGAGCCTGTGGGGGGAAGGGTTAGAGAGAGAGCCTGGGGGGAGGAGTGAAAGAGAGAGCCTGGGGGAGGGGAAGCGAGAGAAGGAAAGCCTGGCGGGGGGGGGGGGGGGGGTGGAGAGAGGGAGAGCCTGGGGGGGGGGGGGTAAGGTGAGAGAGAGCCTGGGGTGGGGTGGGGGTAGAGAGGTTCTTCTAATCCAGAAGTCACGACACTGTCACTATTTACTTCACGTCCAATAAACCGACTAAAAATCCGCACACAATGCCCCATCTGTCGGGGCGGGGCGGGGGGGGGGAGGGTGGGGGTAAGGTTATGCACTTGCGCTGGTGTAAGAGACTTCGGCTGGCACTTGGTGACTTTTGGGGAGATCTATACTCTGGCCTCTGAAGTTAAAATGGTTCAAGTTACAATTTGTGATGTCAGTCAGAACTCGGGCTGGGCGGTTCCAAGTACACACTCCACAGAAAATTCAGGGTATGGGTTATCCTCCAAAGGGGACCAATCAGCAATAGGTGCCGTGAAATTGGAGAGCCAATGAGAGACAAGGGCAGTACAATTCGACGCATCCGCCAAAAAATCACTCAGAAAAAGCTGCTCTCACCTGATCTTTACCGAACAGTATGGATGCCATGTTTTAAATTGGATGAACTTAATGAAAAGGCAGCTTAGAAACATAGAAACATAGAAACATAGAAAATGTTTCGGCCCTTCTAGCCTGCACCGCCATTCAATGAGTTCATGGCTGAACATGCAACTTCAGTAACCCATTCCTGCTTTCTCGCCATACTTCTTGATCCCCCTAGTAGTAAGGACTTAATCTAACTCCTTTTTGAATATATTTAGTGAATTGGCCTCAACAACTTTCTGTGGTAGAGAATTCCACAGGTTCATCACTCTCTGGGTGAAGAAGTTTCTCCTCATCTCGGTCTTAAATGGCTTACCCCTTATCCTTAGACTGTGTCCCCTGGTTCTGGACTTCCCCAACATTGGGAACATTCTTCCTGCATCTAACCTGTCTAACCCCGTCAGAATTTTACATGTTTCTATGAGGTCCCCTCTCATTCTTCTGAACTCCAGTGAATACAAGCCCAGTTGATCCAGTCTTTCTTGATAGGTCAGTCCCGCCATCCCGGGAATCAGTCTGGTGAATCTTCGCTGCACTCCCTCAATAGCAAGAATGTCCTTCCTCAAGTTAGAAGACCAAAACTGTACACAATATTCCAGGTGTGGCCTCACCAAGGTCCTGTACAACTGGAGCAACACCTCCCTGCCCCTGTACTCAAATCCCCTCGCTATGAAGGCCAACATGCCATTTGCTTTCTTAACTGCCTGTTGTACCTGCATACCAACCTTCAATGACTGATGTACCATGGCACCCAGGTCTCGTTGCACCTCCCCTTTTCCTAATCTGTCACCATTCAGATAATAGTCTGTCTCTCTGTTTTTACCACTTCAAGCTTCAAGTTGATGGGAGCATTAAAGTAATTTGCGATTGATTTTAAGGGTGTTTGAAATTCTTGAACATTATCTGAGCATATTGTGGTCAAGTTAGAGTACATTTGTGGTTGTTTAAGGACAATTGAAGAATTTTGAAGACAGTTTTGGAATTTAACGAAATGGGGCCTGTAATTTCTCAACCAATGTTGCTGACGAGTCACATGCTGCAGAATAGAGATGGAAGAAGGTTCATTATGTGCCCAATCAAAGAGGTGGCGGACTGCTGAGGAGGAGGAGGAGGCCTTACTCCCAACGCATTTACAGGGAGCAGCGATCATACCTGGACCTGTCCGATGCAATGTGCGTTAGAAGGCTGCGCTTCCGAAAGGAGGTCATCAGTGAGATAATCTAGTTCATTAAGGGAGACCTGCAGCCTACCAGCACCATCAGGACCGCACTGCCCGTTGAGGTTAAGGTTACTGCGGCACTTTCCTTCTATGCATCAGACTCTTTTCAGACCTCAGCTGACGACATTTGCTGTATCTCTCAGCATGCCACACTTTGCTGCATTCATCAGGTGACTGAAGCCCTTTACGCACACTGGGCGGACTTTATAAACTTCTCTATGACCATGAAGGCACAGACTGAGAGGGCTTTGGGTTTCACGAGAATAGCAAACTTCCCCAAGGTCCACGGCACAATAGACTGTACACACATCGCTATGCGAGCACCTTCAGAGGAATCAGAGGTGTACCATAACCGAATGAATTCCACTCCCTGAATGTGCAGCTCATTGTCGGCCACAAGCAAATAATCATGGCAGTAAATGCCAATTTTCCAGGGAGCAGGCATGATGGATGCGCACATCTTGTGTGAGAGCACTGTCTCCGACGTTTTCCAGAGTCAGCCACAAGGTCAATGCTGGATGCTGGGTGACAAAGGATACAGCCTCGCCACCTGGCTCTTGACTCCCCCCGCACCCCCACCCCCCCACACCCCCCCTAAACACCAGACAGATGCCGAGCATCACTACAATCACAGCCATATAGCCACATGCAATATCGTCAAAAAGATCATTGGCAAGTTGAAGTAGCACTTCAGATGCCTGGCCCACTATGGAGGCAGCCTACAATACCACCCTGAGCAGGTTGCTGAGTTAATTGTGGTGTGCTGCATGTTGCACAACTTAGCTATCAAGAGAGGACAGGAATTGCCAGGTGCGACTGCTGATCCACCTCAGGAGAGAGGGGAGGTGGAAGAGGAGGAGGAGGAGGTCGAGGAGCTCGAGGAGGACAAGCAGCCTGGCAATGAACCCATGCCATCACCCCCCCTCCCCCCCCGCCCCACCCCGCACACCACAGGAGAAGCCCCATGGTAGTTACGCAACTGCAAAACTGTTGCGTCAGTAGCTCATAAATGAACACTTTACTTGAACGGTATCAGTTACGTTACATTTCATCCTTGCCTGGCCATTGCTTGCAAGCCTTGTATTGATTGTTAACCTTCAGTTTGTAAAAGTGAGTGAAACACTGCACAAGAATTGTAAATATAATAAAATTCTTTATAACTTAACAAAATTGCAAAAACCTTTTTTAGAAATTTATAATTAAATAATTGTTAAAGGAAAAATGCAACATCATTTTAAATAAACAACCAATCAACAGAGACAAACATTGGAACCATTTAAACAAAATAGAAACACCCATAACCAACCCCCCGCTCCCAACAGTCAACAATATTTGAAGAGCAATTAAAATAACAATAACACCCCACCTCCCCCCCGCCCAACCCGGCAAAATTTCTATCTACGGCCACTATTCCCTCTGCCTCTAGCCCCCCCCTGACCTTTACACACCCTTCCCCCTCCCGTTGCCCCTGCCCCATGTCCTACCCACGCTTACTCCAAGGGATGCCTTGCAGCAGGGCACCTCGAGTGCTGCTGCTGCTGTTGTGGGGGAGTGACAGTGGCAGCGTCATTTCTTGGGATCCCGGAGAAGAATCAGTATCCGAAGACCCGTCTTCAGAGTCAGAAACAATTGCTTCCTCCTGACTCTCAGTAGTTGCCGGCATAGGTGGCAAGGCACCCTGGGGTGCAGTGTCATATACCGAGTCCATTGTTTGCCGCATGACATCGATGGAATCAGCAGTTTGCTGCATCACCGCAATTAGCTGCATCATGTCCTCCGAATGACGAGCTGAAAGCATGGCAATGTTGCCGGTTAACCTACCTATCGCCTGGAGGAGCTCGCGACCAATGTCGACGCTTGCCCTAGACAGTGGGACCAGGTCCAGGTCGATGTCTGCTTGAATTTGAGCATGCCTACCTCGCCGCATCAACCTCCGCGGATTCGGCGTAGGTGCTGGACCACTTGGTGTGCCCTGCTGCCAGCCACTTGGTCCCGCTAATTCCTCGGTTGAGGAAGAGGTGGCCACAGGTAGATTGGACCCTTGAGTCCCCGAGTCCCCCCCCTCCAGATGTTGTGTTGATGAGCTGGCTTGTGGCTCATCCAGGCAATCCTCCTCCTCATGGTACATCAGTCATTGAAAGTTGGCATGCAGGTGCAGCAGGCGGTGAAGAAAGCAAATGGTATGTTGGCCTTCATAGCGTGGGGTTTTGAGTATAGGAGCAGGGAGGTCTTACTGCAGTTGTATAGGACCTTGGTGAGGCTTCACCTGGAATACTGTGTTCAGTTTTGGTCTCCTAATCTGAGGAAGGACATTCTTGCTATTGAGGGAGTGCAGCGAAGGTTCACCAGACTGATTCCAGGGTTGGCTGGACCGACATATGAGGAGAGACTGGATCGACTGGGCCTTTATTCACTGGAGTTTTGAAGGATGAGAGGGGATCTCATAGAAACATGTAAAATTCTGACGGGTTAGATGCAGGAAGAATGTTCTCGATGTTGGGGATGTCCAGAACCAGGGGACACAGTCTAAGGATAAGGGGTAAGCCATTTAGGACTGAGATGAGGAGAAACTTCTTCACTCAGAGAGTTGTTAACCTGTGAAATTCTCTACCGCAGAGAGTTGTTGATGCCAGTTAGTTGGATATATTCAAAAGGGAGTTAGATGTGGCCCTGACGGCTAAAGAAATCAAGGGGTATGGAGAAAAAGCAGGAAAGGCATACTGAGGTGAATGATCAGCCATGATCTTATTGAATGGTGGTGTAGGCTCGAAGGGCCGAATGGCCTACTCCTGCACCTATTTTCTCTGTTTCTATGTTTTTATGTTTCTCTGTGGTTTCCCCTCCGCTGGTGAGTACCACTTGCAGCAGTACGGGCGATGCTCCAGGGGGTTCCAAAGGTCTACGATGCACCTGGGCAGCTAGAAAACATAATATGAGAGATTAGTAGAAGAGGAGGGGAGGGCCAGGGTGACATGAGAACACCTACACTGCACAGGCATATGTAGGAGGTACAACACTACCGTGTTAGATATCAACGAGAGACATTACATTTAATTAACATGAACATAATGTATAGAAACTGCATGGCATTAAGATTTCATGATCCCAACATTAATTACATTACATTACATAATTCATATATTATATTCAAATAGCATTAAATTACATTAAATTACCCAGAGGGTTATGCATGACCTACCTGCCGCCACAACCGGATCTGCACCATCACGGGTGGCCGAACGATTATGGACCCCAACGAGAGCTGCGTCCCGCTCCTCGAGATCTGTCAATTCAACCAACTCTGTCCCCTCCTCCCGTGCGCCGATGCTCCACTCGATTGGAAGATATCTTCTTCTGCGAAGATGACAACAGCATGGTATAAGCTAATTTCCCAGGTACGTGTACGGAACACACAGATAGACATCCACAATTAGCCATCGCCAATGCTTTTCATCAATGTCCCATTAATAAGAACCTAAGAACATAAGAAATAGGAGCAGGAGTAGGTCATTCGGCCCTTGAGCCTGCTCCGCCATTTAATACGATCATGGCTGATCTAATCAGGTCCACTTCCCTGCCCGCTCCCCATAACCCCTTATCCCCGTATCGTTCAAGAAACTGTCTGTTTCTGTCTTAATTCTATCTTAATGTTATATGTTATATGCTAATACCATTAAGATGCAATTGATTCATGATGAACACATCTAAGTTCAGTAATAAGATCATGGATAGGAAGTAATGCATGACACCAAACTTACCCAGCTTACCAAGCTTAATTACAATCTGGCAGATTTACATTTTAAGTAAAGTCAGTACATGATTACTGTTATTAAAATTATTAAAGTTAGTACTTACTCTCGCAGACGCAACAAGGTTGTTCCAACGCTTGCGGCACTGGCTCAGCTCCCAATAATCATGTGCGGCCGACAACACCACCTTGGCAATCTCCGCCCATATTCGTTGGTAAACATTGGGGGGGGGGGGTTCCCACGCGCCACCCGGGTTAATTGGCTCCACCTAGTTGGCCTCATCCGAAAAGTGCTTGGCCCTCTTCCTCCCTCCCACCTCAGCCACCTCAGCCACATTGCTCATCACTCCCTCCTCAATCTCCATGGCGAATGTATTTTAAATTGGTAATAAGGTTTAAAACTTCAAATAATCTGCTCAGACACTCTCCACTTGCTCTCTCTGTTTGACTCTCTCTCTCTCCCCCTCCCTTCCTCTTCTGCGCATGACTCCTAACCCCCTGAATTGTGGGAAAAGTGAAGTGCAGAAAAACAAATTGCGCATGCGCAGAATGCCCGTTATTAGGGATGCTGGCCTTGCATGATGAAAAAGACTACTACCGCGCACTTGCTACCGCTACCACCCCCAAAAATAGCCGAAACTAGTGGTTTTGAAATTGGCCAATATTCCGGTGGTTCTTAAAAGTGGGACATCTACTACCGTTGGAAATACCGTCCAGATATGGGCGATAGCAATAGAAGTGGAAAGTCTAGCAGGTACTTGTTGTTAAGATTTTCAAGTCATAATCTTCATCCCTAACCTGCTTGCTTTTGAACTCAGGAAAAGGGGCAATTCTGTACATAGGTCAAACACCTAATTTTTCATTTGTTGAGGCATAAAATTGCAATTATTGTTCTTATGTTCTGTGGGATCTCTTAATATACCACTGACAGTAAGTTCAACAGCTCTTAATCAAATACTGCAGCATTCCTATGTGGACCACAATTGTGAGTAAGTAGCACTGAAAATTTGTCTACAGATTTTTACACACAAACTACATTGCAGTAAAAGTGAATTTTAGTCTATCATATGATTCTGCCTCTTGACAATGGACTTGCTTTCCCTTTATACTTTCGTATTTTAGGATAACACTCTAATGGATTCTCCTCCTTTGGCTTAATTTCTGCAGTCTCACTTCAGCACCAGTGCCATCATACTGTTGGCTCTCTGTTCTCAGATGTTCTATGACCAGACACCTTTTGAAGGTGTCAGGATTGCATAACGTAACAGTTAAATAACAGATCCTTCAGACAGAGCATTTCAATAGATTTTCCTGAAGCTTGAGATTAGAATAAAAACCAATTGCAATCTTTTCTCGCATGCAGCAAATACTCAATTAAAATAAAGAACTCCTGTTAATTATAGAAGCACTCGAGAGCTTCCATTTCTGCTGCCTGACCTGATTATGAGCATGACACAGCTGAGCCTAGTTTTTCAATTTAAGAATTTGTCATAAATTATGCTTGTAATTTACCCATAACTGAATTCTCTGATATTTCAACTTGTTCCACAAAACACATGGAGGTGGAGTCGCATATTATCTAGCTGGTAACCCAGATTAATGAGGTCCAACTGAAATTAATAAAACATGAAGGTAATCCTCCAGTTATAGCATAGAATCTACAAATCAATCTGACCATGTTCATTATATTAAAAAAAACCCGCACACCTGGAGAAACACAGCACAGCCATAGGGTATGGTAAGATATTCTCCGTATGCTCTGTTTAACAAAATCGTAAACTTAAAAAGAAGCTTATTAATTCATTATCCAGAGTGCAGAGAAGAAACCTTCCCGCATATGTATAATCTTAGATTTTCCTCCCCTTAAGACAAAACCTGTTTGGGCAACTAAATCAAAGTAAGTGGGATGTAATAGAAACAAAGATTCCTCAGTTGAAGTAACCAAGTGATATACTACCCCACATGATAGTATATCAATTATACATTTCAAATCTTGTGCTTATCACGTCTCCATTACACTCCATTACGTCTGTGCACACGCGGAGGCCGAACTCCAAGCCATCATCAGTACCTTCACCGAGGCATACAAGAGCATGGGCCTTACGCTAAACATCCATAAGACAAAGGTCCTCAACCAACCTGACCCCGCCACACAGCACTGCCCACCCGATTATCAAAATCCATGATGAGGCCTTGGACAACGTGGACCATTTTCCTTACCTCGGGAGCTACTGGCAGCAAGAGCAGACATTGACGACAAGATCCAACACCGCCTTCAGTGCGCCAACGCAGCCTTCGATCGCCTGAGGAAGAGCGTGTTTTGAAGACCAGGATGTCAAATCCATCATCAAGCTCATGATCTACAGGGCAGAAGTGATCCCCGCCCTCCTATATGGCTCAGCGACGTGGACTATATACAGCAGACACCACAAAATGCTGGAGAAGTACCACCAGCACTGCCTCCGCAAGATCCTGCAAATCCATTGGCAGGATAGACGCACCAACATCAGTGTCCTCACTCAAGCCAACATCTCCAGTATCGAAGCATTGACCATGCTCAATCAACGCCTTTGGGCGGGCCACAACGTCCACATGCCCGACATGAGACTCCCAAAGCAAGCGCTCTACACGGAGCTTCGACACGGCAAGCGAGCCCAAGGTAGGCAGAGGAAACGCTTCAAGGCCATCCTCAAAGCCTCCTTGATAAAGTGCAACATCCCCACTGACTCCTGGAAATCCCTGGCCCAAGACTGCCCAAAGTGGAGGAAGAGCATCCGGGAGGGTGCTGAGCACCTCGAGTCCCATCGCCGTGAACAAACAGAAACCAAGCATAGACAGCGGAAGGAATGTGCGTCAACCCAGGCTCCCCACCCACCCTTTCCTTCAACCACTGTCTGTCCCACCTGTGACAGAGACTGTAGGCCCCGCATTGGACTCCTCAGTCACCTGAGAACTCACTTTTAGAGTGGAAGCAAGTCATCCTCAACTCTGAGGGACTGCTTATGATGATGACACTACAAAATATTACATTTTGTTACAAATACGAAACAACCTTTAAACATAAAAGATTTGCAGGATAGTAATGGTGAGGCAATCAGCACTGACCATCCAACTTCCCTTCCTGGCTCCCATGCTAGCTCTCTCCTCAGGTGTTGTCCCTGCCTACTTCAAATCTGCCGTCATCACCCCTCTCCTCAAAAAAAAACCCTTGACCTCTCTGTCCTTGCAAACTATTGCTCATTCTCCAACCTCCTTTTCCTCTCCAAATTCCTTGAATGTGTTGTCGCCTCCCAAATACCTGCTAATATTTCCCTGTACACCTTGTTTGAATCCCTCCAATCAATTTTCCACCCCCCTACAGTACCACAACGACTCTTATCAAGGTCACAAATGACATCCTAATTTACTGCGACAAAGGTAAACTATCCCTTCTCGCCCTTCTCGACCGATCTGCAGCCTTGCTTGATTACAAAACTCTGCTCCAACGCCTCTCTCCCCTTGTCCAGCTGGATGGGACTGCACTCACCACATTCCATTCCTATCTTTCCAGCCATAGCCCATAGAAACACCTGCAATGGCTTCTCTTCCCACTCCCTCACCATCACCTCTAGTATCTACCAAGGATCTATCCTTGGCCCCCTTCATATTATTCATCGATATGCTGCCCATCCGGCAACACAACGTGAGTTTTCACACGTATGCTGATGATACCCAGCTCTACCTCTCCTCCACCTCTCTCGAACACTCCACTGTCAGACTGCTTGTCCAACATCCAGTAGTGGATGAGCAGAAATTTCTTCCAATTAAATATTGGGGAAGACCAAAGCCATTGTCTGCATTTCATGCCACAATCCTTGCCACCGATTCCATCTCTCTCCCTAGCAACTGTCTGATTAAGTCTGTTTGCAACCTTGGTGTCATATTCCATCAGGAGTTGAGCTTCCTACCTCATATCCATTCCAACACTAAGATCGCCCATAACATCGCCTGTCTCCACCCTTGCCTCATCTTATCTGTTGCCGAAACCCTCACCCATGCCTTTGTTACCTCTAGACTTGACCATTCCAATGCACTCCTGGCAAGCCTCCATTCATAAATTTGAGGTGATCCAAAACGAAATTACAATTTTTAAAAACCTTTTCTATTTGTCTCTTTTATCTTTCTTTTAATCCCGTCTGCTTTTCCCAATTTTTATTTCACTTTCTGTACATGATTTAAATCTAATTTATACTTTCTGCTTTATACTTTCTGGTTTTGACTCTGGCCAGAATTTTGCTGGTGCTCTGATGATGGGATCGCAGGCGGGTCAGCTGTGAAATTTGAAATGATTGACAGCGGGTCAGGACCTTACTGTCAGCCTGCCTCCACACTATTTTACTAGGTGTCAGGTCTGTCAATGCTGAACAAACCCAAAACGCAATGGCGGGGGAGCCAATTTAGGTAATTATGAATTTGTTAAAAGGCTATTAAACATAATTTTAAATCAACTTACCATTTTTCCAGGTTTTTTATGAAGTTATCATTGCTCAGGGATTATGTCAGATAAGAATGTCGAAAGTTGTATCAACATGAATTCATTTCATTACCTGACAGCTGCAAATGTGCTATAAAGGCTCCCATCTCACAGCTGTTCACTTTCTAAATCAGAACCTCTTGCTTACTGTATTTGGAAGACATATTTAACTTTATGCAGGTTGCAAGTTTTTGGAGCCATCTCTCGATCTACTGTCATCTCATTGGAACAAACTCTCTCACCATTGACAGATCGCTTCTGTCATCTCTACTTCACCTGCCATCTATTACATTAGCATCGGTGCCCTTGAAACTATCTCACCTTGGTCCTCAGAATCCCACCACAATCCTTCCCAACACCAGCAGCACTGGGCACACCAGCAGCACCAACAAAAGCACCAAACTTCTCCGCAATCAACTGATGCTGCACAGGACACAGGGCATCGGCACCTGACCATATTGCTGCCTGGAATGCCAGGAATGGCCTCTCCATGGCCAGATTAACTTCACTTGATGCTGTACACCCTGGCTGCCAAATGATACACCTACACCATAGAGTATCCCTACAGTACCTAAGCCATTCCTCTCACATTCATCACCATTGCAGGTGGTACGGTTATGTCTCACCATTCACTGCAACTCACGAAGCCATTTCCAAAGGAGCACACAAATCTGTCCAAGAACGCAAAGTATTGAAAGCAAAGATTTGAATGTTTGACATCACATTAACAGAAACGTTACATGAACTTTGCCAAAAACACCCAAGTGCCTACCCTGTGTGTTGTTAGATAGTCTGCTTGCACTAGGATGAAGGTAAGTGTGAGGGGAGGCTAGTGAGATGGGAAAGTGATAATGTAGATAGAGAGGGATAGGTGGAGGTGCAAGATAAGTTGGTGTGAGTAAGGATGTGCAGGAGTAGGGTAGGGAAGGCAGAGTGATGGGGATGTGATGAGTGGCACAGCAGGATAAGGTTGAGTGTGGCTTTGCAGTAACGTTTTGTGATCTACTGAGATCATTGAAAGGTTTGCGCCACTGCAGCTAGGTCCTCCTGTACAATGTGCAACCAGGCTGCATTGGTCTCCTAGGGAGGTTTCTTCCATCCATTAAAAGGGAAGAGAACCTCCCTGCCTGCTGTGACTCCCTCCATACGCATATGGAGCAAGTCATGGAAGAGCCTGGTTGCAGCCTTGCACCTTTGTGCAGTGCTTGGCAATGTTTGCAGCATCTCAATGCTGTAGAATGTCATCAAATGACGTCACCAGATCTGCTTCCTTTTAATTGGCCGGGAACCTCACTGGGTGGGCTCCACAAGCCCAATCAATATAAAATCACTTCTACAGAACGGATTCGGATCCTGCTACAAACCCCAGCCACACTGAAACCTTCAAGGTAGGCGAAATCATAGTCTGCTTTTCTCAGAAAGGATTCTTGTTTCTTGCTCTGCTTACAGGTGCCCTGTAGAGGGTGCCGTATTGGTCAGATGCTGGATTGGAGCTAGTCTCCGCTCAAGAGCCCACGAAAAACTGTCAGCGAGGTTAACAGTGAGCATAGGTCTTTGCTGCTGAGTGCAAAATCTGGGCCACTGAGAAGGAAAATCAATTGTTTCATGATAGGTTCTTCTGACCTGCAGTGAGAAATTTGCAAATATCCTCCCATTGGGTGTAGGAATTTTCAAGCAGTTGTAGTAATCTGGATTTACCTATTTACACCAGTTGCCTAAAGACAGGACTTGAGTAATGGCCTTAAAAGGACAAACCAGGTTAGCAACATAGTATCACAACTATGCTCTAGATTCTAAACTGTGAGCAGTGCCACAGGAAATCAGCGAAATATATTGGGCTGAATTTTCCGGTCGTTTGTGCTCCGGGTCTCACCCCAGAGTGGCGTGAAATGGGGTGGCGATGTTTCCTGCATCCTGTCGCGAGCTTCGACAGTGCTTAGCAGTAACATAGAAACATAGAAAAATAGGTGCAGGAGTACCCCTTCAGCCCTTCGAGCCTGCACCACCATTCAATAAGATCATGGCTGATCATTCCCTCACTACCCCTTTCCTGCTTTCTCTCCATACCCCTTGATCCCCTTAGCCGTACGGGTCATTTCTAACTCCCTCTTGAATATATCCAATGAACTGGCATCAACAACTCTCTGTGGCAGGGAATTCCACAGGTTAACAACTCTCTGAGTGAAGAAGTTTCTCCTCATCTCAGTCCTAAATGGCCTACCCCTTATCCTTCAACTGTGTCCCCTGGTTCTGGACTTCCCCGAGAAGAGCTGCGCTGGGTGTGCAGCGCCTCTCGCTGTGACACCGTCTGAGTGTTGACTCGAACCCGACCTGTACGCCTGGAATCGCGCCTCGCAATGGCCGCCTGGGAAACCAGAGCGGTCCAGCCATGCCGGCGGCAGTGATGAAGGTAAAGTGCTGTAAAGGTAAGTACTTCTAATTTTTTTAGCGATTTGTGTTGCGGTGGTGTGGGAAATGTTTTGGGAATGTTTGTGTGGTTTTTGTTAAGGTTTTTTTCCCTTCCCCCCCCCAGGCCTCTCTCGGAGCGCACACGGAGCGGAACTTTAGTGCACGAGTTTTCCATTTTTGTGCCTTGAAAGTTGTACAATGCCTCCCTTCGTGTTGTGCACCCTGGCTCAGGGCCCAGATGGTGAAAATTCCTTACAAAAGCGCAAACTATTCCCGGCCAGTATCTTTCCCGCCCCACCTCCATTTTCGCCCCAAAAACAGAAAAGCCTAAAATCCAGCCCATTCATTTTAGAGAAGTTGATCCAGGTGATAAAATCACAACTTTCATTACATTACTCTTTCCATTTTAATGACTATTTTTTTTCCTCTGCTGTTTCATATTCTTACATTATCAGTTCAGAGCATTCTATGCTCATTTATTTCGACCTCTTTGATTGTTGTTCACAGTTGCTTTGTTCTTGTGTAAAGCCTTCTTCTTAACAATGTTCTCACTTAAGTAACAAAACTAATGTCACACAGAGGGCATGCCTTACAGAAGACAGTGAAAACACAACATCATCATTGACCCTTACTTCTTTGTAGAAAAAATGTATCCTGACTGTTATACATGTAAACCTGTAAATACCTTGTGTAACCACCAGAAGGCTCATCCCCTGGAGTCCCAAGGGATCTCACAATCCCTTGGGAGCACCTATACTTAAGGAGGCCTCACAGGCCAGAGAGGCACTCTGGAGACCTGCAATAAAAGACTAAGGTCACACTTTACTTTGAGCTCACAGTATCTGGTCAGACTCTTCATTCATACATAACAACTGGCGACGAGATTCAGATGATGAATCCAACGTTGCAGAGAACAGTGGGCATCCTGAAGAAATTTTCAGAGGGAGATGATTGGGAAACCTTCGTGGAGCGACTCGACCAAAACTTTGTGGCCAACGAGCTGGAAGGAGAAGCAAATGCTGCCAAACGAAGGGCGATTCTCCTCATCGTTTGCGGGGCACCAACGTATGGCCTCATGAAAAATCTGCTTGCTCCAGTGAAACCCACAGAGAAACCATATGATGATTTTTGCACACTGGTCGGGGAGCATCTGAACCTGAAGGAAAATGTTCTGATGGCGAGGTACCGGTTCTACACATACAAAAGGTCTGAAGGCCAGAAAGTGGTGAGCTATGTCGCCGAGCTAAGAAGCCTTGCAGGACATTGCGAATTTGAAGGACATTTGGAGCACATGCTCAGGGACTTCTTTGTACTTGGCATTGGCCATGAAGTGATACTTCACAAACTTTTGACTGTAGAGACCCCAACCTTGAGTAAAGCCATAGCGATAGTCCAGGCGTTCATTGCCACCAGTAACAATACCAAGCAAGTCTCTCAGCACACGAGCGCTGCTACAAGTACTATGAACAAAGTAATGTTGTTTTCGAATCGCAACATACAGGGCAGGCCTCACATGCCTGCAGCCGCACGTCCGCAGATGTCTCAGAGTCCAGCATCAAGGGTGATGAATGCTAGTCCATTAACATCTTGTTGGCGCTGCGGGGGTGATCATCATTTCCATTCATGCCGCTTCAAAGGATACGTTTGCAAAGGCTGTGGAACATGGGACACCTCCAACGTATGTGCAGGCGAGCTGCAAACCCTGTTAATCTTGAAAACCACCATGTTGCAGAGGAGGACAGATCCACGGAGGATCACGATGAACCAGAGCCTCAGACTGAGGAGGCAGAGGCATATGGGGTGTACACATTTACCACAAAGTGTCCCCCGATAATGCTGAAGGTTGAATTAAATGGACTCCCGGTGTCAATGGAGCTGGACACGTACGCAAGCCAGTCCATTATGAGCAAAAAGACTTTCGATAAATTGTGGTGCAGCAAGGCCTCAAGGCCAGTCTTGACTCCAATTCGCACTAAACTGAGAACTTACACAAAGGAACTGATTCCCGTAATCGACAGTGCTACTGTAAAGGTCTCCTATGATAGAACGATGCACACGCTACCACTCTGGGTGGTACTGGGCGATGGTCCCACGCTGTTCAGCAGGAGCTGACTGGGAAAGATACGCTGGAACTGGGACGACATCCGAGCGTTGACGACACTTCGTGTGCCCAGATCTTAAACAAGTTCCCCTCGCTGTTCGAATCAGGCATTGGGAAGTTCCAAGGAGCAAAAGTGCACATCCACCTAATTCCAGGAGCATGGCCCATCCATCACAAGGCAAGAGCAGTACTGTACATGATGAAAGAAAGTGTGGAGATCGAGCTGGACCAGCTGCAATGAGAGGGCATCATTTCGCCGATCGAAATCAACGAGTGGGCCATTCCAATTGTTCCAGTCCTCAAGGGAGATGGCACCATCAGAATCTGTGGTGATTACAAAGTAACTATCAATCATTTCTCCCTGCAGGATCAACACCCACTACCAAAGGCAGACGACCTTTTTGCGACGCTGGCGGGAGGAAAGATGTTCACGAAGCTGGACTTGACCTCGGCAACACATGACACAGGAGCTGGAGGAATTATCGAAGGGCCTCACTTGCATCAACACGCACAAAGGTCTCTTCATCTACAACAGATGCCCGTTTGGGATTTGATCAGCCGCGGCGATATTCCAGAGAAACATGGAAAGCTTACTGAAGTCGGTCCCACGCACCGTGGTCTTCCAGGATGACATCTTAGTTACAGGTCGGGACACAGTCGAGCATCTGCAGAACCTGGAGGACGATTTTAGTCAGCTCAACCATGTGGGGCTCAGGTTAAAACGCTCGAAGAGCATTTTTCTGGCACCTGAAGTGGAGTTCCTGGGGAGAAGAATCGCCCAGGACGGCATCAATTCGAAGATGGAGGCAATCGAGAATGCACTGAGGCCACAGAACGTGACGGAGCTGCGGTCGTTTCTAGGACTCCTGAACTACTTTGGTAACTTCTTACCGGGTCTCAACACACTGTTAGAACCACTGCACGCCTTACTGCATAAAGGAGACGAATGGGTATGGGGTAAAAGCCAAGAAAATGCCTTTGTAAAAGCTAGAAAATTGTTATGTTCAAACAAATTGCTTGTGTTGTATGATCCATGAAAGCATTTGGTACTAGCATGTGATGTGTCGTCATACGGTGTCGGGTGTGTATTGCAACAAGCTAATTAATTTGGGAAATTGCAACCGGTTGCTTATGCAGCCAGAAGTTTGTCTATGGCTGAGAGGGCCGACAGCATGATTGAAAAAGAAGTGTTGGCGTGTGTTTATGGGGTAAAGAAAATGCATCAATATCTGTTTGGGCTCAAATTTGAATTGGAAACTGACCATAAGCCACTGATATCCTTCTTTTCTGAAAGTAAAGGGATAAATACGAATGCTTTGGCCCACATCCAGAGATGGACGCTCACGTTGTCCGCATACAACTACGCCATCCGTCACAGGCCAGGTACAGAAAACTGTGCCGATGCTCTCAGTAGGCTGCCATTGCCCACCATGGGGGTGGAAATGGCACAGCCCGCAGATTTATTCATTGTAATGGAAGCATTCGGGAGTGAGCAATCACCCATACCGCCCAACAGATTAGAACCTGGACGAGCCAGGACCCCTTACTGTCCTTAGTAAAAAATAGTGTGCTTCACAGCAACTGGTCCAGTGTCCCATTAGAAATGCAGGAAATGGTAAAGCCGTACCAGCAGCGCAAAGATGAAATGTCTATACAAGCAGACTGCCTTCTGTGGGGTAATTGGGTAGTGGTACCCAAAAAGGGCAGGACACTTTCATCAGTGACATCCACAGTGCTCACCCAGGCATTGTAATGATGAAAGCGATAACTAGATCTCATGTGTGGTGGTCCAGTATCAATGCGGACTTAGAGTCCTGCGTGAACAAATGTAACACATGCTCACAGTTAAGCAATGCACCCAGGGAGGTGCCACTAAGTTTATGGTCTTAGCCATCCAAACCGTGGTCCAGGGTCCATGTCGACTATGTAGGCCCGTTCTTGGGTAAAATGTTCCTCGTGGTTGTAGATGCGTACTCCAAATGGATTGAATGTGAGATAATGTCGGCAAGCACGTCTGCTGCCACCACTAAAAGCCTGCAGGCTATGTTCCCACGCACAGCCTAGCTGATGTCCTTGTGAGCGACAACGGGCCGTGTTTCACCAGTGCCGAGTTCAAAGCCTTCATGACCCTTAATGGTATCAAACATGTTACATCTGCTCCGTTCAAACCAGCATCCAATGGTCAGGCAGAGAGAAGAGTGCAAACTATCAAGCAGAGCTTGACGAGGGTAACTGTAGGCTCACTGCAGACTCGCCAATCCCAAGTCCTGCTTAGTTACCGCACGAGACCCACTCGCTCACTGGAATTCCACCCGCTGAACTGCTCATGAAAAGGGCACTTAAAACAAGGCTCTTGTTAGTCCACCCTAATCTACACGAACAGGCGGCTTCAACAAAGTACATATCATGATAGTGCAAATGTGTCACGCGAAATTGAAATTAATGATCCTGTAATTTTGTTGAACGATGGACAAGATCCCAAGTGGCTTCCTGGCACTGTTGTGGCCAAAGAGGGGAGTAGGGTGTTTCGGGTCAAACTTTCAAATGGACTCATCTACAGGAAAAACTTGGACCAAACCAAACTCCAGAACAACCCACATTAGACCCAACCTTCTTTGACCCCCCCAACACACACACCAGTGGCAACCGACACAGCGGTTGACCACGAAGCAGAACCCATCACCCGCAGCAGCCCAGCAGGACTCGCCACATCAGGCAGCCCAGCAAGGCCAGCTGCACAGCAGCCCAACGAGGGCCCAACAAATGACTCACCAAAACCAGCATTTGCACCGAGATGATCAACCAGGGAAAGAAAGGCCCCAGTTATACTATTGACTTGGCGGGGGGGAGTGTTATATATATAAACCTGTAAATACTTGTGTAACCACCAGAGGGCTCATCCCCTGGAGTCCCAAGGGTTTGGCAGATGGAATACAATGTCGGAAAATGTGAGGTCATCCACCTTGGAAAAAAAAACAGTAAAAGGGAATATTATTTGAATGGGGAGAAATTACAACATGCTGCGGTGCAGAGGGATCTGGGAGTCCTTGTGCATGAACTCTTTTGGGAGCAAACAAAAAACATTAAACCGTGCCCCCCGATCTGGGGGAAACACCAAACATTTACAAGGCCCTTTTATTTTTTTTGTGGTTTTTTGTGGGGGTTTTTTTGGGCACAAAATCGTATTTTTTCTCCAAGTGCCCCCTATAAAAGGGGAAGGGGACACTAACAGCACCGGCAATTAAAACAAATTAACTTAAAAACATAAAATCAAATTAAAATTTGGTTGCCGGGCGTGATGATGCACTCCAGTCCCTCCGGTGCCCACCTCTCGCGGAAGTCCGCGAGCGTACCGGTGGACACCGCGTGCTCCATCTCCAAGGACACCCTGGACCAGATGTAGGCGCGGAAGAGAGGCAGGCAGTCTGGCTGAACGACCCCCTCAATCGCCCGCTGCCTGGACCGGCTGATGGCACCCTTGGCCGTGCCCATGAGCAGTCCCATGAGGAGGCCCTCGGACCTACCCGCTCCCCTCCGCACAGGGTGCCTAAAGATCAGGAGTGTGGGACTGAAGTGCAGCCAGAATTTCAGGAGCAGCCCCTTTAAATAACAAAACAGGGGCTGCAACCTCGTGCACTCAATAAAAACATGGAACACGGACTCTTCCAGACTGCAGAAATTGCAGGCAGCCTGGGAGCCCGTGAACCGGCTTAAAAATTTATTGCACAGCACTGCTCCGTGCACCACCCTCCAGGCCAAGACCCCAATAAACAGTGGGAGGACCCCCGCGTAGAGTGCCCTCCATCGGGGATCCCCGCCTCCTCCGGACGGCAAGATGGTACGCCATGGCGTGTCCGGACGGCAGGCGAGGATGGCAAAGTTGAGAGTGTGCAGGAGCAGCCCGTACAGGAAACCCCTCCGCGCGGAACTGAAAGGCATGGAGGGGATTTCCTCGAGGTGGCTCAAGTTGTGAGGCGCCGGCCCCCGAGGGAGGTTCTGGGGTTTAGCGCCGATGAGGAATTCCGTCCGGACGGGGGTCAGTTCGGACGGGATCTCCCCACGTGCTTGAGCCTCCTCGATGCACCTAACGGAGTCGGGGCCCAGAGCTCTTTTGAGCGACTCGATGGCATCGGCCGCGCGGCGGACGTTGGCAGAATTTAGGCGCCGCGCCAGCACGTCTGGCGCCATCCAGCCCGTTCCTCCGCCATCGAGCAGGTCCCTGATCCTGGTCACCTCACCAGCCACAGCACTCTCTTCCGACCGCCACCCAAAACCTCGGTCGTGGAGGGACAGATTCCCGAGCAGCGGCTCCTGCAGGACGGCCGCCACTCCAGCCGGTGGAGAGCTGCGCTTGGTGGAGACTTTGTTCCAGACCCTGATGAGGTCCCTGTAAAAGACAGGCAGCTCCTGGAAGGCGGTCCTGACGCCCCCCCATACTCACAAACAGGAGCTGCGTGTCGTAGTTGAGGCCGTGCTGCTGGCGGAAGAAATACATCGCCAGAGCACGCCATCTAGGAGGGGGCTCAACGTAAAGGTATCTCTGCAGGGTCTGAAGACGGAAAGTCGCGAACTGGGCGCTAACGCACACCAACGACTGACCGCCCTCCCTAAGCGGGAGACTCAAGACCGCGGCAGAGACCCAGTGCATCCTGTTGTTCCAGAAGAAGTCCACCAGCTTCTTCTGTATCTTGGCGACAAACGCAGGGGGAGGGGTCAAAGTGACCAGCCGGTACCACAACATGGCGGCCACCAGCTGGTTTATGACTAGCTCTCGACCCCTGTAGGACAGCACTCGGAGCAGTCCTGTCCAGCACCCTAGGCGAGCGGCGACCTTGGCCTCCAGCTCCTGCCAGTTCGCCGGCCAGGCTCCCTCGTCGGGGCTAAGGTAGACTCCCAGATAGAGGAGATGGGTCGTGCTACAGGCAAAAGGCCTGAGCTCCTCTGGCAGAGAGTCCACCCGCCACTGACCCACCAGGAGTCCGGAACATTTCTCCCAGTTGATCCTGGCGGAGGACGCGGCCGAGTAAATCTCCTGGCACTCACGCATCCTCCGCAGGTCAGCGGGATCCTCTACCGCAAGGAGCACGTCATCGGCGTAAGCCGAGAGGATGACCTCCACGTCCGGCCCTTGCAGAGCCAGTCCCGTCACCCTCGTCCGCAGGAGGTGCAGGAAAGGCTCCACGCAGACGGCATCTTCTCCCGCGTCCCCCACCGAGTCCCCGTCCTCCCCCGGGAGGCCGCCGCCAGCAGCCGGCCCGTCGACCGCACAAGGTATGGCAAATGGCCCGTCCGCTCCATCTGGCCCTGGCTCTGCCCCGATCCCACCCCCAGGATCGTCGGCAGAGGAGTCCCCACTGGGCTCATTTAAAAGTGGTGCTGGGTCGGGAAGCGACAGCGGAAGGGGGTCCTCCCCCGCCCCAGGAGCCGGGGAACATGGAGAGACCTGGTTTAGGAAATTCTCCAGGTCCACCAAGTCCCCCAGCTCCAAAGTAGGGGGCGAGGGTTGGTGTTCTTCCCCCTCCCCGCCGCCACCCCCTGGCCCAGTGTGTGGATGTATATTAAAGTTTTCTGCAGTTTCATTTTCTGCCGAGTCGAGCAAGTCCCGGGGGAAATCGGATATTGGCTGGGCGGGCTCAGGTGCGGCCTTTTCGGCCGCGCTCGCCTCAGTCCCCGGGACGCTCGACCCGACGGCAACGCATTCCTCCGCCGGCCCCGCGCCCCCCATGACAGGCAGATCTTCCACGCCACCCCCGGGGGGCAGAGGCTGGGTAGCCTCGACTGTCTCACCCTCCCCGGGGACAGATTCCTCGCGCCGAGGCCTCCCGCTCCACTCCCCCCTTTTTCTTGTCTTGCCCGCGCCCGAGCCTCCCTACGGTATTAGTCAAGGGCTCGGGCACGGGCTCAGGGCACCCCGCGCTCGCCGGTGACGGGGTTGGGCCGAGCGCGGTAAACAGATTGTCTGGCGCACCGAGAGGACCCGCCTCTAGGTGTTTCGCCTTCTTCCGCGCCTTCTTTCCGGTCGGACGCTCTCCCTCCCCCCCGCCGGAGGCCGTGAAAACAAAGGCCTCCGACGATGCCCGCGCACCTACGGCTCCCGGCACGCGGATGCAACTAGGGGGAGGGGTGGCGGTGGCGCCAGCCTTGGATGCTTTCGGTGGTTTGGCGGCCTTGGAGGCGGGGCAGTTCTTGCGAACGTGCCCCACCTCCCTACAGGCATGGCACCGCACGCCGTCCGACGTCCAAAAGACGCGGTAGGCAGTCCCCTCGTGCATCACGTTGAACGATCCCTCTGTCGTCTCCTCCCGCGCCAGCCGGACAAAGAGCTGGCGGCGGAAGGAGAAGACGTGGCGCAGGCTGCTCTCCCTGAGGCCGAGCGGTATGGGGTTGATCCCTGACCTTACCTCCCCCAGTTGGTGTATGTGAGGGAGGAGGAGCCCAGCGGGAACAAAGGGCGGGACGTTCGATAGAATGACCCTCTGCGCAGTGGCCTCGAGAGGGTCCACTGGCAGGAACGCCCCGCCCACCGTGAGCTCCTTTTCAATGGCCAGGGACACCGCTCGCTCCGACCCCAGGAAGAACACAGCCTTCTCAGACATCTTGGAGGCCGCGACAATGGCCGAGGGGCCGACTACCCCAGCCATCGCCCGCACGCACTCCTCAATGCTCATTGTGGGGTGAGTGTAGCTCTTGACCCCGTATTTCTTTGTGACAAGTCTGAAAGGTGGCAGGGCAGCAGAAGGCGCAGGAGGCGCCGTGGATGCGGACGCCGCCTGCGCGTATGTCCTTGCTGGCCCCGTCACCGGCGTGGATGGGGTCGACATCACGGGGTCCCTTTAAGGGCTACACCCACCCCAAAGTCACAGGCCTCAATGGTCTTAAATGGCCTCGTTTAAATATTTGAACAGAGGGAGCTCTGAAAGAGGCACACCTCTCCCCTAGTTGCTCCCTCTGCTCAGTTGTCTTAATTGTTTTTCTTTTTTCAATTGGGAGGAAAGGGCTCTCAGAGAGAGAGGGGAGAGACAGAGAGAGAGAAAAAGAGTAAGGGGGGTGGGAAAGAGGGAAGCTGCGAGGGCAGGTCTCCCCTCACAGCGATGGGTGGGTGCACTCCCCAGATGGCAATCAAAACAGTCTTTGGGGTGGTCTTCGGGTGGGGGGAGAAGATGTCTTCACCTGGGGCAGCTGGAGCCACACAGGGACACTCTCCCAACGATGTTAATTAGGGTGATTGAGTTTCTTCAGCCTGGTAGCTCCAGCTATCCCAAGCTAGGCAGTGGGGGAGGGGTGCTTCAGTGGTGTGTGGGCCTAGCTGCAGGCAAGACCCACACACACACACCCCCCGAGATGTTCCGGCCCTCGAATGGTCTTCTTTCCTCCCCCCACCGATACAACAAAGTCTTTTGGGGAATGCACCAAAACACACCCACCTTTGGTTGAAGATGTCTTTCCCTCCTTCCACACTGGTTAGTTGTTCTTTTTTCCCCCTCTCCCCAACTCTTTGTAGAATTAATAATGTTGTTGCAGTCTTCTGCTCTCCTCCTCTCCCTCTGGATGAATGGTAATGAAGCCCCTTCCTTCCTTCCTTCCTTCTCTTCCTGGGCTGTTTCACAGGGTTCTCGAAAGGCCTTCCAGCCACGAGCTACAGCAGCAGCTCCTTCTCTCACTGCTCCAGGCTCCAAGTGAATAGGCCACGCCTCCAATAGCTCCACCCTGGTACTTGTGCATGAACTCTTTTGGGAGCAAACAAAAAACATTAAATCGTGCCCCCCGATCTGGGGAAACACCAAACATTTACAAGGCCCTTTTATTTTTTTGTGGTTTTTTGGCGTTTATTTTTGGCACAAAATCGTATTTTTTCTCCAAGTGCCCCCTATAAAAGGGGAGGGGGACACTAACAGCACCGGCAATTAAAACAAATTTACTTAAAATACATAAAATCAAATTAAAATTTGGTTGCCGGGCGTGATGATGCACTCCAGTCCCTTCGGTGCCCACCTCTCGCGGAAGGCCGCGAGCGTACCGGTGGACACCGCGTGCTCCATCTCCAAGGACACCCTGGACCAGATGTAGGCGCGGAAGAGAGGCAGGCAGTCAGGTTGAACGACCCCCTCGATCGCCCGCTGTCTGGACCGGCTGATGGCACCCTTGGCCGTGCCCAAGAGCAGTCCCACGAGGAGGCCCTTGGACCTACCCGCTCCCCCCCGCACAGGGTGCCCAAAGATCAGGAGTGTGGGACTGAAGTGCAGCCAGAATTTCAGGAGCAGCCCCTTTAAATAACAAAACAGGGGCTGCAACCTCGTGCACTCAATAAAAACATGGAACACGGACTCTTCCAGACCGCAGAAATTGCAGGCGGCCTGGGAGCCCGTGAACCGGCTTAAAAATTTATTGCACAGCACTGCTCCGTGCACCACCCTCCAGGCCAAGTCCCCGATAAACAGTGGGAGGACTCCCGCATAGAGTGCCCTCCATCGGGGACCCCCGCCTCCTCCGGATGGCAAGATGGTACGCCATGGCGTGTCCGGACGGCAGGCGAGGATGGCAAAGTTGAGAGTGTGCAAGAGCAGCCCGTACAGGAAACCCCTCCGCGCGGAACTGAAAGGCATGGAGGGGATTTCCTCGAGGCGGCTCAAGTTGTGAGGCGCCAGCCCCCGAGGGAGGTTCCGGGGTTTGGGGCCGATGAGGAATTCCGTCCGGACGGGGGTCAGTTCGGACGGGATCTCCCCACGTGCTCGAGCCTCATCGATGCACCTAACGGAGTTGGGGCCCAGAGCTCTTTTTAGCGACTCGATGGCAGAATTTAGGCGCCGCGCCAGCACGTCTGGCACCATCCAGCCCGCTCCTCCGCCATCGAGCAGGTCCCTGACCCTGGTCACCTCACCAGCCACAGCCCTCTCGTCCGACCGCCACCCAAAACCTCGGTCGTGGAGGTACGGATTCCTGAGCAGCGGCTCCTGCAGGACGGCCGCCACTCCAGCCGGTGGAGAGCTGCGCTTGGTGGAGACTTTGTTCCAGACCCTGATGAGTTCCTTGTAAAAGACAGGCAGCTCCTGGAAGGCGGTCCTGACGCCCCCCATACTCACAAACAGGAGCTGCGTGTCGTAGTTGAGGCCGTGCTGCTGGCGGAAGAAATACATCGCCAGAGCACGCCATCTAGGAGGGGGCTCAACGTAAAGGTATCTCTGCAGGGTCTGAAGACGGAAAGTCGCGAGCTGGGCGCTGACGCACACCAACGACTGACCGCCCTCCCTAAGCGGGAGACTCAAGACCGCGGCAGAGACCCAGTGCATCCTGTTGTTCCAGAAGAAGTCCACCAGCTTCTTCTGTATCTTGGCGACAAACGCAGGGGGAGGGGTCAAAGTGACCAGCCGGTACCACAACATGGCGGCCACCAGCTGGTTTATGACTAGCGCTCGACCCTTGTAGGACAGCACTCGGAGCAGTCCTGTCCAGCGCCCTAGGCGAGCGGCGACCTTGGCCTCCAGCTCCTGCCAGTTCGCCGGCCAGGCTTCCTCGTCGGGGCTAAGGTAGACTCCCAGATAGAGGAGATGGGTCGTGCTCCAGGCAAAAGGCCTGAGCTCCTCCGGCAGGGAGTCCACCCGCCACTGACCCACCAGGAGTCCGGAACATTTCTCCCAGTTGATTCTGGCGGAGGATGCGGCCGAGTAAATCTCCTGGCACTCACGCATCCTCCGCAGGTCAGCGGGATCCTCTACCGCGAGGAGCACGTCATCGGCGTAAGCCGAGAGGACGACCTCCACGCCCGGCCCTTGCAGAACCAGTCCCATCAACCTCGTCCACAGGAGGCGCAGGAAAGGCTCCACGCAAACGGCATATAACTGGCCGGACATGGGGCATCCCTGGTGCACCCCTCTCCCAAAGCGAAGGGGCGCCGTCAAGGACCCGTTAACCTTAATCAGACACTCCGCGGCGGCGTACAAAAGTCAGATCCGGGCGACGAAATGCGTCCCGAACCCGAAAGCGCGCAGAGTTCCGAACAGATATTCGTGATCCACCCTGTCGAACGCCCTCTCTTGGTTGAGGGATAGGAAGGCGACCGACAGACCAGCCTCCTGGGAATAATGGATGAGGTCCCGGACCAGATGGATGTTATCGTGGACTGTCCGGCCCGGGACCGTGTAGGACTGGTCGGGGTGGATCATGTGGTCTAGCACGGCGCCAAGGCGAGCAGACATCGCCCTGGCGAAGATTTTGTAGTCCATGCTGAGGAGGGAGACCGGGCGCCAGTTCTTAAGGAGGCGGAGATTGCCCTTCTTGGGCAGCAGGACGATGACTGCCCTGCGCCAAGAGAGGGGCATCTCCCCGGTCGCCAGACTTTCCCCCAGGACCCACGCGTAGTCGCCCTCCAGGACGTCCCAGAACGCCCTGTGGTACTCCACGGTCAGCCCGTCCAGCCCCGGGGCTTTTCCCCTCGAGAGCCGGTCGAGGGCGCCGGTCAGCTCCGCCAGGCTTAGCGGAGCTTCCAGATTTTCGGCGCCCTCCGGGCTGACCTTCGGCAGGTCCTCCCACAAAACTCTACGCGCTTCCTCGCTGGATGGCTCCGGAGAGAACAGAGCCCCGTAATATTCACGGGCCCTGTTGTTGACGCCCTCCGGATCCGAGATGAGAGAGCCGTCGTCGGCCAGCAGCGTCAAGAGCTGCTTACGGACACCCTGTCTTTTTTCCAGCGAGTAGAAGAAGGGGGAGCCGCGGTCCAGATCCCGCAGGAACCGGATCCGCAACCTCACGAACGCGCCTCGGGACCCGGCGAGCTGCAGGTCCTTCAGTGCGGCCTTCTTTGCTTCGTACACCGTCCGCAGGGCCGGGTCCTGGACGACTTGACCGAGGCGGGTTTCCAGGTCGAGCACCTTTTTCTAGGCATTCGACCCTGGCCGCCCGCCTCTTGGTCGACCCCCTCGCGTACTCTTGACAGAAGACGCGGACGTGAGCCTTGCCCACGTCCCACCATAGCCTCAAGGAGGGGAAGCCCCCCTGCTTCCTTCTCCAGTCAGCCCAGAAACGACGGAACGAGTCCTGGATCCGCACGTCCTCCAGCAGCCGGTTGTTAAAATGCCAGTACGCGGACCCCGTCCTCGCGCGGAGCGAAGCGAGCTCCGCCCACACCAGGTGGTGGTCCGAACACGGCACCGGCCGCATGGAGGCCGCCGGGATGCAGGAAATGTACGCCCGAGACACGTAAAGGCGGTCGACTCTGGACCATCGTACTCCAGGCCTCACCCAAGTAAAGGCGCTGGAGTCGGGATGGAGATTTCGCCAGACGTCCACCAAGTCGAAGGACCCGACCAGGTCCCTCAACTTCTCCATCGCCGTCATGCTCTGCGGGGCACCGGAGCGGTCCCTCGCCTCGAGGGTGCAGTTAAAATCCCCCCCGAGGACAATGCAGTCGCCGACATCGACGGAGCCAAGAAAAGCGGACACCTCTTCGAAGAAGCGCGTTTGCTGCGGGCCGGGGTGAGGGGCGTACACGTTCACGAGATGGAGCGGCACGTCCCCCAGGTGAACCGTTATGTGCTGCAAGCGGCCTGGCACGGGCTCCTCGACTCCCAAGATCTCCGGCTGAAAATGCGGGGCCAGCAAGATGGCCACCCCACTAGAAGTGGTGGTGAGGTGGCTCATGCGGACCTCTCCTTGCCATTCCAGGAGCCACGTGGCTTCGTCTCCCGGAACGGTGTGGGTTTCTTGCAGGAAGCACGCCGCATATTTCCCCTCCCGCAGGAGCGAAAAATTGTTAAATCTACGGCGTGCCCCTCTGCCGCCGTTGATGTTGAGGTTGGCTATGGTTATCTTCATGGCAGAAGCATAGTGCAACCTCTACCTAACCTATTGTGGGGAGGAGTGGAGTCGTTTGTTGACCTCCACTCCTTCAGCAGCCCAGCGAGGAACCTTTTGAGCCGACGCAGCTCAAGGCCTTGCGCCTTTGATAAGGGCCCGCCCGCGGCCATGGTTTTAGCGGCGGCGCGGACGGAAGCGATGAGCAACACCGGCTCAGACCATCTTTCCAGGGCCAGACGGGCTCGGTCGCGGCGACCCCGGCACTGGACCAAAAAGTCCCGGAGTTCCTTTGCAGGAATGAGGAGGGCCTCAGCGGCGGACGCGAGCAAATCCACCGCCTCACTGGTGATGGACTCTAAATCTTCTCCCGCGTCCTCCACCGAGTCCCCGTCCTCCCCCGGGAGGTCGCCGCCAGCAGCCGGCCCGTCGACCGCACGAGGTACGGCAAACGGTCCGGCCGCTCCATCCGGCCCTGGCTCTGCCCCGATCCCACCCCCAGGATCGTCGGCAGAGGAGTCCCCACTGGGCTCATTTAAAAGTGGTGCTGGGTCGGGAAGCGACAGCGGAAGGGGGTCCTCCCCCGCCGCAGGAGCCGGGGAACACGGAGAGACCTGGTTTAGGAAATTCTCCAGGTCCACCAAGTCCCTCAGCTCCAAAGTAGGGGGCGAGGGTTGTTGTTCTTCCCCCTCCCCGCCGCCACCCCCCGGCCCAGCGTGTGGATGTATATTACAGTTGTCTGCAGTGTCATTTTCTGCCAAGTCGAGCAAGTCCCGGGGGAAGTCGGTTATTGGCTGGACGGGCTCAGGTGCGGCCTTTTCGGCCCCGCCCGCCTCAGTCCCCGGGACGCTCGACCCGGCGGCTACGCATTCCTCCGCTGGCCCCACGCCCCCCACGACAGGCAGATCTTCCACGCCATCCCCGGGAGGCAGCGGCTGGGCAGCCTCGACTGCCTCAACCTTCCCGGAGACAGATTCCTCGCGCCTACGGCGCATTTTGGGGGCGCCGGTGGGGGACGCGGGACACGCGGCGGGCACCGACTCCTCCGCGGAGGGATGTTGTTCCCCCTCCGCCTCATTGGAGCGGCGCCTCCTTTTGTTCCTAGGGGGGCGCGGAGACAGGGAGACCCCCATGTCTGCCGAGGCCTCCCGCTCCACTCCCCCCTTTTTCTTGTCTTGCCCGCGCCCGAACCCCTCTGCGGTATTAGTCAAGGGCTCGGGCACGGGCTCAGGGCACCCCGCGCTCGCCGGTGACGGGGTTGGGCCGAGCGCGGTGAACAAATCGTCTGGCGCACCGAGGGGACCCGCCTCCAGATGTTTCGCCTTCTTCCGCGCCTTCCTTCCGATCGGATGCTCTCCTCCCCCCCGCCGGAGGCCGTGAAAACAAAGGCCCCCGACGATGCCCACGCACCCACAGCTCTCGGCACGCGGACGCTACTAGGGGGAGGGGTGGCGGCGGCGGCAGCCTTGGCCGCCCTCGGTGGTTTGGCGGCCTTGGAGGCGGGGCAGTTCTTACGAACATGCCCCACCTCCCTACAGGCATGGCACCGCACGCCGTCCGACGTCCAGAAGACGTGGTAGGCAGTCCCCTCGCGCACCACATTAAAATGACCTTCCGTCGTCTCCTCCCGCGCCAGCCGGACAAAAAGCTGGCGGCGGAAGGAGAACACGTGGCGCAAGCTGTTCTCCCTGAGGCCGAGCGGTATGGGGTTGATCCCCGACCTTACCGCCCCCAGTTGGTGTAGGTGAGGGAGGAGGAGCTCAGCGGGAACAAAGGGCGGGACGTTAGATATGATGACCTTCTGCGTGGTGGCCTTGAGAGGGCCCACTGTGAGCCCCTTTTCAATGGCCAGGGACACCGCTCGCTCCGACCCCAGGAAGAACACAGCCTTCCCAGACATCTTGGAGGCCGCGACAATGGCCGAGGGGCCGACTACCCCAGCCATCGCCCGCACGCACTCCTCGATGCTCATCATGGGGTGAGTGTAGCTCTTGACCCCATGTTTCTTTGTGACAAGTCTGAATGGTGGCAGGGCAGCAGAAGGCGCAGGAGGCGCCGTGGATGCGGACACCGCCTGCGCGTATGTCCTTGCTGGCCCCGCCACCGGCGTGGATGGGGTCACCATCACGGTGTCCCTTTAAGGGCTACACCCACCCCAAAGTCACAGGCCTCAATGGTCTTAAATGGCTTCGTTTAAGTATTTGAACAGAGGGAGCTCTGAAAGAGGCACTCCTCTCCCCCAGTTGTCAATTGGGGAGGGGCCTTGCTCCCTCTGCTCAGTTGTCTTAATTGTTTTTTTTCTTTTTTCAATTGGGAGGAAGGGCTCTCAGAGAGAGAGGGGAGAGACAGAGAAAGAGAAAAAGAGTAAGGGGGGTGGGAAAGAGGGAAACTGCGAGGGCAGTTCTCCCCTCACAGCGATGGGTGGGTGCACTCCCCAGATGGCAAACAAAACAGTCTTTGGGGTGGTCTTCGGGTGGGGGGAGAAGATGTCTTCGCCTGGGGCAGCTGGAGCCACACAGGTACACACTCCCAACGATGTTAATTAGGGTGATTCAGTTTCTTCAGCCTGGTAGCTTCAGCTATCCCAGGCCAGGCAGTGGGGGAGGGGTGCTTCAGTGGTGTGTGGGCCTAGCTGTAGGCAAGACCCCCATACACACTTCCACACACACACAACCCCCGCGATGTTCCGGCCCTTGAATGGTCTTCTTTCCTCCCCCCACCGATACAACAAAGTCTTTTTGGGAAATGCACCAAAACACCCACCTCTGGTTGAAGAAGTCTTTCCCTCCTTCCACAATGGTTAGTAGCTCTTTTTTCCCCCTCTCTCCAACTCTTTGTAGAATTAATAAAGTTGTTTCAGTCTTCTGCTCTCCTCTTCTCCCTCTGGATGAATGGTAATGAAGCCCCTTCCTTCCTTCCTTCCTTCCTTCCTTCTCTTCCTGGGCTGTTTCACAGGGTTCTCGAAAGGCCTTCCAGCCACGAGCTACAGCAGCAGCTCCTTCTCTCACTGCTCCAGGCTCCAAGTGAATAGGCCACGCCTCGAATAGCTCCACCCTGGTCCTTGTGCATGAATCCCAAAAAGTTAGTTTGCAGGTGCAGCAGGTAATCAGGAAGACGAATGGAATGTCGGCATTCATTGCGAGATGGATGGAGTACAAAAGCAGGGAGGTCCTGCTGCAACTGTACAGGGTATTGGTGAGGCCGCACCTGGAGTACTGCTTGCAGTTTTGGTCACCTTACTTAAGGAAGGATATACTAGCTTTGAAGGGGGTACAGAGACGATTCACTTGGCTGATTCCGGAGATGAGGGGGTTACCTTATGATGATAGATTGAGTAGACTGGGTCTTTACTCATTGGAGTTCAGAAGGATGAGGGGTGATCTTGTAGAAACATTTAAAATAATGAAAGGGATAGACAAGATAGAGGCAGAGAGGTTGTTTCCACTGGTCGGGAAGGCTAGAACTAGGGGGCACAGCCTCAAAATACAGGGGAGCCAATTTAAAACCGAGTTGAGAAGAAATTTCTTCTCCCAGAGGGTTGTGAATCTGTGGAATTCTCTGCCCAAGGAAGCAGTTGAGGCTAGCTCATTGAATGTATTCAAATCACAGATAGATCGATTTTTAACCAATAAGGGAATTAAGGGTTATGGGGAGCGGGCGGGTAAGTGGAGCTGATTCCACGGCCAGATCAGCCATGATCTTGTTGAATGGCGGAGTAGGCTCGAGGGGCTAGATGGCCTACTCCTGTTCATAATTCTTATGTTCTTATGTTCCTATGTTCCCACAATCTCTTGGCAGCATCTGTACTTAAGGAGGTCTCACAGGCTGGAGAGGCATTCTTGAGACCTGCAATAAAAGACAAAGGTCACATTTTACTTTCTCACAGTATCTGGTCAGACTCTTCATTCATACATAACACTGACAACTCACAACATCTGAATAACTGAACGCAGTGATCCACTGACTCGATGAGTAAGAAACACAGTCGACGGAATGGGAAATAAGTCAGTAGCACAATAACAATGTATTATAATTTTCAGCCTTAATTATAAGTATATTTATTATATTTAGCATGTATATATGAAACGTGTATTGCAGATGTACTACATGAGATGCCTGTGTTCTCTTAAAACTAAATTTCCACCGAATTTCCACCAGGCAGGAAATTGAAACTTTGGTAGAAACTTGATTTTTTTTTATTGCATTTTAGCCAGTCTGGATCATCCATCTCTGCCTAATCAGGAAAAAAAAACTCCACAATGTGTTGAAATCTATTTTTGGGTGAAAATCCAATTTAATCAGGAATTGATTGGATCATAAATCATGACCAAAGCCATAAAAATTGTCAGCTTCCGTTTATAAAGGTAACATTTATATTTGAGAATGCCACTACCTCCAGAGGTACTAGAAAAAGCCCCGTCTTTGGATATGTCTTGGTGCCTCTGGAGACGCCTCATTTACCTTACCAGTTGTTCAATCGAGGTTGCTGTCAGCAGCAGTGCTGTAGAGAAGTCATCAAATTCTGACTGGAGTAAACTCAAAAACCCGTAGAATGGACCGGAGTGTAACTACAGTCAAGCCTAGTGTATCAGATCTGTTGTGGAGCAGACATTTAGAGCGCTGAACTACTATGTAAGAGTCTGCATAGATCGGGTAGAACTAAATATCATCCACTGAAAATATGTAAATTCTTTTCTATGGTATGTCATCTCATGATAATGATGGGTGTTCAACTTCAGGTAGGCCAGGAGATAATGGCTCAGAATTTGCTAGGGAGATCTCACAGTGTGCCCTGTTAATTAGATTTGTTTCTGCACACTTCAGCTCAAAAAATTGTTGCCCACAAAGTTGCTGGAAATGCAAGCTGATAATAGCACAATCAGGGCAACAGGGCACCTAGGATCTTGGTAAATGATGGGACAAACAGTGTATCTCCTTAACCAATGGGATTTAAGGATTGAAAAATAAACAGATGAAGGATTGAAGAGGGTGATTTAGCATGGGTGAATTTGATGCCAAATCAGGTATAGAAAGAGAAATAAGGAGAGGGAAAGCAAGATTAGATTAAGAGAGAGAGAAAAGACAAATAGGAAAAGTAAGAAAAAAAATGTAAATTATAAAATTTGATATTTTTAAAATCTCCAACAACAATTCACCACCTGAAAGAATGAGACTTCACACTTTTAATTGTTCACTTTCTGCGCAAGTGAGGTTGATTGGCAGTCATTAACAAATCATTTAAATGGTACTTGCACTATTAATTACTAGATTTAATTTTCTGTGGTGAGTTGAATGGATAATTAATGTGCAAATGCAGCAACTCGTGAAACTCACGGGCAGGTTAAGGGTGAGATGTTATTTTTACAGAGCTAACGGTGGAGTAGTGCAAATCAGACAGTAACTTGTGGCGATTTGAAATTCATGGAGTATCTCTTCCTCGCCACACGTTGCTGGCTGATTTGCATATTAATAATGCCAAGGGTTGTTCATACTGTTACTTTTCAAGCAAATTCTGGGCCAATGCATATAGTAGAAGCAGAGAATCTGAAGCTTCCACAACTCAATTGGAAGTGGTTTGCTGGCTCTGATTAGAAACTTGTGCAAACAAGTGATTGAGAATTACATCACATGAAAAAACTGAATATGCTAAACGTGATAAATTGCTCTTTATTGTGTTGTTACTAATGATGTCTAATTAATGTGACATACAATATGTTGATCTTGAATTATATGGATTAACCACATTATATTCCAATCAATTAAACATGAACAGATTGTTATAATAAACCAAAATATAACAGAGAAATATTGTCGTAGAATTTATCAGCTACATATGTGACATAATGTGACAAGTTAGTGACCTTCTAATTGATTAAAGCAAATATGAGAATTACAGTGCCTAATTTTTATTTATGAATATTTATAAAATGTGTGTGATAGCATTGTTGGTGTCACATTATTACCCACTTGCTAATTCTAGAATTTATCATCTAGCATTCGTTAGTAAAGGGTTGTGAACTTGGTTTGAATCCTGTCTTAGCAATACTAGTCAAAAGCCAAGTGCTTAATTTGTGGGGCAAGAAAATGAATGCCGAAATGGCAGTAGCTCAAGTCTGTGTATTGGACAAGAGATATTTAAATGGAGGGCCCAATAATTACAGATTTTTTTCCCCTGTAGATGTAACACTTGAACTAAACAATGCCAAAGACATGTGTTCCATTGCCTTTTTTCAGATATTCAAAGCTTTGTTGCAGTGTGATTTCTATATGATTCTTCTAGCATAGTGTGCCTGAAACCAGTCTGCATGAAATTACCAAACTTCCAGGGAGATTAACTTATCTCTGGTCTTTCAAATATTCAGGATTGCATGCAAACCAATATGTTGGGTGTATTGTGTTTAATCAGAGTTTCGGACGGAATATAACACACGAGTTATACAGCAAAAACATATGATTGTGACAAATAGTTGGTACTAGTCCCTTTTGGACAGACGGCTGGTGTGCACAAACAACAGTGCTTATTCGTTCTTCTTCTTGTCTCATGTATCTCTCTCTCTCTTCTTGAACTACTCAAGAGTGTTAGACTAGGGTCTGCATGGATCCACACTCGGAAGAGTGTTAGACCATCAATTCACTTTTGGGAGCTCTCCGCTCCACCGTCTGTGCCAAAGGCTTTAGGGGCTGGATTTTTGGTCTTCTACCGCCCATTAGCACCGAGGAGGGGTGGCAATGGCAGTGGGGATGGTTTCCAGTTGGGTGGCCAGCTTCCTGTGCCCCGCCGGAAAATTTGTTTCCGGCTTTGCAAGGGCGCAGAGCCACACCACCCGGGAGAGTCGAGATGGCATACAACGTTGCCGGTTTCGACTGTGCGGTGAAATTTGTTGTTCGCTTACCATCTAGCGCCCTGTAGTGCGCCATGGTGGGACCGCATGGAAAACCAGGTGGTCAGAGCTGTCCCGGCAGTGGTGAGTGATGAAATTAGTGAATGAGTTAAGTTTGATTGTTTTGTTCAGTTTTATTTTTGTGATGTAGCTTATTGTGGGGTGTTTAAGGTAATGGGAATGTTTGCTGTGTTTTTAGGTGCGTTTCTTTTTGCCACAGAAGCCTCTCTTAGGGCACTCCGAGGCCAGCTCTTTAGCAACGGATTTTCAGTTGCTCAGCCGGCCTTGCGCCCTAAATGAGGTGTGTAACACCTCCCTTCGTGCTCCGCCCCACTCTTGGGGCCCAGCTGATGAATTTTGCTGACTGAGGCGCAAACTGTTCCCGGGTGCAAACCTTACCACCCCACCACCATTACCGCCCCGAAATGACCAGAATCAAAAATCCAGCCTTTTAACTCTTGCTTTTATTCTCTTTTTAGGGGTGGGCCTGGGGTAAAATATTGACAAGACCATTTAGGTAAGGGTTCCCCTTAAAAACAAGATGCCCAATGGCATCTCAAATTTTTTGTCTAAACTTACAGATGAAGACCATCCCTCAAGGGGTCCTATGTTTTCCTCTCACATGTCTTTCTTGTTTATACATTTTGAAGGCCAATCCATCTGAATCCCTCTGATCTCATCCATCCTGTCCTCCCAAGGATAGAGTCTCTCATATTCATTTTCCAAGAAATTGAAACTTATGCAGTTCCAGTAAAACATAACTTATACATTAACCCCTTACTTTTCGTAAGCAAAAACAGACAGTCATTTAAACACAGTAATATTCACATTACAATTTCATTTAAATAACCATATATTTTTAGGTATCCCTAATTTCTAACAACAGACTGTATTTCCGCTCTGAGGCCTGACATACATTCCCTTGGAGCTGCCACTGTGCCACTTTTTCTGCTTTTTCAGGTTTTCAGGAAAATATATTGATCTAAAGAAGACAACATTATCCCCTCTTTCTATCATCTCTAGTTAGTTGATGGGAAGTGACAGCACCACCCTGTCTCTGAATTGAGTTCTTAATTTATTTTCTGCAACTATAATTCTGCTTGTACAAAATTCATCAGTTAATTTCAATAGCTATTAGGTGTCATTCCTAAGGCAGCTGTTTGTCTGCTTCAGTTCCACAAATTTTATTTGTCATTAATGCATGTGTGCAATTGTTTTTAAGTGATGATTTTATTTCTGACTATCAAACTTTCTTGAAAGGTCCATAGAGATTGATGAGTGCAAAACCACTTCACTGGTCTCTAACTGTAGGCTGAGTTACTCAGGCCAGGATTTTGCTCACCTTGGCAGGTCCGGGGCAGATGACGTCGGTGGCGGGTCCCGACCTCGCTGCTGGCTACATCCCGCTGTCCAAATGTTCCCGACTCCATCCCGCAGCATGCGACCCGCCACGACCTCAGTGAAACACCAACATTGCATGAGGTAGGAAAAGCCATAAAACAGCTCAAGAACAACAAGGTTACAAGTGCAGATAGAATCCCTGCTGAGGTGCTAAAGTATGACGGAGAGGCACTGTTGGCGCTGATATATGACCTCATCTCTCTCATCTGGAGGGAGGAGAGCATGCCGGGAGATCTCAGAGATGCAGTGATCGTGACCACCTTTAAAAAAGGGGACAAGTCCGACTGCGGCAAATACAGGGGAATCGCTCTGCTATCAGCTACTGGGAAAGCTGTCGCTTGAGTCCTCCTCAACTGTCTTCTCCCTGTGGCCGAAGAGCTTCTACCGGAGTCACAATGTGGATTTCGTCCCCTATGGGGCACAACGGACATGATCTTTGCAGCGTGACAGCTGCGGGAAAAATGCAGGGAGCAGCGCCAGTCCCTATACAAGGCCTTTTTCAACCTTACAAAAGCCTTTGACACTGTCAACCACGAGGGTCTATGGCGCGTCCTCCTCTGTTTCGGATGCTCCCAAAAGTTTGTCAACATCCTTTGCCTGCTCCACAACGACATGTAGGCCGTGATCCTTACCAACGGATCCATTACAGATCCAATCTACGTCCGGACCGGGGTCAACCAAGGCTGCGTTATCACTCCAACCCTCTTCTCCTTCTTCCTCACTGCCATGTTCCACTTCACAGACAACAAACTCCCTGCTGGAGTGGAACCAAACTGCAGAACCAGTGGGAAGCTGCTTAACCTTCGCCCACTCCAGGCCAGGTCCAAGATCACCCCAACCTCCGTCGTTGAGCTACAGTACGTGGATGAAGCCTGCGCCTGCGAACATTCTGAGACTGAACTCCAGGATGTAATCGACGTATTTACTGAGGCATACGAATGCATGGGCCCTATGCTAAACATCCGTAAGACAAAGATCCTCCACCAGCCTGTCCTCACCTCACAGCACTGCCCCCCAGTCATCAAGATCCACGGCGTGGCCCAGGACAACGTGGACCACTTCCCATACCTCAGGAGCCTCCTAACAACAAGAGCAGGCATTGACGACAAGGTTCAACACTGCCTCCAGTGTGCCAGTGTAGCCTTCGGCCGCCTGAGGAAAAGAGTGTTCGAAGACCAATCCCTCAAATCTACCACCAAGCTCATGGTCTACAGGGCTGTAATACCCCCCCCCCCCCCTCCTGTATGGCTTAGAGGCATGGACCATGTACAGTAGACACCTCAAGTTGCTGGAGATATATCACCAATGATGTCTCCGCAAGATCCTACAAATCCCCTGGGAGGACAGGCGCACCAACATCAGCGTCCTCATCCAGGCTAACATTCCCAGCATTGAAGCACTGACCACACTCGATCAGCTCCGCTGGGCAGGCCACATAGTTTGCATGCCAGACACGAGACTCCCAAAGCAAGTGCTCTATGCAGAGCTCCTTCATGGCAAATGAGCCAAAGGCAGGCAGCGGGAACGTTACAAGGACACCCTCAAAGCCTCCCTGATAAAGTGCAACATCCCCACTGACACCTGGGGGTCCCTGGCCGAAGACCGCCCTAAGTCGAGAAAGTGAATCTGGGATGGCGCTGAGCACTTCGAGTCTCAACGCCGAGAACGTGCAGAAATCAAGCGCAGGAAGCGGAAAGAACGTGCGGCAAACCAATCTCACCCACACTTTCCCTCAACGACTATCTGTCCCACCTCTGACAGAGTCTGTGGCTCTCATATTGGACTGTTCAGCCACCAAGAACTCACTTCAGGAGTGGAAGCAAGTCTTCCTCGATTCCGAGGGGCTGCCTAGGATGATGACAATAAATATATGCTGTGGCAAACTTAATGAGATCTACCAGTTCTTCACATCTGTTCTGAGATGAATTGGCTTCTGGATCGTTTTAACTTTCTAACTGGGTTACAGTTTCTGAAGGTTTAAGGTGTAAGCCCCAAGTGATAATGGCTGACAGACTTAGATTCTGGATGATTATCAAATGTGTACTAAAGGTTACTATGGGCTAGAACTTCCACTTTTTTTTGCATGCTTAATGCCCATTTAACGCCCACTTAACGTCCATTTTACCGCTGAAATGACGTATAATGCCCAGATATCGCCCATTTAGCCACAAAATGGAAACTGATGCCCCTTTTTAGGAAACTTATTGCCGAGCATTACTTTCCCTATGTGCTTAACGGCGGGAAAAAATAATACCGCCCGCCCACTTTTTTGGGGCGGAATCAGCAGAATGGGCGAAATCAACGCCCATAATATTGCCGAGCGTGAATTTCCACACTGATTTAACGCCGAGATTCAATAATACCGCCCACCCACTTTTGTTGTCGTAAAGAGCAGCCATGAGATCGCCCAGCATAAATTTCACCACCTCGCACACATGTCGCCCACGATATCGCGCGCCCAAAAAAAAGCCCACAAAAAGTGGAACTATTCTGAACGAGCACCAGCGGTGTGGCTGGCATTTTTAAAATCCCACTCTTACATAAGGAGCTGATACCTGAACGATTTGCCTGAAAGAGCATTGATGTGAGTGACAATGCTGACACACTGTTGTGTGTGTGCAGCTCAGACATCAATGGTGCCCATCGCCTTCATGTTAAGGAATCATTAGTGTGTAACAGTGCAGCTATCTAAGACAATGTGCAACAAGGTTATGTCCAGTAACAAAAATTTTATACCAACATTGGTCTGAAATCATAAGTATCACAGGCAATAACACCCAACCCCCGCCCACGCCCCACTTTTTCCATGATTGACATAAATCACATGTCTAGCAACATAGAATACAAAGGCAAAGCAGGAATGTGGTCCCCAGCCCATCATTGCAACAAATTGCATACACCAGATGGAGATACAACACAGCTGTTGTGTCCTTAGATGCTCTAGTAATGACTCCACGAGGCAATGTGTTGTACTTGAACTGTAGTGACCTTTGTCCTTTATTAGTTAACTCCAGAGTGAGGATCACACCTGATCACCTGTCTTTTATACTCGGCAAGGCACGCCTGTACAGGTAACCTACGAGTCTCCCATTGCTGTGGCACACCTTGTGATAGTACCAACAGTAGCCATGTAGAATACATGACATCACTGCCCCCGAGCCTTCAGTGCAAATCGCCTCTGCATTGACTGTGCTCTGGGTTTAGCTCTATGTGGGTACTGTCTGGTTGATCCTTGGTGGGTCACTTCAATCCTGGGTGAATAATTGGTGCAGTAGCGTGCTGGTGGTTGCTGTTTGTGTGTGTGTGTGTGTGTCTCTGACCATTCCATTCTCCCCGCAACATTGATTATGGCAGGGGTATTGTGTTCCTAACACAGATGAGACTACACACAGGGAGGTTAAAGTAACAGTGACCTCAGTCTTTATTAAGACACTTCAGAGTGAGGAACAGGCCTTAGAGGCCGGCTTATATACAGTGCTCCCAAGGGATGCTGGGATCCATTGGGACTTCAGGGGATGCACTCCCTGGTGGCGGAACATGGGAGTGCATGCTTTACAGATACACAGCATCACTCCCCCCGCAAAGTCAAAGTGAAAACTATTTACAAGGTGAGGCGGTTGGGAGCCTTTCTTTCCCTGGTGGACCGCCTCGGTACAAATGTCTGTTCTGGTGTGTTGGCTGTGCCCTCGCCGGGCTGGCGTGTTGTTGGCCCTGCAGGGCTGCTGGGTGAGCCTGGCCTTGCTGGGCTGTTGGGAGTGATGGATTCGATTTCCTGGTCCGGGGTGGTGTAGTTGATCATTTGGGTGTGTGTTGTGGGCTCGAAAAAGGAGGTGTCTGCTGTGGGTTGTTCAGGGCAGTCTGTGAACCGCAGCCTCGTTTGGTCCAGGTGCTTTCTGCAAATTTGTCCATTGCCTAGTTTGACTACAAACACCCTACTCCCTTCTTTAGCTATCACAGTGCCCGCGATCCACTAGGGACCATGTCCATAGTTTAGCACATATACAGGGTCATTCAGATCAATTTCCCGTGACCATTGTTTACATTTTGTTGCTGCCGCCTGCTCTCTACCTGATCATACAGGTTGGGGTGAACCAGCGAGAGTCTGGTTTTAAGTGTCCTTTTCATGAGTTGCTCAGCCGGGGGCACTCCTGTGAGCGAGTGGGGTCTCGTGCGGTAACTGAGCAGTACTCGGGACAGGCAGGTTTGGAGTGAGCCTTCTATGACTCGTTTAAGGCTCTGTTTGGTTGTTTGTACTGGCCGCTCTGCCTGCCCATTGGAGGCTGGTTTAAACGGGGCCGAGGTGACATGTTTGATCCCATTGCGGGTCATGAATTCTTTAAATTCATGACTGGTGAAACATAGCCTGTTGTCACTGACCAGTATGTCAGGCAGGCCGTGGGTGGCAAACATGGCCCTCAGGCTTTCAATGGTGGTGGTGGTGGTGCTTCCCGACATTATTTCACATTCAATCCATTTTGAAAAAGCATCCACCACCACCAGGAACAGTTTACCGAGAAACGGGCCTGCATAGCCGACATGGATCCTCGACCATGGTCTGGAGGGCCAGGACCACAAATTTAGTGGTGCCTCTCTGGACGCGTTGTTCAACTGAGCACACACGCTACATTGCCCTACACAGGACTTTAAGTCAGAGTCGATACCGGGCCACCACACGTGGGATCTGGCTATCGCTTTCATCATTATTATACCCGGCTGTGTGCTGTGGAGATCCGAGATGCACGTCTCCCTGCCCTTTTTGGGTAGCACTACGTGGTTACCCCACAACAGACAGTCCGCCTGAATGGACAGCTCGTCCCTTCACCGTTGGAACTGCTTGATTAGCTCTTGCATTTTAACGGGGATGCTGGCCCAGCTCCCATGCAGTGCACAGTTTTTTACTAGGGACAGCAGAGGATCTTGGCTGGTCAAAGTCCTAATCCGGCGGGCCGTGACAGGTGATTTATCATTTTCAAACGCTTCCATGACCATCAACAAGTCTGCGGGCTGCGCCACCATCAACAAGTTTGCAGGCTGCGCCATTTCCACCCCCATGGTGGGCAATGGTAGGCGATTGAGAGCATCCGCACAGTTCTCGGTGCCTGGCCTGTGGCGGATGGTATAGTTATACGCTGATAGCGCGAGTGCCCACCTTTGTATGCGGGCTGAGGCATTAGTATTTATCCCCTTGTTTTCAGCGAACAGGGATATGAGGGGCTTGTGATCGGTTTCCAGCTCAAATTTGAGGCCAAACAGATACTGATGCATTTTCTTTACCCCGAACACACATGCTAATGCCTCTTTCTCAATCATGCTGTAGGTCCTCTCGGCCTTAGACAAGCTCCTGGAAGCATCGGCGACAGGTTGCAACTTCCCCGCAATGTTAGCTTGTTGTAATACACACCCAACTCCATACGACGACGCATTACATGCTAGCACAAGTCTTTTACACGGGTTATACAATACAAGCAGCTTGTTGGAGCATAAAATGTTTCTGGCTTTCTCAAAAGCAATTACTTGTTTTTTTCCCCATACCCATTTCTCAACTTTATGCAATAACACATGTAGGGGCTCTAAGAGGGTGCTTAACCCCGGTAGGAAGTTACCAAAATAGTTGAGTCCCAGGGACGACCGCAACTCCGTGACATTCTGTGGCTTGGGCGCGTTCCTGATAGCCTCTGTCTTGGCGTCTGTGGGCCGAATGCCATCCGCCGCGATCGTTCTCCCCAAAAACTCCACTTCTGTTGCCATGAAGACACATTTCGACCTCTTCAGCCGCAGCCCTACGCGATCCAGGTTTTGTAGGTGCTCGGCGGTGTCCCGACCCGTGACCAATATGTCGTCCTGAAAAACCACTGTGTGTGGTACTGACTTGAGTAGGCTCTCCATGTTTCTCTGGAAGATAGCTGCAGCCGACTGAATTCCAAACGGGCATCTGTTGTCGATGAACAGTTCCTTGTGCGTGTTGATGCAGGTGAGGCCCTTCGAAGACTCCTCCAGCTCCTGTGTCATGTAGGCCGAAGTCAGGTTCAGCTTGGTGAAAGTCTTGCCACCTGCCATCGTCACAAATAGGTCGTCTGCCTTACATAGCGTGTATTGGTCCTGTAGCGAGAAACGATGAATAGTTTCTTTGTAATCGCCACAAATCCTGACCGTGCCATCACTTTTGAGTATTGGAACAATCAGGCTGGCCCACTCGCTGGATTCCACTGGGGAGATGATGCCCTCGTGTTGCAGCTTGTCCAGCTCGATTTCCACTCTCTCTCTCATCATGTGAGGTACCGCTCGCGCTTTGTGGTGAATGGGTCATGCCTCTGGGACCAAGTGGATCCGCACCTTCATCCCGGAAAAGTTTCCAATGCCTGGCTCAAAAAGGGAAGGAAATTTGTTAAGAACCTGGATACATGAGGCCTCATCGACATGTGATAGCATTCGGATGTTATCCCAGTTCCAGCAGATTTTGCCCAGCCAGCTCCTTCCAAGCAGTGTGGGGCCATCGCCTGGGACAATACAGTTCGTGTACTGTGCCCTTGTAAGTGACCTTGACCATGGCGCTGCCCAGGACAGTGATGAGCTCTTTGGTGTACGATCTCAGTTTCATGTGGATGGGGCTCAGGGCTGGTCTGAGTGCCTTATTGCACCACAGTCTCTCAAACATCTTTTTACTCATGATGGATTGGCTAGCGCCAGTGTCCATTTCCATGGCTACAGGTAAGCCATTCAATTTTACATTTAGCATTATAGGTGGACATTTCGTCGAAAATGTGTGCACCCCGTGTACTTCAGCATCTGCCTCCTCTCTCTAAGGCTCAAAATTGTGTTGATCCACCATGGACCGATCTTCCTCTGCCACGTGGTGGTTAGCAGATGGTTAGCAACTTGTCTGCAAGCTCGTTGGATGTGCCCCATTGTTCCACAGCTCTTTCAAACATACCCTTTGAAGCGGCATGAATAGGCTGAATGGAAGCCTCCACAACGCCAATAAGGTGTGAATTGCCTTGCATTTATCCTTTGTTGCGGACTCTGAGTCATCTGGGTCACCTGAGGCCTGCTGGCAGTTGCAGACTCGTGGTTTCTGCCCTGTACATTTCTGCTCACAAGCACAGTTCCAGATAACTTATGAACATTGCTAGCACTTGTGTGCTGAGAGATTTGTTTGGTGTTATCACTGATGGACATAAACACCTGTGCTATCGCAATGGCCTCACTGAGGGTCGCTGTCTCGATAGTCAAAAGTTTTCGTAGGATGGTCTCGTGGCCAATGCCCAGTACAAAAAAGTCTCTGAGCATCTGCTCCAGGTAGCCATTAAACTCACATTGTCCTGCAAGTCACCCTTAGCTCGGCGATGCAGCTCGCCACTTCCTGACCTGGCACGTGTAGAATTGATACCTTGCCATCAGCATGCTCTCCCTCGGGTTAAGATGCTCCCGAACCAGTGTACACAGCTCTTCATACGACTTATCTGTGGGTTTCACCGGAGCCAGAAGATTCTTCATGAGGCTGCAGGTTGGTGCCCCGCAGACCATGAGGAGGACTGCTCTCCTTTTTGCAGCGCTTCCTTCTCTGTCCAGCTCGTTGGCTACAAAGTACTGGTCTAGCCGTTTGACATAGGCTTCCCAGTCCTCACCCTCCGAGAACTTCTCCAAGATGCCCACAGTTTGCTGCATCTTTACGTTGGATTCGTATACTCGTCGCCAATTATTGTGTTCCTAACACAGATGAGACTGCACACAGGGAGGTTAAAGTAACTGTGACCTCAGTCTTTATTAAGCACTCCAAAGTGAGGAACAGGCCTTAGGGATCGGCTTATATACAGTGCTCCCAAGGGATGCTGGGATCCCTTGGGACTTCAGGGAATGCGCTCCCTGCTGGCGGAACATGGGAGTGCATGCTTTACAGATACACAGCAGGGGGCTTCTAGCATTCATGTACTTTCAAGTTCAGGAAAGTGGGTTTTACATTATTTTTGTGGTTCTGTGGTGCGACAAGTATGTTAGATGCCTTATCGATGCAGTGACCAGTGTATGAGAATAAGCTAGTTCCGGACCTGCTGGGTTGTGTCCCTGCAGTTTGGTGGTGGCTCAGTGCCCGGTGCTGGCAGTGGGAACCCGGTTGGCTCGCGTAGCCTGCTCGCGGGGTTGTTGCCATGGTCCCTCGCATCAGGCTGGTTAACAGATGCCTGTGACCGCCCTGTCCTTTCTTTGCACCCTGGGTCGCTGCTGCTCCCTGAGGAGCTGTCGTCTTGCAGTGCACAGGGAACTGCTGGCTCACTGGCTTGAGCATCGTTTGGTTTGGGATCCTGGCTGGTGCCTGTTTCCTTTGGGGGAACAGTGGCGAGTGATCCTACATCTACGGCTTTCATCTTGGTGGCGATCGGGTCTGGGGACTGCGCCTTAGTACAGTCTGCTCCTTCAGGCTCATGGGCAGTTGGTGCCATCGGGTGCCTGAGAGGTGGAGCCGATCAGGAGCATTGTATCGATACCGGTGCCGTTGCTCTGCTGAGGTCGCTTGCTCTGCAGTTCGTGTGTGTCGGCTGCTGTGGCCACACTCCAAGGTGCATAACTCTGGTCCCCGGGACACAGGCTACAGCATTGGGTAGCTCACTGGACCTGTGTGCTCCCGATGGGTGTCTGCCCGCTGCATTGGCTGCGTGCAGTTGAAACCCTGCATCGCACAACTTTTCATTACTTATGATGGACACACTGTGGGTCCGATTGCGATCGTGCGACTTTTTCTCGCTGGTTGTATGTGCACAGTTCAGTTCATCAATTACACATTTTAAATAATCGCACGACTTTTCCTCGCTGATTGCATATATACAATTCAGATTATCGGTTGCACATTTTACATGATCAATTATACTTTTTTCGTCTGAATTACAATTACTGTTACATTGCTTAAGTGTGTGGAACTGTCCCTTTAATTGTGGTGGGTTGCCAGCCTCCTTTAAGAGAGCCTTGCTTTCTTTACCCCAATCAGCTTTTCCGTTTCGTGCCACGTGTTGCTCCATCAGCGCTGCACCTCGTGGTCTGGCTGCGGCCATCTTTGTCTTCAGTGCCTCACCTCGTGGTTTGGGCGCCATCTTTCCTCCAGCCACGATGTCGACTGAGGTGATGCTCTTCTCCCCGGATTCTGCCTCCGAAGCTGGGAAGTCGCCTTTGAATCTGATTTTCTCCCTCCGGGGTCCTGCCACTGGAGCCTGGAAGGTGCGTTCAGGTGGTCTCAGCTGGATCATCTCCACGCAATCGTGCTGAGCGTTCTGTGTCTCGGGTGCCATGCTGGTCTGCTCTCCAGTGCCAGGTCCACCCTCAGGTGAGGGCTTGCTTTGCCTCTGAGTGCAGAGGGCTTCGATCGCTGGAGGGGTGAAGTCTTTCCATTTCCAATGGATCTTCTCCATCCACCTTCTGCCGACCAGCGTTGGTCCATCACCTGCAACAATCCAGAGATAACTTTTGCACCGCGCCATCATGGAGTACCCTTACATTCATGCTACCAACGACTGGGATGATTTCATCGGTGTAGGTGCGCACCTTTGCCTGAACCGGGACCAACTCGGGTCGTTCAGCTTGATTGTCCCATAGCCTCTCAGAGGCTCCTTGATTCATCATTGACTGGCTCACCCCCGTATCCTCTTCCATGAAGACTGGAACGCCATTTATCTTGACTTCCATCTTCAGCAGGGAACACTCAGTGGTGCAGGTAAACATGTTATGTACCTCCCCGTGGGGCTGGGCTGCCTCTCTGCCCATTAATTCATAATCCGTGCTGGATTCTTGGCCATCTGCAGACTCTTCATCGACGCAGTGAGTCATATTTCTCTTACACATCCACTGGAGGTGGCCCTTTGTGCTGCAGCCTTTACATACATAGTCTTTAAAGCGGCACTGGTGAGCCCTGTGATTCCCTCCGCAGCGCCAACATGGTGCTACTTGATTAGTCTCCCTCAGCGGACTCTGAGTTAAGGTACTCAGGGGCCTGTTCTCTCTTCCCTGAGAGGGTTTGCACTCTACAGTCCAGCCTTTAAACTGCACCACTCTGTGCACAGTCCCTGCCAGGTTTGTGTCCTGAGGGTGAGTCATCTGCCTAGAGCCGCAGGTCGAGGTCATGAATGCCTGGCTCACAGAGAAGGCCTTCTGCAGTGTGACTGTGGTATCCGCCGACAGTAGCTTGTGAAGAAGGCCCTCATGGAAAATTCCAATGACGAAAATGTCCCGCAGCACTTCGTTAAGGTGGTCACCGAACTTGCACGGTGCCTCCAGCCTCCTGAGGTCTGTGGCGTACTTCACGACTTCCTGGCCTTCGGGCCGTCGGTGGGTGTAGAACCGATGTCTGGCTGTGAGGATGCTCTCTTGGGCTTGAGTTGCTCATGGAGTAGGGTTACGAGCTCCTTGTACGACTTGGTAGTTGACTTTGCTGGTGCCAGCAAGTCCCTGACGAGGACATAGACGGTGGTACCACAACTGGTTAGCAAGATAGCTCAGCACTTATCAGCCAGTGTGGCCGGGTCGTCTCCTGCCAGGTCATTTTCTGTGAAGAAATGTTGCAGCCTCTCCACAAAGGCATCCCAATCATCACCATTGGCGAACTGCTGCAACGTAATAAGGGTAGCCATTTCTGCGTGAAAGTTCATAATCTCGTCGACAATTGTTGTGTCCTTAGATGCTCTAGTAATGACTCCACGAAGCAATGTTTTTTACTTGAACTGTAGTGAACTTAGTCCTTTATTTGTTAACTCCAGGGTGAGGATCACAACTGGTGGCCTGCCTTTTATACTGGGTCAGGCACACCTGTACAGGTATCCTATGAGTCTCTCACTGCTGTGCCCTCTGGTGGCACATCTTGTGATAGTACCAACAGTAGCCATGTAGGATACATGACAACAGCCATCACCTGCAGGCATGCAACTCACTTTCCTTCCCCCCTCCTCTTCTTCTCCCCACCTCTACCCCTTCCCCTCCTCGCTCCATGGCGCCTGGCCGAGGAGTTCTTCAGTGGGTACCTCATTGGGGGGGATGAAGGCAGATGCGGTCATTGCACTGGAACGGGAGCGGGGGGTGCCAAGGGGGCAACATTTTCTGATGCAGAAGCAGGATCTTGGTCCTTGCTCTCACCTGTCGTTCGCAGTGATGGTGTGGAACCTAGGGGTGGAGTGCCGCGCTCAGGTCTACTGGGAGGCCTGTGGCAGCAGTGTTCCTGGCTATCGCATCCAGGGCCTCCACCATCCATGGAATGTACCCAGTCATGGTGGCCAGCTGTCGGGATATTCCACCCAATGCTTTGATGAGCTGGCTACCAATGTCTACAGTCCTCCTAGACAACTGTACCATCTCTCTGCTGTCATGTGGCGCTCGTGGAACAGACCTGCCACGTCCACGGGACCTGCATGGGGTCAGCACCATCCTGGGGACATAAGAACATAAGAACATAAGAATTAGGAACAGGAGTAGGCCATCTAGCTCCTCGAGCTTGCTCTGCCATTCGACAAGATCATGGCTGATCTGGCCGTGGACTCAACTCCACTTACCCGCCCGCTCCCCATAACCCTTAATTCCCTTATTGGTTAAAAATCTAGCTATCTGTGATTTGAATAAATTCAATGAGCTAGCCTCAACTGCTTCCTTGGGCAGAGAATTCCACAGATTCACAACCCTCTGGGAGAAGAAATTCTTTCTAAACTCGGTTTTAAATTGGCTCCCCCGTATTTTGAGGCTGTGTCCCCTAGTTCTAGTCTCCCCGACAAGTGGAAACAACCTCTCTGCCTCTATCTTGTCCATCCCTTTCATGATTTTAAATGTTTCTATAAGATCACCCCTCATCCTTCTGAACTCCAACGAGTAAAGACCCAGTCTACTCAATCTATCATCATAAGGTAATCCCCTCATCTCCGGAATCAGCCTAATGAATTGTCTCTGTGCCCCCTTCAAAGCTAGTATATCCTTCCTTAAGTAAGGTGACCAAAACTGCACGCAGTATTCCAGGTGCGGCCTCACCAATACCCTGTACAGTTGGTGCAGGACCTCCCTGCTTTTGTACTCCATCACTCTCGCAATGAAGGCCAACATTCCATTCGCCTTCCTGATTACCTGCTGCACCTTCAAACTAATTTTTTGATAAAATAGGGTGCCCTGTGGCGAGGTGCTTGGGGCCGGTACCTCCAGAGTTCAGGCGGGAATGACCGGAGGACCACTAAATGGCCTTGGGGTGGAATGGCTTCTGGAGCGTGGCGATGCAGGTTCCTCGAAGTCCGTGCTCTCATCCGTGGAGAACAGACCCAGCGGATTGACGGGCGAGAATTGGAGCTGCTCAGCACCAGATGTAGGATCGTCCGCCGACTCCCGCTCAAAATGGGCGCTATATCTAGCGTGGGCGTTAAAAAAGGGTTTTCAGATCGCCGGCTTCTCGCCCATTCTCAAAACACCTAGTTTCCATTTTTGAAAATGGGCATTACCGTGAGCGATATCAAATGGGCGGTAGCGTAAAAATTTTTTAACACTCTGTCGTAAAGTTTGGCTGTCCTTAGCAATGGCATGGCAACGCTCGATTCCCGCGATTCAGGAGGTCAAGGGTCATCATGACATGTGCAGAATAGGAGACAGAGAGAGAGAGGGAGCTCAGAGGGACTGAAAGCATGTGTGGCTGTTGTGTGTGCTTGTCTGACTGCTGTGGGAGGTACGACGGAGATTCACAAGCAGCAAAAAGCCTACTAAGCACCAACAACATAGTTGGCACCGAGTTTTTGTCCAACAAATAAGATATAACATGGAAGGAACGGAGGAGGCCCTGGAGCTTGTAGCCAGGAACAGTGGTGGTAGAGGGCTCCTAGTGATCCCGGAGCGCTGCACTGCACCCCAAGGTGTCGCACCCCCCCATTGCCAACCACACATGAGAGCGAGGAGCAACATCTTGGAGCACGTTCCCATCTCGGGATCGTCGTCTCCCGTATTCATACAAGCAGCGCTTCAGCCATCACCCCGGCCTCCCCTCCCCCTCAATGAGGAGCTCCTTGGCCAGGTGGCTTGGAGTCAGGAGGAGAAGGGGAAGGGGTAGAGGTGGGGAGGAGAAGCTGGGGAGTGGGGGGGGGCGGGCGGGTTTGAACAGAAATACTGATGATTTCAGACTAGTGTTCAGTTTAAATGTTTTTTATTCAACAAAACCTTGTTGCGCATTGGCTCAGATAGCTGCATTGTTACACGCTGCTGATTCCTTAACATCAAAGGGTATAATGACACTTAACTTCAATCAACTTAAACTTTAACTGTCACCAAGGTGATGCCCACCATTGATGTATGACCTGCACACCCAGCAGTGTGTCAGCCTTGTAAATAACATCAACGTTCTTTCAGGCAAAGCGATCATTGATGAGCTCCTGACATAAGGCTCTTGCAGCTATCCTGCCACCATGGGCATTTTCATGTGGGCTACAGGGGGGCGGGGCATGGCTTCAGCATCAGCCTGATTGTCTGGACTGATGTCAGCATCTGCCTCCTCGTCCTCCTCTTCCTCTCTCTGGTGAGGTGGACTGTCAGACTAATCAAGCATTTCTTGTCCCCTCGTGATAGCCAAGTTGTGCAGCATGGAGCACCACCACGAATTTAGCTACCTGCTCAGGGTGGTATTAGAGCTCGCCTCCTGAGTGGTCCAGGCATCTAAAGTGCTGCTTCAGCACTCCAATGGTTTTCTCCACTATATTGCGTGTTGCTCAGTGGCTCTCATTGTATCGCCTCTCAGCTACGGTGTGGGTGTCACGCAAGGGGATCATCAGCCAGGTGGCGAGGCCATATCCTTTGTCACCAAGCATCCACCATTGACCTTGTGGCTCATTGTTAAAAAGTCAGATACAGTGCTCTCACACAGGATGTGAGCATCATGGATGCTGCCCAGAAATTTAGCATTCACTGCTCGTATAATTTGTTGGTGGTCGACAACAAGTTGGACATTCAGGGAGTAGAATCCCTTGTGATTCCTGAAAATCTCAGCCTCCTGAAAAGGTGCCCGCATTGCAATGTGCGTACAGTCTATTGCTCCCTGCACCTTAGGGAAGTTTTCAATTCTGGAGAATTCTAGAGCCCCCTCACTCTGTACCTCCCTGGTTATAGGGAAGCTGATCAGGTCCCTCAGTGACCTGCCTAATGCAGCGATGTGAGGCGTGCTGAGAAAGTCCGCAAATATCTCCAGCTGTGGCCTGAAAAGAACCCGAGGCGTAGAACGACAGTGCCGCGGTGACTTTGACCTCGACGGACAGTGCAGTACTGATGGTGCTGGCAGGCTGCAGGTCTGCCCTTATCAGTTGGCATACCTCAGTGATAACCTCTTTGTGGAAGCGCAGTCTTCGAAGGCAGGTGGTGTCAGGCAAGCCGAGGTAAGAATGCTTCTCCTTGTACTTGCGGGGGGTATAATGTCTGGTCCTCCTCATCTGTCTGTCACGTCTTACATTGGGCACATAATACAGTGGAGCGTTCCTTCGGAGATGTCGAGTCTGCTGCATGTAATTGGTCACCAAGAGAGGGTGAGAAAGGACAGGCCCCCATTGCAGTAGCTCTCTGTTTTTCACCGATTGGTCACAAACAATGAATGTCCCGATGAAGAGACTTATTCAATTCCAATCGGTCACAGTATGGTCAAGATATTTTTACAGATGTTCACACCAACTCATATGGCCTACAGAGTACATCTGAACTCTACTGAGGTTGAAATACAGCAGCCTTTTAAAGGACATGACATGTGATGTAGAACATGGTGTCCATAACGCGGTTAGTTCCACTTTTTTGAGGCTTTTTTTTGGACGAGCGATATTGTGGGCGATATGTGGTTAAATTGATGCTGGGCTGCTAGTTTTGGTAAATATGCTCTTTATGTCAAAAAAAAAGTGGGCGGGCGTTAATATTGAATCTTGGCATTAAATCCGTGTGGAAAGTAATGCCGGGCGATATTATGTTGAATTCGCCCATTCTGATGATTTCGCCCCAGAAAAGTGGACAAGCAGTAATATTTTTTCCCGGCGTTAAGCACATGGGAAAAGTAATGCTCGGTGATAAGTTTCCAAAAAATGCCCGGCAGTTCCCATTTTGTGCCAAAATGGGCAATATATGGGCGTTATACGTCATTTCAGCGGTAAAATGGTCGGTAAGTAGGTGTTTAGCATGCAAAAAAAGTGAAGGTTCTAGCCCTATATCTTTTTGTTTTCAATCTATCTAAATATCAGAATAATTTTAAGAAAAGATGTTCAGAAATACAGGAAGCAATTGAGTAGATGTTTTATGTAATGTTAAAAGTCGCAAAGCTCCATTGATATTTCAAGTACTGTTATAAAATTTCAGGAATGATTAGCTTCAATAATCAATGATGGGGGGGGGGGAGGGTGAGTTATAAGTCAGGTTCAGTATAAAATTATAAAATACAGCAAAATAAATCTGAGCATTATCTCACTTTGTCCTCCCAGGGTGGGGAATATTGTGTTCCTAACACAGATGAGACTGCACACAGGGAGGTTAAAGTAACAGTGACCTCAGTCTTTATTAAGACACTCCAGAGTGAGGAACAGGCCTTAGGGGCCGGCTTATATACAGTGCTCCCAAGGGATGCTGGGATCCCTTGGAACTTCAGTGGATGAGCTCCCTGGTGGCGGAACATGGGAATGCATATTTTACAGATACACAACATCACTCCCCGCCAAAGACAAATTGAAAACTATTTACAAGGTGAAGCGGTCGGGAGCCTTTCTTTCCCTAGTGGACCGCCTCAGTTCTGGTGTGTTGGCTGTGCCCTCGCTGGGCTGGCCTGTTGTTGGTCCTGCAGGGCTGCTGGGTGAGCCTGGCCTTGCTGGGCTGATGGGTTCGATTTTCTGGCCTGGGGTGGTGTCGTTGATCCTTTGGGTGTGTGTTGTGGGCTCGAAAAAGGTGGTGTCTGCTGTGGGTTGTTCAGGGCAGTCTGTGAACCGTAACCTTGTTTGGTCCAGGTGCTTTCTGCAAATTTGTCCATTGTCTAGATTGACTACAAACACCCTACTCCCTTCTTTAGCAATCACCGTGCCCACGATCCACTTGGTACCATGTCCATAGTTTAGCACATACACAGGGTCATTCAGATCAATTTCCCGTGACACAGTGGCGTTGCTGCCGCCTGCTCTCCACCTGATCATGCAGGTTGGGGTGAACCAGCGAGAGTCTGGTTTTAAGTGTCCTTTTCATAAGTAGCTCAGCCGGGGGGACCCCTGTGAGCGAGTGGGGTCTCATGCAGTAGCTGAGCAGTACTCGGGAAAGGTGAGTTTGGAGTGAGCCTTCTATGACTCGTTTAAGGCTCTGTTTGATGGTTTGTACTGCCTGCTCTGCCTGCCCATTGGAAGCTAGTTTAAACGGGGCCGAGATGACATGTTTGATCCCATTGCGGGTCATAGAAACATAGAAACATAGAAAATAGGTGCAGGAGTAGGCCATTCGGCCCTTCATTGCCTGCACCATCATTCAATAAGATCAAAGCTGATCATTCCCTCAGTACCCCTTTCCTGCTTTCTCTCCATACCCCTTGATTCCCTTAGCCATAAGGGCCATATCGAACTCCCTCTTGAATATATCCAATGAACTGGCATCAACAACTCTCTGCGGCAGGGAATTCTATAGGTTAACAACTCACTGAGTGAAGAAGTTTCTCCTCATCTCAGTCCTAAATGGCCTACCTCTTATCCTAAGACTATGTCCCCTGGTTCTGGACTTCCCCAACATCGAGAACATTCTTCCCGCATCTAACCTGTCCAGTCCAGTCAGAATCTTATACGTTTCGATGAGATCCCCTCTCACCCTTCTAAACTCCAGTGAATAAAGGCCCAGTTTATCCAGTCTCTCCTCATATGACAGTCCAGCCATCCCTGGAATCAGTCTGGTGAACCTTCGCTGCACTCCCTCAATAGCATGAACGTCCTTCCTCAGATTAGGAGACCAAAACTGTACACAATATTCCAGGTGAGGCCTCACTAAGGCCCTGTGCAGTAAGATCTCCCCGCTCCTATACTCAAATCCCCTAGCTATGAAGGCCAACGTACCATTTGCCTTCTTCACCACCTGCTGTACCTGCATGCCCACTTTCAGTGACTGATGAACCATGACACCCAGGTCTCATTGCACCTCCCCTTTTCCTAATCTGCCGCCATCCAGATAATATTCTGCCTTTGTGTTTTTGCCTCCAAAATGGATAACCTCACATTTATCCACATTATACTGCATCTGCCATATATTTGCCCACTCACCTAACCTGTCCAAGTCAGCCTGCAGCCTCTTAACATCCTCCTCACAGCTCACACCGCCACCCAGTTTAATGTCATCCACAAACTTGGAGATATTACACTCAATTCTTTAAATTCGGCACTAGTGAAACATGGCCTGTTGTCACTGACCAGTATGTCAGGCAGGCCGTGGGTGGCAAACATGGCCCTCAGGCTTTCAATGGTGGCAGTGGCGGTGCTTCCCGACATTATTTCACATTCAATCCATTTTGAAAAAGCATCCACCACCACCAGGAACATTTTACCGAGAAACGGGCCCGCATAGTCGACATGGATCCTCGACCATAGTCTGGAGGGCCAGGATCACAAACTTAATGGTGCCTCTCTGGGCGCGTTGCTGAACTGAGCACACACGCTGCATTGCCGTACACAGGACTCTAAGTCAGAGTCGATACCGGGCCACTACACGTGGGATCTGGCTATCGCTTTCAACATTACTTTACCCGGGTGTGTGCTGTGGAGATCCGAGATGAACGTCTCCGTGCCATCTTTGGATAGTACTACGTGGTTAACCCACAACAGGCAGACTGCCTGAATGGACAGCTCGTCTTTTCGCCGCTGGAGCGGCTTGATTAGCTCTTGCATTTCAAGGGGGATGCCGGCCCAGCTCCCATGCAATACACAGTTTTTTACTAGGGACAGCAGAGGATCTTGGCTTGTCCAAGTCCTAATCTGGCAGACCGTGACAGGTGATTTATCATTTTCAAACGCTTCCATGACCATCAACAAGTCTGCGTGCTGCGCCACCATCAACAAGTTTGCAGGCTGCGCCATTTCCACCCCCATGGTGGGCAATGGTAGCCGACTGAGAGCATCCGCACAGTTCTCGGTGCCTGGCCTGTGGCTGATGGTATAGTTATATGCTGATAGTGCGAGTGCCCACCTTTGTATGTGGGCTGAGGCATTAGTATTTATCCCCTTGTTTTCAGCGAACAGGGATATGAGGGGCTTGTGATCGGTTTCCAGCTCAAATTTGAGGCCAAACAGGTACTGATACATTTTCTTTACCCCAAACACACACGCTAATGCCTCTTTCACAATCATGCTGTAGGCTCTCTTGGCCTTCGACAAGCTCCTGGAAATTTGGCGACAGGTTGCAACTTCCCCGCAACGTTAGCTTGTTGTGATACACACCCGACTCCGTATGACGACACATCACATGCTAGCACAAGTCTTTTACACGGGTTATACAATACAAGCAGCTTGTTGGAGCATAAAATGTTTCTGGCTTTCTCAAAAGCAATTACTTGTTTTTTTCCCCATACCCATTTCTCAACTTTATGCAATAACACATGTAGGGGCTCTAAGAGGGTGCTTAACCCCAGTAGGAATTTACCAAAATAGTTGAGGAGTCCCAGGAACGACTGCAGTTTCGTGACATTCTGTGGCCTGGGCGCGTTCCTGATAGCCTCTGTCTTGGTGTCTGTGGGCCGAATGCCGTCCGCCGCGATCTTTCTCCCCAAAAACTCCACTTCAGTTGCCATGAAGACACATTTCGACCTTTTCAGTCGCAGCCCTACGTGATCCAGTCGCTGGAGGACCTCCTTCAGGTTTTATAGGTGCTCGACGGTGTCCTGACCCGTGACAAATATGTCGTCCTGAAAAACCACCATGCGTGGTACCGACTTGAATAGGCTCTTCATGTTTCTCTGGAAGATCGTTGTAGCTGACCGGATTCCAAACGGGCATCTGTTGTAGATGAACAGTCCCTTGTGCATGTTGATGCATGTAAGGCCTTTCGAAGACTCCTCCAGCTCCTGCATCATGTAGGCTGAAGTCAGGTCGAGCTTGGTGAACATCTTGCCTCCTGCCAGCGTCGCAAATAGGTTGTCTGCCTTAGGTAGCGGGTATTGGTCCTATAGCGAGAAATGATTAATAGTTACTTTATAATCGCCGCAAATCCTGACCGTACCATCACTTTTGAGTACTTGAACAATCAGGCTGGCCCACTCGCTGAATTCCACTGGGGAGATGATGCCCTCGCATTGCAGCCTGTCCAGCTCAATTTCCACTCTTTCCCACATGTGAGGTACCGCTCGCGCTTTGTGATGAATGGGTCGTGCCTCTGGGACCAAGTGATTCCGCACCTTCGCCCCAGAAAAGTTTCCAATGCCTGGCTCAAAAAGGGAAGGAAATTTGTTAAGAACCTGGATACATGAGGACTCATCGACATGTGATAGCGTTCGAAAGTCATCCCAGTTCCAGCGGATTTTGCCTAGCCAGCTTCTTCTAAGCAGTGTGGGGCCATCGCCCGGGACAATACAGAATGGCAGTTCATGCACCATGCCCTCGTAGGTGACTTTGACCATGGCGCTGCCCAGGACAGTGATAAGTTCTTTGGTGTACATTATTAGTTTCGTGTGGATGGGGCTCAGGGCTGGTCTGAGTGCCTTGTTGCACCACAGTCTCTCAAACATCTTATTACTGATGATGGATTGGCAAGCGCCAGTGTCCAGTTCCATGACTACGGGTAAGCCATTCAATTTTAGCCATTCAGTTGGAGGTGCCCATTGTTCCACAGCTCTTTCAAACATACCCTTTGAAGCGGCATGAATAGGCTGAATGGAAGCCTCCACTATGCCAACAAGGTGTGAATTGCCTTGCATTCATCCTTTGTTGTGGACTCTGAGTCATCTGGGTCACCTGAGGCCTGCTGGGAGTTGCAGACTCGTGGTTTCTGCCCTGTACATTTCTGCTCACAAACACAGTTCCAGTTAATTTATGAACATTGCGAGCACTTGTGTGCTGAGAGATTTGTTTGGTGTTATCACTGGTGGACATAAACGCCTGTGCTATCGCAATGGCCTTACTGAGGGTCGGTTTCTCTACAGTCAAAAGTTTTCGTAGGATGATCTCGTGGCCAATGCCCAGTACAAAAAAGTCTCTGAGCATTTGCTCCAGGTAGCCATCAAACTCACATTGTCCTGCAAGTCGCCTTAGCTCGGCGATGTAGCTCGCCACTTCCTGACCTTCAGATCACTGGCATGTGTAGAACCAATAGCTCGCCATCAGCACGCTCTCCCTCGGGTTAAGATACTCCCGAACCAGTGTACACAGTTCCTCATATGACTTATCTGTGGGATTCACCGGAGCCAGAAGATTCTTCATGAGGCTGTAGGTCGGTGCCCCGCAGACCATGAGGAGGACCGCTCTCCTTTTTTCAGCGCTTCCTTCTCCGTCCAGCTCGTTGGCTACAAAGTACTGGTCTAGCCGTTCGACATAGGCTTCCCAGTCCTCACCCTCCGAGAACTTCTCCAGGATGCCCACAGTTTGCTGCATGTTTGCGTTGAATTTGGATACTCGTCGCCAGTTATTGTGTTCCGAACACAGATGAGACTGCACACAGGGAGGTTAAAGGAACAGTGATCTCAGTCTTAATTAAGACACTCGAGAGTGAGGAACAGGCCTTAGGGGCCAGCTTATATACAGTGCTCCCAAGGGATGCTGGGATCCCTTGGGACTTCAGGGGATGCGTTCCCTGGTGGCGGAACATGGGAGTGCATGCTTTACAGATACACAACAGGGAATGCATATTAAGTGTTTTCACAGAGCAGCTTTCAAGTTCAGAGAATCTTTACAGGATTGAATTATTAATCACTTTCCTCCATTACTGGAATATATCACTTCTGCTGTGTAATGAAGAACTCGACAATACAATTCAATCTGTTATTCTGGAGCAAAAATGCAGATTACTTTATTTTATGCAGCTTGAAAATAGGATTTCTTTTTAATTTGTAAAATTTGTCCAATGGTTTATATTCCATTATAAAGTGAATTGATTTGATTTTGGAATTTAAAATAAAACTTTGAATTAAAATAATAAAACTGCCAGCATCCTCCAGTTGGGTTGTGACTCTGAAGTGGCATTGAACTCTTGAATATTCAGTTGCTTTGCACCTTATCATTGAAATACCGATAGGCAATAAAACAAAAAGGATTGTGAGAGCAAAGCACAATAATTGGCATCATCTAAAGTAGAACACAGAGTCATTCTGTCATACAAAAGCAAAATACTGCGGCTGCTGTAATCTGAAATAAAAACAGAAAATGCTGGAAATCTCAGCTGAGATTTCCGTCATTCTTTCATCCCTGATCCAGCATAACTAGTGACAAGTTTGCTCAGTCTTTAGAGGATAAAAAATACATACACTAGAATTCACAAGTCAGAAAGTTGATCCCAAAAGCAAACCAAAGTATAAATGTTAGTACAGTCAGGAAACATGGACATATCTGGCTGGAATCAGACCCCATTTTTTCATTTCACCAACAAGAATCATATATATTTTCACCACTAAACTGTCGAGGATCTAGTGCACATTTTCCTCTCGACTATGAAGGAACAAGGATACGTACCCCTCATTTCTATAATTATGTAGGAACACAGGCACATCCCTATACTAACTTCGTAGCATTCTCTCTATTAGACCATTCAGTAACAATTACTCCTACCTACCATTAGACTGCCAGGGATGCACTACCCAATGACCTACCAGAAATCAGATGTGAATTCTCACCAGACCACTACTAATTAAAAGATAACCTCATAGCCACTAGTCCAGGGATCAAATACAACCTCCTTATTTACATTGTCAAGGATTGGATTTAAGCCACAATAAAACACATGTGCATACATTCAATTTTATCCCCACTGCAACCACAAATCACCCATTCTGTCTAGCATATTGCATACCAAAAAATTCTACATACCCATGCTCAAGTAAATGAAAACTAAAAAGGTATGCAGCAAAAAAACTGCTCATCAAATCCACTATAAGCTGCACTAATCCAACTGTACAGATTTAATATTCTGAATTGGGATTTTGCTCCAATGTCTATGATATTAGAGAACACTTACTCATTTTTCCATAAGCTTTCACAACATTTCTTGATTTGGTCTTCTGGCTAAGAAATACTGCTGCATTCTTTATAGGTCCCTTGTGATTCTTTAAATTTCCTTGACAGGACCATTATTAGAATTTAATAAGCCCTTACTTACAGAGCCATGGTGCCTCACCATACTCTTTTTTCATCTTGTAGTGTTTTCACTTATTTCACACAGACAACCAAAGCATGATACCTATTCTCTTCCATAGAAATATGAGTCAAGGGAATTGAGAGGTAATAACTTAGATCGCATGCAGCACCAACACAATGTCAGTACTACTATTCAGACATTCATCTCTTCTCAGTTTATTGCATTTCCATTATGTGAAGGAGATAAATTATTAACCAAAAGTCACCCCATCAGGTCCATCTTTTCCCAGTTCACTTCCAAAAAAAAAAGGAATCCTCAGTGAGGTTAGATTGTCCTCTAAATATAAAACACTTGTCACAAATTGAATCCTTTAGCTCGCCCTTGAAAATGTTGATTTAACATTCATAACAAAATGTTCTTTGCTTTCTAGTTTAAATAGTACCGTTTATTATAATATCAAAAATTCTAATTATTTATATCAAATAAATATAAGCCTGATATTACTTGTGTAGTTATTAGTCCGCTATTAATATAGAAATGTTAACCACCTTCAGGTAAATGGGTTAACAGCTCTGTTAAAATAGCAGAGAGAGGAATTTGATACCCACACACAAAAACCTAGTGCATGGTAATTTTCAGACTAAAATATTTGACTATATATTCATGAAGAATGTTTTACAAGGTCCCTTTATTTTTTCCAGGAAGCAACCCAACCAGTGGAAGGAGCTGTTTTTTTATTGCGAATCTGCTCCAACTTGAACTATTGCATTCAGGAAAGGTTAAATGGTACTATAAGCTTAACCTCCTATTTATAATAGGACTTACCGTTCATGATTTGATACTTATGCCAAAACTCAGAATGATTAAAAGGAAGCCAGTGAAAATGGCCATGGGATTTATAGTATACTCTGGATTTGGATTAGATGAAGCAATTATAGTGGTCTGGTAATAGCACTTTAAATTTGAATGTTTTTAGTAATATACAGACTTTAACTTCTCCTGTACTTTCTGATTTATTTCCCATTTTATACTGTAACTGTGCGACACAATCATGATCTCTGACTCACTTTGACACCAACTTCAATTCTGCAGATAATAACCTGCGGGCACAGCACTAGATCCTTGCACTGAGGTGTTTTTGGGAAACAAATTGTTTTCCTGTGATCCAGCAGTCCAACTGTCAATGAATTTGGATAACAGCAGTACACAGAGGTGTCATTGCTCAAGTTCATCCAGAGATATGTTCCAGAAGATTAATATTACAAACCCAAAACAGTTGTTAGTCTTTCAGACTGCAATCAAAGCCAAAGCTCCTTCACTAATCTGTCTGTAGCTGTCTGTCAGCTTGTTCTGCTTGTCTTTTCCTGTGGTCTCCAGCTTTTACTGTAGTAAACAGGTTCTTTCTGCTTTTCTCAATTCCCAGTATCTTTGGGAATTAAATATGCCTCAACTTTCTAGAATACATACAAAATGTAGAATGATTTTGTATCAATTTTCAATGCTGAATGTTACAAAGAAGAAATAAAGTAAAATTATGCAAGCATTGGACAATAAAATGCGTCTTAGCATTCTCTGAAACATTTTTTATTTTCTGAAATTGTATCCATTTGTCTTTTATATCTGTGCGCGCGTGTGTATATAATATTCATAGTTTTTGAAAAAGTTCTGATTTTCATTTTAAACAGAAGCAAGGATTGTCAATAACCAGGGCACAAAACAAATGATTTGAAAAATGTTATGAATTTTTGTTAACCAAGATTTGCTTGAATTGAATGGATCTTTAAAAAACACACACATGGCCATGGAAGGGTCATCAGTGGGAATGGAGCAGAGTTTATAGCAAGGGCAAAATCAAATTCTTTGGAATATACCAGTGTTGAGCTGAAAGAAATTGTGACTTATAGAAACATAAAAATTTACAGCGCAGAAGGACCCATTTTGACCCATCGTGTCCATGCCGGCCGACAAAGAGCCGCACGGCCCTCGGTCAGCAGCCCTGAAGATTACATATAAATCTATGAACAATGAACAATGGCGGACAGGTAAAGAGTACCCAGCCACCCATCATCATCATCATAGGCAGTCCCTCGGAATCGAGGAGGACTTGCTTCCACTCTTAACATGAGTTCTTAGGTGGCTGAACAGTCCAATACGAGAACCACAGACTCTGTCACAAGTGGGGCAGATAGTCGTTGAGAGAAGGGGTGGGTGGGACAGATTTGTCGCACGCTCTTTCCACTGCCTGCGCTTGTTTTCTGCATGGTCTCGGCTCAGCGCCCCCTCGGATGCACTTCCTTCACTTAGGGCGGTCTCTGGCCAGGGACACCCTGGTGTCAGTGGGAATGTTGCACTTTATCAGGGAGGCTTTGAGGGTGTCCTTGTAACGTTTCCTCTGCCCACCTTTGGCTCATTTGCCGTGAAGGAGTTCCGAGTAGAGCGCTTGCTTTGGGAGTCAGGCATGCCCAACGGAGCTGAACAAGTGTGGCCAGTGCTTCGGTGCTGGGGATGTTGGCCTGGCCGAGGACACTGATGTGTCGGTGCGTCTGTCCTCCCAGGGGATTTGTAGGATCTTGCGGAGACTTTGTTGGTGGTATTTCTCCAGCGACTTAAGGTGTCTGCTGTACATGGTCCATGTCTCTGAGCCATACAGAAGGGCAGTTATTACAACAGCCCTGTAGACTATGAGCTTAGTGGCAGTTTTGAGGGTCTGGTCTTCAAACACTCTTTTCCTCAGGTGGCCGATCAGCCAGTCCGCCCCACACAACTGCGACACCCCTTACACTGAAACATTCTACATTCCACCCCAACTGGAGCCATGTGATCTCCTGGAAGAGGCAAAAACCAGATAAAAACTCAGGCCAATTTGGGGAAAAAAATCTGGGAAAATTTCTTCCCGACCCATCCGGGCAATCAAAACTAGTCTAGGCGATCACCCTGGCCGTATTCGAATCCCTGCAGTACTTACCATCATATCTGCACCGGTCAACAAGAGGTTATCCAGGTTACTCCCAATTAGCAGCTCTAGATCCGTAACCCTGCAGGTTACGGCACTTTAAGTGCACACCCAACCATCTCTTAAATATGGTGAGGTTTCTGCATCCACCACCCTTACAGGCAGTGAGTTCCAGATCCTCACAACCCTTTGCGTAAAGAAGCCCCCCCTCAAATCTCCTCTAAACCTTCCACCAACCACCTTAAAACTATGCCCCCTCGTAATAGACCCCTCCACCAAGGGAAATAGGCCCTTGCTATCCATTATATCCAGGCTCCTCAATATTTTGTACACCTCAATGAGGTCTCCTCTCAACCTCCTCTGTTCCAATGAGAACAAACTCAGCCTTTTCAATCTGTCCTCATAATTAAGATTCTCCATTCCAGGCAGCATCCTAGTAAATTCCCTCTGCACCCTCTCTAGTGCAATCATGTCTTTCCTATAATACAGTGACCAGAATTGCATGCAGTACTCCAGCTGTGGTCTAACCAAAGTATTATACAATTTAAGCATAACCTCCCTGCTCTTATATTCTATGCCTCGGCCAATAAAGGCAAGCATTCCGTATGCCTTCTTAACCACCTTATCTATCTGTGCCCTACCGCTTAATGTGTATACCCTTTCCTTGTTAGCTCTTCCAAACCTCACACTTTTTTGAATTAAATTCCATTTGCCACTGCTCTGCCCACCTGACCTGTAGATTGATATTCTCCTGCAGCCCATGACTTTCCTCTTCATTATCAACCACACAACCAATTTTAGTGTTGTCTGCAAACTTCTTAATCATGCTCCCGATATTCAAATCTAAATCGTTGATATGTATCACAAAAAGCAAGGGACCCAGTACTGAGCCTTGCAAAACCCCACTGGAAACATCCTTCCAGTCACAAAAACATCCATCAACCATTACCCTTTCCTTCCTACCTCTAAGCCAATTTTGGATCCACCTTGCCACTTTGCCCTGTATCCCATGGGCTTTAACCTTTGTGACCAGTCTACCATGTGGGACCTTATCAAAAGTTTTTCTAAACTCCATATACACTTTATCATATGCACTACCCTCATCAACTCTCTTGGTTACCTCCTCAAAAAATTCAATCAAGTTAGTCAAACACGATCTTCCCTTAACAAATCCGTGCTGACTGTACCTAATTAATCCTTGTCTTTCCAAATGTAGATTTATCCTGTCTTTCAGGACTTTTTCCAATAATTTTCGCACCACTGAGATTAGGCTGACAGGCCTGTAATTACTCGGCCTATCCCTTTCTCCCTTCTTAAACAAGAGTACTGCATTAGAAGTCCTCCAATCCTCTGGCACCATGCCCAAGTCCAAAGAGGACTGGAAAATGATGGTCAAGGCCTCTTCTATTTCCTCTTTCACTTCGCTCAATAACCTGGGATACATTTCATCCGGCCCTGGGGACTTAGCTACTTTCAAAGCTGCTAAAACCCTTAATACTTCCTCTCTCACTATGTTTATTTCATCCAGAATATCGCACTCCTCCTCGATAGCAGTATCTGCATTGCCCCTTTCCTTTGTGAAAACAGATGCAAAGTATTCATTAAGAACCTTACCAACATCTTCCGTCGCCACACAAAGATTACCCTCATGGTCTCGAATAGGCCCTATCCTTTCTTTAGTGACTCTCTTACTCTTAAGATATTTATAGAATGTCTTTGGGTTTTCCATAATTTTACTAACCAAGAATTTTTCATGCTCTCTCTTAGCATTCCTAATATCTTTTTTAATTTTGCCTCTTAACTTTCTACATTCCTCCAAAGATTCTATAGTATTTAGCCGTTGGTATATGACATAAGCTTCCCCTTTTTTCTTTATCTTCCCCTGTAAGTCCCTAGACATCCAGGGGACTCTAGAATTATTATTCCCACCCTTTTTGGTTTGGTCTGAGCCTTCCGGAACTCCTCCTTAAATGCCTCCCACTGTTCCGACACTTATCCCAAGACTTGATGCCTGACAGCATGTGGTCATGGAGTCATGACAAGTGGTGCACAGGTAGAGCTGTCTTTGGCAAACATGTGGAAACTGACCCAGTCTCCGTGGATGATGTTGCAACAGGAAAGCATATAGAAAAGGAAGAGGAGTGAGCGGGGTCTGCGGCAGTCTGGGGTCAGCGGCAGAGAGGGAGCAATGGCCGGAGGAGGAGCAGCGGCAGCCTATAAAGGCCCAGCGGCAGTCCGGGGTGGGCAGCAGTTTGGGGAGGAGCAGCTAGCTGCAACAGGGGCAAAAGTAAGAAAGAAGTAAAAAGTAATCGAAGGGTGAGGTCACAGCCGAGAGGGTAAGGGATTGGCTGGTTAACTGGTGAGTAGTTTTCTTTTTCATTATCTTTTTTCTTGTTCTTATCAGTAAGAAACCTTTGGCATTGTTGTCATGCTCCTCCTGTGCTATGTGGGAAGACAGGGACGCTTCCAGTGTCCCTGATGACTACATGTGCAGGAAGTGTAGCCAGCTGCAGCTCCTGACAGACCACATTGCGGCACTGGAGCTGCGCATGGATTCACTCTGGAGCATCCGCAATGCTGAGGATATCGTGAATAACACGGTTAGTGAGTTGGTCACACCACAGAAAAAGGTTACACAGGCAGATAGGGAATGGGTGACCATCAGGCAGAGCAGTGGAAGGAAGGTAGTACAAGGGTCCCCTGCGGGCATCTCCCTCCAGAACAGATACACCACCTTGGATATTGTTGGGGGAGATGACTCATCAGGGGAAGGCAGCAGAAGCCAAGTCCATGGCACCAAGGGTGGCTCTGCTGCACAGGAGGGCAGGAAAAAGAGGGGGAGAGCTATAGTGATAGGGGATTCTAATGTGAGGGGAATAGATAGGTGTTTCTGCGGCCGCAAACGAGACTCCAGGATGGTATGTTGCCTCCCTGATGCAAGGGTCAAGGATGTCTCGGAGCATCTGCAGTGCATTCTGGAGGGGGAGGGTGAACAGCCAGCTGTCGTGGTACATATAGGTACCAACGATCTAGGTAAAAAAATGGGATGAGGCACTACAAGCTGAATTTAGGGAGCTAGGAGTTAAATTAAAAAGTAGGACCTCAAAGGTAGTAATCTCAGGATTGCTACCAGTGCCACGTGCTCGTCAGAGCAGGAATTGCAGGATAGCTCAGCTAAATACATGGCTTGAGGAATGTTGCAAGGGGGAGGGATTCAAATTCCTGGGACATTGGAACCGGTTCTGGGGGAGGTGGGACCTGCACAAACCGCATGGTCTGAACCTGGACAGGACCGGAACCGATGTCCAAAGCGGAGTGTTTGCTAATGCTGTTAGGGAGGGGTTAAACTAATATGGCAGGGGGATGGGGACCTATGCAGGGAGGCAGAAGAAAATAAAAAGGGGCAGAAGCAAAAGGTAGGAAGAAGAAAAGCAAGAGTGGAGGACAGAGAAATCAAGGGCAAAAATCAAAAAGGGCCACATTACAACATAATTCTACAAGGATAAAGAGTATTAAAAAAACAAGCCTGAAGGCTGAAGCTCAATGCGAGGAGCATTTGTAATAAGGTGGATGCATTGACTGCGCAGATAGCTCTTAACGAATATGATGTAATTGGGATTACGGAGACATGGCTCCAAGGTAACCAAGGCTGGGAAGTCAACATCCAGAGGTATTCAATATTCAGGAAGGAAAAGGAGGTGGGGTAGCGTTACTGGTTAAAGAGGAGATTAACGCAATAGTAAGGAAGGGCATAAGCGTGGATGATGTGGAATCTATATGGGTAGAGCAGCAAAATACTGAAGGGCAGAAAACATTAGTGGGAGTTGTGTACAGACCAGCAAATAGTAGTAGGGAGGTTGGGGATGGCATTAAACAGAAAATTAGGGATGCGTGCAATAAAGGTACAGCAGTTATCTTGGGTGACTTTAATCTGCATATTGATTGGGCTAATCAAACTGGTAGCAATACTATGAAGGAGGATTTCCTGGAATGTATAAGGGATGGTTTTCTAGACCAATATGTTGAGGAACCAACTAGAGAACAGGCCATCCTAGACTGGGTCTTGTGTAATGAGAGAGGATTAATTAGCAATTTGGTCGTGCGGGGCCTCTTGGGGAAGAGTGACCATACAGACTCACCTATCCCGAGTCCTGCTTAGTTACAGCACAAGACCCCACTCGCTCACTGGGGTTCCCCCCACTGAACTGCTCATGAAAAGGGCACCTAAGACAAGGCTCTCGTTAGTCTACCCTGATCTACATGAACAGGGTAGAGAGCAGGCAGCTTCAACAGAATACATATCATGATCGCGCATATGTGTCACGCGAAATCGAGATTAATGAGCCTGTATTTGTGTTTAACTATGTACAAGGTCCTAAGTGGCTTCCTGGCACTGTCGTGGCCAAAGAGGGGAGTAGGGTGTTTCTGGTCAAACTTTCAAATGGACTCACCTGCAGAGAACACTTGGACCAAACCAGATTCACGGACTATCCAGAACAACCAAAAATAGACTCTATCTTTTTCGACCCCCCAACACACACACAAATGGCAACCGACCCAGCGGTTGACCACAAACCTGAACCCATCACCTGCAGCAGTCCAGCAGGACTCACCACGCCCAGCAGCCCAGCAAGGCCAGCTGCACAGCAGCCCCGCGAGGGCCCAACAAATGACTCACCAAAACAAGCATTTGCACCAAGACGATCAAGCAAGGAAAGGAAGGCTCCAGATCGACTCACATTGTAAATAGTTACACTATTGAATTTGTGGGGGCAAGTATTGTTATATATGTAAACCTGTAAATATCTTGTTTAACCACTAGAGGGCTCAACCCCTGGAGTCCCAAGGGATCCCACAATCCCTTGGCAGTACCTGTACATAAAGAGGCCACAGAGACTGCAGAGGCACTCTGGAGACCTATAATAAAATACTACGGTCACGCATTGCTTTGAGCTTACAGTATGTGGTCAGATTCTTTATTCAAGACATAACAAATATGTCGAGGAACCAACTAGAGAGCACGCCATCCTAGTCTGGGTCTTGTGTAATGAGAGAGAATTAATTAGCAATCTTGTCGTGCGAGGTCCTTGGGGAAGAGTGACCATAATATGGTAGAATTCTTCATTAAGATGGAGAGTGACACGGTTAATTCAGAGACGAGGTGCTGAACTTAAAGATAGGTAACTTCGATGGTATGAGTCGTGAATTGCCTAGGATAGACTGGCGAATGATACTTAAAGGGTTGACGGTCGATAGGCAATGCAGACATTTAAAGATCACATGGATGAACTACAGCAATTATACATCCCAGTTTCGCATAAAAATAAAACAGGGAAAGTGGCTCAACCGTGGCTAACAAGGGAAATTAAGGATAGTGTTAAATCCAAGGAAGAGGCATATAAATTGTCCAGAAAAAGCAACAAACCTGAGGACTGAGAGAAGTTTAGAATTCAGCAGAGGAGGGCTAAGGGTTTAATTAGGAGGGGGAAACTAGAGTATGAGAGTAAACTTGCAGGGAACATAAAAACTGCAAAAGCTTCTATAGATATGTGAAGAGAAAAAGATTAGTGAAGACTAATGTAGGTCCCTTGCAATCAGAATTAGGTGAATTCATATTAGGGAACAAGGAAATGGCAGATGAATTGAACAAATACTTTGCTTCTGTCTTCAATAAGGAAGATACGAATAACCTCCCGAAAATATTAGGGGACCGAGGGTCTAGCGAGAAGGGGGATCTGAGGGAAATCCTTATTAGTCAGGAAATGGTGTTAGGGAAATTGAAGGGACTGAAGGCCGATAAATCCTCAAGGCCTGATAGTCTGCATCCCAGAGTACTTGAGGAAGTGGCCCTAGAATTAGTGGATGCATTGGTGATCATTTTCCAACAGTCTATCGACTCGGGATCAGTTCCTATGAACTGGAGGGTAGCTAATGTAACCCCACTTTTTAAAAAAGGAGGGAGAGAGAAAACAGGGAATTATAGACCGGTTAGCCTGACATCGATAGTGGGAAAATGTTGGAATCAATTATTAAAGATGTAATAGCAGCGCATTTGGAAAGCAGTGACAGGATCAGTCCAAGTCAGCATGGATTTATGAAAGAGAAATCATGCTTGACAAATCTTCTGGAATATTTTGAGGATGTAATTAGTAGAGTGGATAAGGAAGAACCAGTGGATGTGGTGTATTTGGACTTTGAAAAGGCTTTTGACAAGGTCCCACGCAAGAGATTAGTGTGCAAAATTAAGGCACGTGGTATTGGGGGTAATGTATTGATGTGGATAGAGAACTGGTTGGCAGACAGGAAGCAAAGAGTGGGAATAAATGGGTCCTTTTCAGAATGGCAGGCAGTGACTAGTGGGGTACTGCAGGGTTCGGTGCTGGGACCCCAGCTATTTACAATATACATTAATGATTTAGACAAAGGAATTGAATGCAATATCTCCAAGTTTGCAGATGACACTAAGCTGGGTGGCAGTGCGAGCTGCGAGGAGGATGCTAGGAGGCTGCAGGGGGACTTGGACAGGTTAGGTGAGTGGGCAAATGCATGGCAGATGCAGGATAATGTGAATAAATGTGAGGTTATCCACTTTGGTTGCAAAAACAGGAAGGCAGATTATTATCTGAATGGTGACAGATTAGTAAAAGGGGAGGTGTAATGAGACCTGGGTGTCATGGTACATCAGTCATTGAAGGTAGGCATGCAGGTACAGCAGGCAGTAAAGAAGGCAAATGGCATGCTGGCCTTCATAGCGAGGGGATTTGAGTATAGCAGCAGGGAGGTCTTACTGCAGTTGTACTGGGCCTTGGTGAGACCACACCTTGAGTATTGTGTGCAGTTTTGGTCTCCTAATCTGAGGAAGACCATTCTTGCTATTGAGAGAGTGCAGCGAAGGTTCACCAGACTGATTCCTGGGATGGCAGGACTGACATGAAGAAAGACTGGATCGACTAGGCTTATATTCACTGAAATTTAGAAGAATGAGAGGGGATCTCATAGAAACATATAACATTCTGACGGGGTTGTACAGGTTAGATGCAGGAAGAATGTTCCCGATGTTGGGGAAGTCCAGAACCAGGGGTCACAGTCTAAGGATAAGGGGTAAGCCATTTAGGACCGAGATGAGGAGAAACTTCTTCACTCAGAGAATTGTGAACCTGTGGAATTCTCTACCACAGAATGTTGTTGAGGCCAGTTCGTTAGATATATTTAAAATGGAGTTCGATATGGCCCTTATGGCTAAAGGAATCAAGGGGTATGGAGCGAAAGCAGGAATGGGGTACTGAAGTTGCATGATTAGCCATGATCATATTGAATGGTGGAGCAGGCTCATAGGGCCGAATGCCCTACTCCTGCACCTACTTTCTATGTTTCTATGTTTCTATCAGCCAAGGTTTGATTGTTGTGGGGACTCCAGAGGTGATGGTGTCAGGGAGAGAGAAGAAGGCATTGTTGGAGTTGCACTAACCTTGTCTGGATAAGTATGACTGGAACATACAAGAGCTTGACAAAGGAGGAGAGGCAAAGGTAAATAGAATGGTTAGCTATCAAGTGCTGTGGAAAGGTTGAGGAGGGCAAGCAAATATACTGCACTACTCATAATGTCATTCATGACTTTGACTTGCCATTTTGTTGCAGTGAGATAGCAGAAACTGATCTGGAGGGCTTCACTCAGGGATTTACTGGAAAGATGGGCATGGAGCTAAGAGGCAAGGATACCGTGCTCAAGGACCTTAGTAAGGATTGGGAAATTAGAGATGCGGGCAATAGTTAGTGATAATAGTTCGGACATTGCCCATCATTTTCAGGGCACTGCTGCCCTGTTTCTGCCAGGCAGAGGGCTGAAGATCAGGGAGGCAGTGATTGTAAATTGCAAACCTGCTTAGTGCAGTGAGTTCTTGGAAGGAATGCCTAGTTCCTCTTATTTTACTAGACTCGTCAAGTTTGGTCAACTTTTTGCACTACTCTATAGTCAGCTGTGGAAATGACACTGACCATCTTGTATTGGTCTCCCTGTGGGATGCTGTCATGGGGTTCCAAATAATGCCTCTTTACTGGGCCTGATTTCAGTAAGAAGGAATTCTGACTGCCTCATCAGTCAACCTAAGGGCTTTCATTGGTTCTGACAAAATCTAGTAGATAATCTTCTGCTGAAGATGCTTCACAGCTGCTGCAAAATTCATTCCCCCTTAAAGTTGCTGCAGATCTTTATATCCCGCAGCATCATGCCAGTGTCTGCCTCCGCAATGGTGGGCTCCCAATGAGCAGTGTTCCTGGCAGCGGAAGTTTGTTCTCATTATGCAAATGTATCTGTCCCTGGAAACCCCACTGGGGTCAGCCCATTTCTCATTGGGTAGGCATGGATCATGCTCCAACTGGAAATTGTAGGTAATTGTAATTTCTAATATGTTTGGTAATATAACAGTCAAGCTTTTTAGTATGCTGGCCTGGCCAATATTTATCCCTCAATGAACATAACAAAAACAGATTATCTGGTTGCTGTTTATGAGAATTTGCTGTGTGCAAGTTGGCTGCTGCATTTCCCACATTACAACAGTGACTACACTCCAAAAATACTTAAAGTGCTTTGAGATGTCTGGTGGTCGTGAAAGGCGCTATATAAATGCAAGTCTTGTTTTTAATTTTTATGCAACTCTGATACATTAACCTTCCTGCTGTATGCACATTTTCCCATATCCTGACTCCTTTACTTTAGCCTCAATACAATTTTGAATGTTTGCAATGCAACACTCTATACAAATCCCATTGGGTGGCAAAAAAAATTCCCTTCAATTTGAACATCTTTGTAAGCCTTGAAAAATCATGTTTCCTAATCCCTAGTTATTGAACTGCACTGCTCCGATTATAAGCACAGCCTAGATTACAATATAAATCGCATATGTGTGAACATCATTAAATCTATTACATTCAAAAAGCATTAAAGAAAAATAAATAATCTTTAAAACAACATGAGGCAAATTTTCCTGATCTTTGCCCCCAGGGAATATGCAATGGCCAGGGAAATGGGATGATGTGCTTTCGTCTTCAGTCTTTACCCCCTTTATGTTGTCCCAGGATTTCTTGGGCTTTCCAGGGGAGGGGGCAGTCTGACTATGATTTTGCCTGCAATAGGTTCAAGCTCATCGCTGTCATATTAATGAGCCGGGAAGGGATGTTCCTGGCCTTTCATCTTAATTTCCTGTTGTCACAGCAATGGAATGCCCAGATGCATGGACCCAGGTGCAGGGAGAGCCCAAGATCATGGCCAAGGGCCTGAGTGGGTCACAGCAGCAAGCTGAAGAGGATCCCTCAAAGTAAGGCAGAGTGAGCTAAGGGCTTTCCTAGAGAGCAGTAGTTAGCAGGCCCCAAGACCAGTGGTCAGTCCTGCATTTTGCGCCTTTATTTTCTAGCACTATACCCAACAAGTGGATAGGCCTGTGCCAGGGATGCCCAGTCCATGTTAATAGCCCAGGGCACTAAAATCGGTCACAGATCAGCCGGGACAGGTGAAGCAAACCTTGCCTGTGTTATACTTGCCCAATGCCAGGGCAGGAAAGTGGTGGTGTGGGAAATGTATATGTTTTTTAGTTGCCTGTTAGTTTGTTCACTGGCACAGTGCTGGATTATCAAACCTTGAAAGAGCACTGTTGACGAATTTGCTTTAGCATGCTGCCAGAAATCAAAAACTTAATTTCAGCAGCAGTTCTGTAATGTTACTGAGGTGGGACTGCTGCCTCTGAAGGTAAGGAGGTTATTTTTTGTCAATACCTCCATTTGCAGCAGTGCCCGAGCAGCAAATATGAATAGTGCTGCTGGAGGGAGAGGCTGCGACCTTTTCTGATTGGTGGAGTGCCTTAGCCCGTCCATACAGGCTGAGCAACTCTGGCATGTGCACTTTCTCTTAAGGCAACTGCCGCAGCTGCCAGCAAATAAAGATGCAAATGGCAACTTTCATACAATTTCTGTTCTGTGGAATCTAAACTGGGTGGTTTCCACAGCAACAATAGCCTTTGTCTATATTAAAGAGGACAACTTAATCATCATCCATGTAGCTATTAATTGTGAACAGTGATCAATCTGAAAATACACGTTGGGCATTGATTTTCTCTGTGCTTTGGGCATGGTGAAATAATAAACCAATTCATAGAGGAAATCTTCCCCAGGTTTCCAATCAACATCTTAGAATCATCATAATCATAGGCAGTCCCTCGAAATCGAGGAAGACTTACTTCCACTCTAAGAGTGAGTTCTCAGGTGACTGTACAGTCCAATATGGGAATTACAGTCTCTGTCACAGGTGGGACAGACAGTGGTTGAAGAAAAAGGTGGGTGGGGAGTCTGGTTTTCAGCATGCTCCTTCCGCTTTCTGCGTTTGCTTTCTGCATGCTCTCGGCGACGAGACTCGAGGTGCTCAGCGCCCTCCCAGATGCTCTTCCTCCTCTTAGGGCGGTCTTGGGCCAGGGATTCCCAGTAATCCACGTCTGGACCGGGGTCAAGCAGGGCTGCGTCATCGTGCCAACGCTCTTCTCAATCTTCCTCGCTGCAATGCTCCATCTCACTCACTCTCAACAAGCTCCTCGCTGGAGTGGAACTCAACTATAGAACTAATGGGAACCTGTTCAACATTTGTTGCTTCAAGGCTAGATCCAAGGTCGTCCCATCCTCTGTCATCAGTACGTGTACGCGACTGCGCACATTCAGAGGCCGAACTCCAAACCATCGTCAACATCTTCACTGAAGCGTACGAAAGCATGGGCCTTACACTAAACATCCGTGAGCAAAGATCCCCCACCAACCTGACCCCGCCTCACAGCACTGCCCCCCGGTCATCAAAATCCACAGCGCAGCCTTGGTCAACGTGGACCATTATCCATACCTCGGGTCTTAGAATAGAACATTCTTGCATGCTTATTACCGAAGGAGTAATCTGTTTCGTCTCAAGTTTGTTTAAGTGGTAAATAATATCTATAATACTCATGATTGATTATAAACAACTTTATTTTGAAACATATAAGATTATGAGGGGGCTTGACAGGATGCATGCAGAGAGGATGTTTTACCTCGTGGGGGAATCTAGAACTGGGGGCATAGTTTCAGAATAAGGGGCTGCCCATTTAAAATGTAGATGAGGAGGAATTTCTTCTCTCAGAGGGTCATGAATCTGTGGAGGCTAGGTTATTGAATATATTTAAGGTGGAGATAGACAGATTTTTGAACAATAGGGGAGTCAAGGGTTATGGGGAGCGGGCAGGGAAGTGGAGTTGAGGCCAAGATCAGATCAGCCATGATCTTATTGAATGGCGGAGCAGGCTCGAGGGGCCAATTGGTCGACTCCTGCTCCTACTTCTTATGTTTTCTCTGTCCCAACTTATTGTAAGCAATGAAACATAGAAACATAGAAAATAGGTGCAGGAGTAGGCCATTCGGCCCTTCTAGCCTGCACCGCCATTCAATGAGTTCATGGCTGAACATTCAACTTCAGTACCCCATTCCTGCTTTCTCGCCATACCCCTTGATCCCCCTAGTAGTAAGGACCTCATCTAACTCCTTTTTGAATATATTTAGTGAATTGGCCTCAACAACTTTCTGTGGTAGAGAATTCCACAGGTTCACCACTCTCTGGGTGAAGAAGTTTCTCCTCATCTCGGTCCTAAATAGCTTACCCCTTATCCTTAGACTGTGACCTCTGGTTCTGGACTTCCCCAACATTGGGAACATTCTTCCTGCATCTAACCTGTCTAACCCCGTCAGAATTTTAAATGTTTCTATGAGGTCCCCTCTCATTCTTCTGAACTCCAGTGAATACAAGCCCAGTTGATCCAGTCTTTCTTGATAGGTCAGTCCCGCCATCCCGGGAATCAGTCTGGTGAACCTTCGCTGCACTCCCTCAATAGCAAGAATGTCCTTCCTCAGGTTAGGAGACCAAAACTGTACACAATACTCCAGGTGTGGCCTCACCAATGCCCTGTACAACTGTAGCAACACCTCCCTGCCCCTGTACTCAAATCCCCTTGCTATGAAGGCCAACATGCCATTTGCTTTCTTAACCGCCTGCTGCACCTGCATGCCAACCTTCAATGACTGATGTACCATGACACCCAGGTCTCTTTGCACCTCCCCTTTTCCTAATCTGTCACCATTCAGATAATAGTCTGTCTCTCTGTTTTTACCACCAAAGTGGATAACCTCACATTTATCCACATTATACTTCATCTGCCATGCATTTGCCCACTCACCTAACCTATCCAAGTCGCTCTGCAGCCTCACAGCATCCTCCTCGCAGCTCACACTGCCACCCAACTTAGTGTCATCCGCAAATTTGGAGATACTGCATTTAATCCCCTCATCTAAATCATTAATGTACAGTGTAAACAGCTGGGGCCCCAGCACAGAACCTTGCGGTACCCCACTAGTCACTGCCTGCCATTCTGAAAAGTACCCATTTACTCCTACTCTTTGCTTCCTGTCTGACAACCAGTTCTCAATCCATGTCAGTACACTACCCCCAATCCCATGTGCTCTAACTTTGCACATCAATCTCTTGTGTGGGACCTTGTCGAACGCCTTCTGAAAGTCCAAATATACCACATCAACTGGTTCTCCCTTGTCCACTCTACTGGAAACATCCTCAAAAAATTCCAGAAGATTTGTCAAGCATGATTTCCCTTTCACAAATCCATGCTGACTTGGACCTATCATGTCACCTCTTTCCAAATGCACTGCTATGACATCCTTAATAATTGATTCCATCATTTTACCCACTACCGATGTCAGGCTGACCGGTCTATAATTCCCTGTTTTCTCTCTCCCTCCTTTTTTAAAAAGTGGGGTTACATTGGCTACCCTCCACTCCATAGGAACTGATCCAGAGTCAATGGAATGTTGGAAAATGACTGTCAACGCATCCACTATTTCCAAGGCCACCTCCTTAAGTACTCTGGGATGCAGTCCATCAGGCCCTGGGGATTTATCGGCCTTCAATCCCATCAATTTCCCCAACACAATTTCCCGGCTAATAAGGATTTCCCTCAGTTCCTCCTCCTTACTAGACCCCCCGACCCCTTTTATAACCGGAAGGTTGTTCGTGTCCTCCTCAGTGAATACCGAACCAAAGTACTTGTTCAATTGGTCCGCCATTTCTTTGATCTCCGTTATGACTTCCCCTGATTCTGACTGCAGGGGACCTACGTTTGTCTTTACTAACCTTTTTCTCTTTTCATATCTATAGAAACTTTTGCAATCCGTCTTAATGTTCCCTGCAAGCTTCTTCTCATACTCCATTTTCCCTGCCCTAATCAAACCCTTTGTCCTCCTCTGCTGAGTTCTAAATTTCTCCCAGTCCCCAGGTTCGCTGCTATTTCTGGCCAATTTGTATACCACTTCCTTGGCTTTAATACTATCCCTGATTTCCCTTGATAGCCACGGTTGAGCCACCTTCCCTTTTTTATTTCTATGCCAGACAGGAATGTACAATTGTTGTAGTTCATCCATGCGGTCTCTAAATGTCTGCCATTGCCCATCCACAGTCAACCCCTTAAGTATCATTCGCCAATCCATCCCAGCCAATTCACGCCTCATACCTTCAAAGTTAGCCTTCTTTAAGTTCTGGACCATGGTCTCTGAATTAACTGTTTCATTCTCCATCCCAATGCAGAATTCCACCATATTATGGTCACTCTTCCCCAAGGGGCCTCGCACAACGAGATTGCTAATTAATCCTCTCTCATTACATAACACCCAGTCTAAGATGGCCTCCCCCCTAGTTGGTTCCTCGACATATTGGTCTAAAAAACCATCCCTTATGCACTCCAGAAAATCCTCCTCCACCGTATTGGTTCCAGTTTGGTTAGCCCAATCTATGTGCATATTAAAGTCACCCATTATAACTGCTGCACCTTTATTGCATGCACCCCTAATTTCCTGTTTGATGCCCTCCCAACATCACTACTACTGTTTGGAGGTCTGTACACAACTCCCACTAACGTTTTTTGCCCTTTGGTGTTCTGCAGCTCTACCCATATAGATTCCACATCATCCAAGCTAATGTCCTTCCTAACTATTGCCTTAATCTCCTCCTTAACCAGCAATGCTACCCCACCTCCTTTTCCTTTTATTCTATCCTTCCTGAATGTTGAATACTGCCATAGGAAATGAAAGGTTCGCAATAAATGAAAAATACTTGTTTTTGTTAGAGAGCCAATTGAAATGATAAGAATGATATCATGTTCACATTATGCAAACAGCCCAAACGCCCTCAATCTCTTTACCACAGTGCGATTAACAAATGAATTGATCATGTGCTCAGAAGTGTAGGCTCACGTTAGGCTGATTCAGAAGCAGCAGTATTCTTCATGAGATTTTTATAGATACTAAACCACTGACATTTTTCATTGATAACTATTTACTGCTGAAGCCACAGTTCTTTACAATGAGTGTATTCATTTTTGATCTGTGAATCACACCTGCCTTTTGTCCATTTATTAGCCCATTATTTTTATAATACTTTGCTTCCTTACCACATTGGGTTAAGACAACACCCAGGGGCATGAAAAGACTTTGAGGCCTCCTGCCTGGTGGAAATGGGGAGGTAGCTCCCGAAAATGGTGGGGAATTGGTTACTAACCAGTTCGTGTCGACGGTGCGACTGACCCTACCTTTCCCAGGAAATAGCCCTGGGTCGCCAGAGCTCTCGCCTCAGTCAGACGTTAGGCACTGGTAATATCTAAATCAGGGTGTGGTGCTCCTCTGGGCTCCAGATAAAAAACCTGGGCCTCTGCTGTCCTTCCCGAGAAAGAAGTCCATACCCCCCTGGACCTTCTAGCCCGTTATTGTGACAGCCCGGTAAAAGCAGGTTACTTCAAGAGTTTGTTTTCTGCCTACAGCCTTATCTTCAAATTGGAGCAGACCTTCCATTGGGCCGATGGGGCAGCCGACAGATGCGCTTTGCTAGCCGTTCTCTCGAATGCAGCTCAGAGGAGATAACGTACCCCAGGGGTTGATTTTAATTGTTCCTACAAGATGGTAAACATCCACCAGCAGGTCGGCCGCGTGTTTATGGCCGCACAAATTCCCTTTCCATTGACTTCAATTTTGCCCCCACAGTCTTTGGCTCCCATCACAAGTTCTGTACCATCACCACTAACCCTATCTCCTTCCCTGGTCAGTGTTTCAGGTTGAACTAGACTGTTTGCTACCTCTGCATTCCATTTGACTCCAAACTGCGATTCCGATTCCATATCCTCTCCATCACATTGTGCACCCCCGTTCCCTACCTCAGCCCATCTGCCACTGAAACCCTTATCTCTGCTTTTGTCACCTCCCGTCTCAGTTATTCCAATGCTCACCCGGGCTACCTCCCTTCCACCAACCTCCATAAACCAGCTCATCCAAAACGCTGCTGTCCATATGCCATCCTTCATTGACTTGCCTCATTCTATCTCTGTAACTACCTTTAGTGTTGGTGCTGGAATCCTCCATCCCCAAACTCTTTGCCCTAGACATTTGTGATCTGAGCGCCATTCTGTAGCACCATTAAATAGCGCTAAAATGCTGGCTGCCACTCTTTCGTCAGTTGCTGGCGGGTCTCATGGTGTCCACCATTTTGGTCCTTACCTTTGCATTGCCAGTAGCTGCCAGCGCCATGCTGGACAAAATGGCGGCGTTGTGATGACAAATGCGAACTTCGAGCCTAGCGGGGTTTTAAGCATGCCAGGTAAATCTGGTGTGCAAGCAGGCTGACAGAGGCGATGTCAGCACCTCTTAAAGGACCACACACATCTTTCAGGTAAGTTTGTATTTACACTCTTGGACTGGGTTTTATTTTAATTTTATTGAAGTAGTGGCTTGATGGAATAGATGTTAAAAGTTTTTTTAAGTGTGTCGGGAGTGCACACTTGCTGGACACTTGCAAGGGCTTGTATGGTAAATGAAGGCCTTTGAGAAGACAGAACATGCTGCAAATACTCAGCAGGTCAGGCAACATTCGTGGAGAGAAAAACAAAGTTCGAGATGCTGCCTGACCTGCTGAGTATTTCCAGCATTTGATGCTGATATTTCAGAATTACAGCATCCGCTCACAGGGGAAAGAAGAAGAAACAGAAGAGGAGGAAGCAACAGAAGAGGACATGGATGGAAGGATAGGTGTGTGAAATGAGGAAGTCACAAGGGTGGAGTTGTGGAGATGGGAGGGCAGGAAAGCAGGAAATGCATAACAGAAGAAGGATAATGAACAAGGATACCCACATCGTGTATCCTTTCAGCCCCACCACTGGCCAAGGGCTCAACTATTCCCCTGCCAAGAATGGCCTGCACTGTCTCCACCAAGATGGTGAGGTGAGGCTAGGAATGCGAGATGTGTTTCATGATTGATGCAGATTGTTGGTAGTTGAGTGATTGGGGGTCGTGTATTGAGCAGTGTGTGAGGCTAGTGGTGCAATTGGTAGGAAATAGCTATTGAAGATGCATTCACTGACCTTGACCACTTATCTGAGGTCATGAAGCTTCTTTGGGCACTGGAGCCAGGTCCTGGGGCCGACACTGCTGGCAGTAATGGCCTCGGTGATCTAGTCCCACATCCTTCTTTCTGTGGGGAGAGGACCTGTCTTGCAGTGTTGACCCTCTGCACAAAGCTGGAGTGCTGCATGCAAGAGCCTAGGTGACCCTTCCCTGGCTTGCTGAGCCATTTGTGTTAATGCTGATGCATTTTTCCCATTTTCTGAGGTTAGGAAGGGAATTCAGCTTTAAGAGCTGAATATTCACATTTGGGACTTCTTTTTGATGTTAATTTTTTTTTGAAAGGCAGAAAGGGCTGAAAATGACATTGTTTCACTTCATTTTAATTATTATTACTTCTGAGTGCATGCCCCCTTTAATTCATTGCCCACCATTCCTTGCGAGCTCCACAGCATTGCTTCCAGAGGCTGTGCGAAGCTCGAACACCGCACCAGGTCAGGAACTTCGGGTCAGATGCCTCCAGTAACGTCACCAGGACGGCTTTGCATGGAAGGTAAGCACTGCGCCAACAATCTCCATCCCCTCAGACGAATTGTGTCCTGTTAGCAATGTGGCCATTTTCAGCGGCCGTTAACTCCAGTTGCCGGTAACACTGGCTACTTTCCTAGCAAACACGAATTTCTCCCCTTTTGTTTCCCTGACTCTGGCCCCTTGTACACCCTTCTTGCTCCATCCTTAGTGACCATGGCTTCAGCCATTTGTCTCCAAGCTCTGGAATGCTCTCCCTAAATTGCTGCACCTCGCTACCTCCCGTTCCTTCTTTAAAACCCTCCTTCAAACTCACCTCCTGGAATGTTTTTCTAGCTAAAGGTGCTCTATAAAGTCCTTGTTTATTTATGCCCCACTACATCTATGCCCTTTATTGATCATAAAATTATTTATGGTGATTAACTGTGCTGCTCCCACATTAGTGATCATCCAGTATCTCGCCTGTCTGATTATCCAGTATTGCCATAACACACTACTGCTCATCCAGACAATCCCTTAGTCTCTGTAAACTACCAGTTCTCCTCACACATTAATGAAAATTTGGTCACAATCATGCACTGAATGATTTCAGGGATGGGTTGTGTCAAAAAATAATAACCATTCTTGTTGAAAAATGAGGAATGATTACAAAAAGATTTATATGAAGGAGAACAAAGCTGTTTTTCCCATTATACAAGCTTCTATTTGCTTTTCCAGTACAACTTGATAAAGTGCTTCAGTGAAGGCAACTGGTGCTCTATATCCACTCTCGCCTTAGCTTTCCTTCCCCGTGGCAAGTCTGTGTTATGTTTTCACTGAGAGTTAGAGTTCCACTGACACTATGGGAGGTGGAACTATTCCATGCTTCACAGAAAGTGCTCCATATGCACTTGATTATTAAGAAAATTAAACTCATTCAAAACTGAGCATAGAAGCAAAGATCTGTAACAGATCTTTTGAATATTCCAAAGCAAAATCCGTCGAAGTATCAGCAGAACGATTGGAATATTTGGCAATCAATCTACCTCATGATCAACCAAAAGCTGATTCTTCCACAAAAACAGAAAAATAGATTGACACATCACCATCATAGTGCCCATGTCAACACATTTATTTGATAAGTCCTGCTTAAATCTTCTTGCAAAGGAGAAAGGTTTTGTGTGATATTCTGCCCCTTGTTTCCTTTCAATGATCGAATGTGTACTCAGCAATATATTACCAGCCAGTAGGTGGAGCCATAGTGTTATAGATATTTTAAAATTCTTCTTGCGATGCATTGAAGCTGCATAGACTGCTTATTATTGTTGACAAAGGTTAATAGTGCTGACTTAATTCTGCACAAAATGTTACATTAAGATACCGTTTAAAAATACATCTAGCTTACACTTTGTTTTTTCTTTCATTACAGCTAGGTAAAAGCTCATAAATCAAAAATTTAGTACAGACAGCTTTTATTTGACTGGGGGAATTTTAAATAAAGAGAGTTTGGGGAAGGAGTTAACTGAAACCTGGTCTAATGCCTTGTTTAAACTGAGGCACGATGCTGACATCCAGGTAAAGTATATAGGGCTAGAACCTCCGCTTTTGTTGTTATCGCCCAAAAATGGGCGATATTTCTGGTGTGGGCATTAAAAAAGTGTTTTCAGATCGCCGGTTTCTCGCCCATTCTCAAAGCACCTAGTCTCCACTTTTGAAAATGGGCATAACGGCGAGCAATATAAAATGGGCGGTAGCATTACATTTTTTTGACCTTCTGCCTTGAAGTGTGGCCGTCTTTAGCAACGGCATGGCAACGCTCGATTCTCGCAATTCAGGAGGTCAAGGGTTATCAAGACATGCGCAGAAGAGGAGGCAGAGAGAACGGGAGTTCAGAGGGACTGAAGGCGCGTCTAGGTGTGGTGTGGCTGCTTTGGGAGGAAGGAGGGAGACTTTAGAGCTTCACAGCAAGTAGGCAAACAAAAACTAGCTGTTACCAGCCACATATTTGCCCAAATTTGGCCTATAATGGAGAGAGAGGAGGAGGCATCACAGCACGCTGTGGAGACTGACACTGGAGAGAGCAGTGAGGTTGGAGAGGAGCACATATGAGGGCTCAAAAGAGCCAGGAAGTTCTCAGATGAGGCAAATGCCTTCCTCCTGCAGGAGGTCGTGTCACGCTGGACCGGGGTCAAACAGGGCTGCGTCATCACTCCAACCCTCTTCTCAATCTTCCTCGCCGCCATGCTCCACCTCTCAATTAACAAGCTCCCCGCTGGAGTATAACTAAACTACAGAACCAGTGGGAAGCTGTTTAACCCACGCCACCTCCAGGCCAGGTCCAAGATCATCTCACGGTGCGACCCTCGACAACGTGGACCATTTCCCATATCTTGGGAGCCTCTTATCAACAAAGGCAGACATTGATGCGGAGATTCAACATCGCCTCCAGTGCGTCAGTGCAGCCTTCGGCCGTCTGAGGAAAAGAGTGTTTGAAGACCAGGCCCTCAAATCTACCATCAAGCTCATGGTCTACAGGGCTGTGGTAATACCCGCCCTCCTGTATGGATCTGAGGCATAGACGATGTATAGAAGGCACCTCAAGGCACTGGAGATATAACACCAACGATGTCTCCGCAAGATCCTGCAAATCCTCTGGGAGGACAGGCGCACCAACGTTAGTGTCCTCGATCAGGCTAACATCCCCAGTATTGAAGCACTGACCACACTCGATCAGCTTCGCTGGCAGGCAACATAGTTTGCATGCCAGATACGATAATCCCTAAGCAAATGCTTTATGCGGAGCTCCTTCGTGGTAAACGAGCCAAAGGAGGACAGCAGAAACATTATAAGGACACCCTCAAATCCTCCCTGTTAAAGTGCGGCATCACCACTGACACCTGGGAGACCCTGGCCGAAGACCAGTGGAGAAAGTGCATCTGGGAGGGCGTTGAGCTCTTCGAGTCTCAACGTAAAGAGCATGAAGCGGCCAGGCAAACCAGCCCCACCGACCGCTTCCCTCGACGAATGTCTGTCCCACCTGTAAAAGGATCAGTGACTCTCGTATCGGACAGTTCAGCCATCAAAGAACTCACTTTGTGAGTGGAAGCAAGTCTTCCTCGATTCCGAGAGATTGCCTATGATGATGATGATTTGACACAGGGAGGACGTGGGAAGCCCTCCCCAAAGGCATACCAGAAGATATGGACCGAGATAGCAGAGGTGGTCTCGTCGGTGACCAACAAGGTGCATGAGGGCAACCAATGCCGCAAACGATGGAATGACCGTGTGGGATCTGCAAGAGTAAGTATTACATTTATTTACATGTATTTATGTATTTCTATAATTTGATTTGCAACAGTCATGAATGACTATCATCAAATGTCTTTTACCGGGAATGTTTTACTCAAAGCCTGCGGTCACGGTGCATGTCTTTAGAGAAAGAATGATCATTTTCAATAATAATCATGATTACATCTGTCGGTTATATGTTGTATCAGTATCTGTGACAGTGCCTACGAATGATGTCACGCAATAGAAACATAGAAACATAGAAAATAGGTGCAGGAGTAGGCCATTCGGCCCTTCTAGCCTGCACCACCATTCAATGAGTTCATGGCTGAACATGCAACTTCAGTACCCCATTCCTGCTTTCTCACCATACCCCTTGATTCCCCTAGTAGTAAGGACTTCATCTAACTCCTTTTTGAATATATTTAGTGAATTGGCCTCAACAACTTTCTGTGGTAGAGAATTCCACAGGTTCACCACTCTCTGGGTCAAGAAATTCCTCCTCATCTCGGTCCTAAATGGCTTCCCCCTTATCCTTAGACTGTGTCCGCTAGTTCTGGACTTCCCCAACATTGGGAACATTCTTCCTGCATCTAACCTGTCTAACCCCGTCAGAATTTTAAACGTTTCTATGAGGTCCCCGCTCATTCTTCTGAACTCCAGTGAATACAAGCCCAGTTGATCCAGTCTTTCTTGATAGGTCAGTCCCGCCATCCCGGGAATCAGTCTGGTGAACCTTCGCTGCACTCCCTCAATAGCAAGAATGTCCTTCCTCAGGTTAGGAGACCAAAACTGCACACAATACTCCAGGTGTGGCCTCACCAAGGCCCTGTACAATTGTAGCAACACCTCCCTGCCCCTGTACTCAAATCCCCTCGCTATGAAGGCCAACATGCCATTTGCTTTCTTAACCGCCTGCTGTACCTGCATGCCAACCTTCAATGACTGATGTACCATGACACCCAGGTCTCTTTGCACCTCCCTTTTCCTAATCTGTCACCATTCAGATAATAGTCTGTCTCTCTGTTTTTACCACCAAAGTGGATAACCTCACATTTATCCACATTATACTTCATCTGCCATGCATTTGCCCACTCACCTAACCTATCCAAGTCGCTCTGCAGCCTCATAGCATCCTCCTCGCAGCTCACACTGCCACCCAACTTAGTGTCATCCGCAAATTTGGAGATATTACATTTAATCCCCTCGTCTAAATCATTAATGTACAGTATAAACAGCTGGGGCCCCAGCACAGAACCTTGCGGTACCCCACTAGTCACTGCCTGCCATTCTGAAAAGTACCCATTTACTCCTACTCTTTGCTTCCTGTCTGACAACCAGTTCTCAATCCATGTCAGCACACTACCCCCAATCCCATGTGCTTTAACTTTGCACATTAATCTCTTGTGTGGGACCTTGTCGAAAGCCTTCTGAAAGTCCAAATATACCACATCAACTGGTTCTCCCTTGTCCACTCTACTGGAAACATCCTCAAAAAATTCCAGAAGGTTTGTCAAGCATGATTTCCCTTTCACAAATCCATGCTGACTTGGACCTATCATATTACCTCTTTCCAAATGCACTGCTATGACATCCTTAATAATTGATTCCATCATTTTACCCACTACCGATGTCAGGCTGACCGGTCTATAATTCCCTGTTTTCTCTCTCCCTCCTTTTTTCAAAAGTGGGGTTGTATTGGCTACCCTCCACTCCATAGGAACTGATCCAGAGTCAATGGAATGTTGGAAAATGACTGTCAATGCATCCACTATTTCCAAGGCCACCTCCTTAAGTACTCTGGGATGCAGTCCATCAGGCCCTGGGGATTTATCGGCCTTCAATCCCATCAATTTCCCCAACACAATTTCCCGACTAATAAGGATTTCCCTCAGTTCCTCCTCCTTACTAGACCCTCCGACCCCTTTTATATCCGAAAGGTTGTTTGTGTCCTCCTCAGTGAATACCGAACCAAAGTACTTGTTCAATTGGTCCGCCATTTCTTTGTTCCCCGTTATGACTTCCCCTGATTCTGACTGCAGGGGACCTACATTTGTCTTTACTAACCTTTTTCTCTTTACATATCTAAAAAAACTTTTGCAATCCGTCTTAATGTTCCCTGCAAGCTTCTTCTCGTACTCCATTTTCCCTGCCCTAATCAAACCCTTTGTCCTCCTCTGCTGAGTTCTAAATTTCTCCCAGTCCCCGGGTTCGCTGCTATTTCTGGCCAATTTGTATGCCACTTCCTTGGCTTTAATGCTATCCCTGATTTCCCTAGATAGCCACGGTTGAGCCACCTTCCCTTTTTTATTTTTATGCCAGACAGGAATGTACAATTGTTGTAGTTCATCCATGCGGTCTCTAAATGTCTGCCATTGCCCATCCACAGTCAACCCCTTCAGTATCATTCGCCAATCTATCCTAGCCAATTCACGCCTCATACCTTCAAAGTTACCCTTCTTTAAGTTCTGTACCATGGTCTCTGAATTAACTGTTTCATTCTCCATCCTAATGTAGAATTCCACCATATTATGGTCACTCTTCCCCAAGGGGCCTCGCACAACGAGATTGCTAATTAATCCTCTCTCATTACACAACACCCAGTCTAAGATGGCCTCCCCCCTAGTTGGTTCCTCGACATATTGATCTAAAAAACCATCCCTTATGCACTCCAGGAAATTCTCCTCCACCGTATTGCTTCCAGTTTGATTAACCCAATCTATGTGCATATTAAAGTCACCCATTATAACTGCTGCACCTTTATAGCACGCACCCCTAATTTCATGTTTGATGCCCTCCCCAACATCACTACTACTGTTTGGAGGTCTGTACACAACTCTCACTAACATTTTTTGCCCTTTGGTATTCTGCAGCTCTACCCATATAGATTCCACATCATCCAAGCTAATGTCCTTCTGAACTATTGCCTTAATTTGCTCCTTAACCAGCAATGCTACCCCACCTCCTTTTCCTTTTATTCTATCTTTCCTGAATGTTGAATACCCCTGGATGTTGAGTTCCCAGCCCTGATCATCCTGGAGCCATGTCTCCGTAATCCCAATCACATCATATTTGTTAACATCTATTTGCACAGTTAATTCATCCACCTTATTGCGGATACTCCTTGCATTAAGACACAAAGCCTTCAGGCTTGTTTTTTTAACACCCTTTGTCCTTTTAGAATTTTGCTGTACAGTGGCCCTTTTTGTTCTTTGCCTTGGGTTTCTCTGCCCTCCACTTTTCCTCATCTCCTTTCTGTCTTTTGCTTTTGCCTCCTTTTTGTTTCCCTCTGTCTCCCTGCATTGGTTCCCATCCCCCTGCCATATTAGTTTAAATCCTCCCCAACAGCACTAGCAAACACTCCCCCTAGGACATTGGTTCCGGTCCTGCCCAGGTGCAGACCGTCTGGTTTGTACTGGTCCCACCTCCCCCAGAACCGGTTCCAATGCCCCAGGAATTTTAATCCCTCCCTGCTGCACCACTGCTCAAGCCACGTATTCATCTGCGCTATCCTGCGATTCCTACTCTGGCTATCACGTGGCACTGGTAGCAATCCCGAGATTACTACTTTTGAGGTCCTACTTTTTAATTTAGCTCCTAGCTCCTTAAATTCATTTCGTAGGACCTCATCCCTTTTTTTACCTATGTCGTTGGTACCAATGTGCACCACGACAACTGGCTGTTCTCCCTCACTTTTTAGAATGTCCTGCACCCGCTCCGAGACATCCTTGACCCTTGCACCAGGGAGGCAACATACCATCCTGGAGTCTCGGTTGCGGCCGCAGAAACGCCTATCTATTCCCCTCACCACTGAATCCCCAATCACTATTGCTCTCCCACTCTTTTTCCTGCCCTCCTGTGCAACAGAGCCAGCCACGGTGCCATGAACTTGGCTGCTGCTGCCCTCCCCTGATGAGTCATCCCCCTCAATAGCACCCAAAGCAGTGTATCTGTTTTGCAGGGGGATGACCACAGGGGACTCCTGCACTACCTTCCTTGCACTGCTCTTCCTGTTGGTCTTCCATTCCCTATCTGGCTGTGGACCCTTTCCCTGCGGTACGACCAACTCGCTACACGTGATACTCACGTCATTCTCAGCATCGTGGATGCTCCAGAGTGAATCCACCCTCAGCTCCAACTCCGCAACGCGGACCGTCAGGAGCTTGAGGTGGATACACTTCCTGCAGATATAATCGTCAGGGACACTGGTGTCGTCCCTGAGTTCCCACATGGTACAGGAGGAGCATAACACCCGACCGAGCTCTCCTGCCATGACTTAACCCTTAGATACACTTAAATTGGCAACAACAATGTTAAAAGTTACTCACTGATATAGAAGAGAAAAAAGAAAAACTACTCACCAATCACTTACCCTCTTGGCTGTGACGTCACCTTTTGATTTCTTTCTACTTCTTTTTTGCCTTCTCCCTGTAGCTGCACAAGTCACGCCTTTTATAGGCCTCACCACGCACCTCCTCGACGCTGCTCCCGACTGCCGCCGACGCTGGGCCCCGGACTCCCTGCTGTGCCTTTTATAGGCCTCACCAACAGACCTCCTCGACGCTGCTCCCGACTGCCGCCGACACTGGGCCGCGGACTCCCTGCTGTGCCTTTTATAGGCCTCTCCACGCACCTCCTCGACGCTGCTCCCGACTGCCGCCGACGCTGGGCCCCGGACTCCCTGCTGTGCCTTTTATAGGCCTCTCATGTCATGTCGTCCTGTCACCTTTTACAGAAGAAGCTATCAACAATGAAGTCTGTGCAGAAGCAAACGGGTAGGGGGCCACCAGTCCCCAGCTACATCACTGACATGGAGGAGCATGTGCTCGCACTCATGGGGAAGCACCCCTGGATAGCCACGGATGCATCTGCAGACCCTGAAGTGATGACACATGAGGAAAGCTTCCACCATTGCGTGATCTAAAGTCAATAGATGCCACACCCACTCATATGCGAACAATCATATATGATAGATGATTTCTAAAATTGTCCTAGAAATAATGATGGTCTAATGAAAATCATTGGAATGCAAATGTGTTGATGGTCATGAAATGTGATGCCTGTGATGATTTTAAGAGCGGTGGTGCTTTTGTTGTGCATATGCTGTGTGAAGCGCTGGACTTACCTTGTGACCCTAGCACTCCCTTCTCCTCTAATAACCTCATTTCTGTTTTTCAGCTCAGCCAGTAGCACGTCCCAAGGCAAGACCACAGAGGCCAGAAGGTGGGGGCGTGGGGCAGGAGTCGGCGGACAATCCTATATCTGGTGCTGAGGAGCTCCGATTCTCACCCGTCAATCCGCTGGGTCTGTTCTCGACGGATGAGAGCGCGGACTTCGAGGAACCTGCATCGCCACGCTCCAGAAGCCATTCCACCCCAAGACCATCTAGTGGTCATCTGGTCCATTCCCGCCTCCACTCTGGAGGTACCGTCCTTAAGCACCTTGCCACAAGACACTCCATTTGTCTCCAAGACGGCGCCAACCTCGTGAAGGTCCCATGGACGTGGCAGGTCTGTTCCACGAGTGCCACGTGACAGCGGAGAGATGGTACAGTTGTCCAGGAGGATTGTAGACATTGGTGACCAGCTCATCGAAGCATTGGGGGGGCATATCCCGACAACTGGCCACCATGACTGAGTACATTCGGCGGATGGCGGAGGCCCTGGATGCGATAACCAGGAACACTGCTGCCACAGGCCTCCCAGTGATCCCCGAGCGCAGCACTCCACCCCTAGGTTCCGCACCATCACTGGGAACGACAGATGACAGCAAGGACCAAGATCCTGCTTCTGCATCAGAGAATGTTGCCCCCTCGGCACTTCCCGCTCCCTTACCCGTGCAACCAATGCCTCTGCCTTCATCCCCCACAATGAGGCACCGCCTGAGGAGCTCCTCAACCAGGCGTCGTGGAGCGAGGAGGGGAAGGGGGAGAGGTGGGGAAAAGAAGGGGAGGGGGAAAGAAAAGTGAGTTGTATGTCTGCAGGTGATGGCTGTGTTATATCTCCATCTGGGTGTATGCAATTTGTTGCAATGTATGGGGGCTGGGGACCACGCTCCTGCTTTACCTTTGTATTCTGTGTTGCTGGACATATTGAACATGTGATTTATGTCAATGGTGGAAAAAGTGGGGTGTGAGCGGGGGTTGGGTGTTATTGCCTGTGATACTTATGATTTCAGACCAATGTTCGTATAAAATTTTTGTTACTTGTTGCGCATTGTCTCAGATAGCTGCACCGTTACACACTGGTGATTCCTTAACATGAAAGGGTTAAATACAACTTAATATCAATCAACGTAAACTTTAATTGGCACCAAGGTGATGAGCACCATTGGTGTCTGAGCTGCACACACACAGCAGTGTGTCAGTGTTGTCACTCTCTTCAACTCTCTTTCAGGCAAATCGTTCAGATATCAGCTCCTCACATAAGAGTGGGATTTTTAAAACGCCAGCCACACCGCTGCTGTTCGTTCAGAACAGTTCCACTTTTTATGGGCGGTTTTTTGGGCGCGCGATATTGTGGGCGATATGTGTGTGAGGTGGTGAAATTGACACTGGACGATCTCATGGCCGCTAGTTTCGGTAAATATGCTCTTTACGACAAAAAAAGTGGGCGGGCGGTATTATTAAATCACGGCGTTAAATCCATGCGGAAATTAACGCTGGGCGATATTATGGGCGTTGATTTCGCCCATTCTGATGATTCTGCCCAAAAAAAGTGGGCGGGCAGTAATATTTTTTCCCGGCGTTAAGCTCATGGGGAAAGTAACGCTCAGCGATAAATTTCCTAAAAATGGGCGTCAGCTTCCATTTTGTGGCTAAATGGGCGATATCTGGGCGTTATACATCATTTCAGCGGTAAAATGGGCATTAAGTGGGCGTTAAGCAAGCCAAAAAGTGGAGTTATAGCCCTTTGACCCAAAAGTGAAGATCTAGTTAGGTTCTGAGGAGATGCCATTCGCAAATGAAGCAGTCCATGCCCCCATGCAGCAAGATCTGGATGACATTCAGGCTTGGGCTGATAAGTGGCAAGTAACATTCGCACCACACAAATGCCAGGCAATGACCATCTCCAACAAGCGAGAGTCTAACCACTGCCCCTTCACATTCAATGGCATTACTATCACCGAATCCTCCACCATCAACATCCTGGGGGTCACCATTGATCAGAAACTTAACTGGACTAGCCACATAAATAGTATGGCAACAAGAGCAGATCAGAGGTTGGGTATTCTGTCTCCAGTGTTTCACCTCCTGACTCCCCAAAGCCTTTTCACCATCTACAGGGCACAAATCAGGAGTGTGATGAAATACTCTCCACTTGCCTGGATGAGTGCAGCTCTAACAACACTCATGGAGCTGACGCCATCCAGAACAACACAGTCTGCTTGATTGGCACCCCATCCACAACCTTAAACATTACCACCAGCATGTACCACCTACAAGACGCACTGCAGCAACTCGCCAAGGCTTCTTCATTGGCACCTCCCAAATCTGCGACCTCTACCACCTAGAAGGACAAAGGCAGCAGGTGCATGGGAACACCATCACCTGCAAGTTCCCCTCCAAGTCACACACCATCTGCCTTGGAAGTATATCGCCATTCCTTCATCGTCGCTGGATCATAATCCTGGAACTCCCTCCCTAACAGCATTGTGGAAGTACTTTCGCAGTTCAAGAAGACAGCTCACCACCATCTTCTCAGAGGCAATTAGGGATGGGCAATAAATACTGGCCTTGCCAGCAATTCCCACATCCCAGGAACGAATAAAAAAAAAGCACTGTTGTTAATACAGTTAGTTTTCAGTGAAAGAACTTCATTGATAAAGTATAGAGTTGTTCTTCTAATGTGTGGACTCCTCATGCTAGATGCTGCATGTATGTACATGTAATCATTTTTAAATAATGATTTTTATTTTGTTTTAAAAGAAAACCAATCCAAAATGGACAACAGACTGAAGATGAACAAAATGGCTACATGTCTGCCTCTAGTTTACTCTGATGCAGGTGCAAATTAGAACCATCATGAAATCTGCCCCATCTAAATAGGTTGGGATATTAATCCATCAACATGCAATTTGTATGCAACTCCCAGCAAAAGATAATGCATGTCAATACACACTTCCAGGTAGGATATGTGCAATACTTTTATTTTAAGACAGTCAAACATGATACAATTCCTTGATGGGGAAGTAAAGATGGATGGTGGGCTGTTCCGTGATATGAGATAGGTGTGGTTTAATCTGATTGTATCTGTATTATCCACCATTAGGATAGTTTTAAAGCTGCTCCTGATTTAGTCAAGCAGCATTGTGAAATTGGGATCATATTCCACACTGATTTGACATTTGATTCAAACTACATTTGACAAGATAAATGGTCTTGTAACAACAGCAACAAATTGCATTTATATAGCACCTTGGTATGTTTGAACGTGTCCCACGGCACTTCACCGAGCCATAATCAGACAAAAATGGATGCCAAGACAAAGAAGAAACTATTAGCAGGGGTGAACAGAAACTTTGTCAAAGAGGTGGGTTCTAAGGAGGGTTTTAAAGGAAGAGAGGAAGGCGGAGGAAATTAGGGTGGAAATTCCACAGCATAGGGTGTAGATGGCTAAGGACACAGCTGCCAATTTGTGGGGTAAAGGGAGGGGGATGCAGAAAATCCCCAAATCAAAGGCATGGAGAGTTTGGAGGGTGTTGTAAGGCTGTAGGAGGTTACAGAGATAGGGAGGGGTAATGCCATGGAGAGATTTAAGCATGAGGATGAGAATTTTAAATTTGAAGCATTGGGAGACTCGTAACCAATGTAGGTCAGCAAGGAGAGAGGTGATGGGTGAATGGGACTTGGTGCAAGATAGAATATGGGAAGTAGAGTTTGGATGAGCTGAAGCTTGCAGAGGGTGGAGAAGGTAAGTCCAGGAAGGAGAGCATTGGAATAGTCAAATCTGGAGATAAAAAAGACATGTATGAGAGTTTCAGTGGCAGATGAGACAAGCAATGTTGTGGAGTTGGAAGTAGGCTGCCTTTCTAATGGAGAGTATATGGGGTTGGAAATTCAGCTCAGAGTTGATTAGATGCTGAACAGTCTGGCTCAGCCTGAGACAATGACAATGGCCGTGGAGGGGGATGGAATCAGTGGCGAGAGTATGGCGTTTGTGGTGGCGGCTGAAGAAAATATCGTCAGACTTCCCAATGTGTAACTGGAGGAAATTATCACTCATCCACGATGGACATGGATTTGGAAGGCAACAACATGTTCAAGAACTTTGGAGAAGAAAGGAAATAGTATGCAAGAACAGAGGAATAGATGATGGCTTTTTGAGGGGTCAGGGGAAGAGGGGGGAAGCAGCAGAGGCAGTTGAAAAGATGGCTTCAATCTTAGTGATAAAGAAGTCTTTGAGCTTCTTACACTTGTCGTTGAAGGTGGAGTCAGCAAGGGAGAGGATTTAAGGAAGATAGTTGATTGTAGAGAAAGGAAGTCTGGCTATCTTTGCCCTCCACAATGGTCTTGAAGTAGAGTGTGGTTTTGGAAGTTTTACTAATTGTATCTCAAACTGATGAAAGCTTAAGTTCAGTTTATATCAAGTTATAAAACGGTAATTGTAAAGAAAAAGTGTTTGGAAGACATATTTTAGTTTTTTATTGACACTTGCATTAAATCAACATTTTACTAACAATCAAACAATCTATTAGTCAAGTTGTTGTTAGTCTAGTTCAGATGTTATATCACCACATCCCATAAATGTAACCCAGGAATGACTTGTCCTCTGTGGGAGGGTGGGCATGGGCAGGCCAGTTAGGTACTTTTGGCAGTAACAATACTCCCAATTGTTGAACAATATTTGGTTAAGAACAGAAAGCAAAATGATAAGTGTAGAAACAAATCCTCATGAAGTTCTAGCCCAGAGTTGCACTGCTGCTGCGTTCATTATTAAATGGAATATGTGGAGTAGCAGCAATGGCTGTAAGTGATACTTTTCTGGTTGTTGGTCAATGTACAGTAACATTACCTCACACAAAATCACTTAACAGAAGCTTTTTCCATCAATACTTTTTCCAATTATTAAATATAGCGTAACAAAGGATAATGATTATAAATTGTAATTAACTATCATGATGTTGTTTCAGTTATGAAATTAATTTCCAGAGCAGGAGATTAAATAAACGATGCATGCAATCAATGAAACAAGCTTAGTCAATAAATTTATTACCAAATCAAATAATCCTATTATCATGCAATTTTAATACAAAAAGGTCATGGTCCTTCCTTATTAAAAATGAATGCTGGTCACTTTGAAATTTCCCTCTTCCCCTATAGCCCAGTATGTACATTTGAACAATTTATGAAGAGCACCTATTGATTCTCTGGAAATCATTCTCGTGTTTTGCATCCAACAGTCAATTGAAAACATTCCTGGGCTATAAACAACAGCAACTTTTATTTGTATAGTGCCTTTAATGTAGTAAAACACTCCAAGGCGCTTCACAGCAGTATTATAAGACAAAACAAATACATTTGACATCGAGCCACATAAGAAGAAATTACAGCAGATGACCAAAAGAGGTAGGTTTTAAGGAGCATCTTAAAGGAGAAAAGAGAGGTAGAGAGGTGGAGAGGTTTAGGGAGGGAGTTCCAGAGCTTAGGTGTTAATGTGATGTTAATTGTTATGGAAAATTAGATGTGCATTAACAGGTACGATACTGGTAGAACACAATATTTCCCTGTTTAACTGCTACTATGAGTAGGGCTCTCACCCTAAAATTGGCTCACAAAAATTTGTGAAAATACCCAATTGAAGTACAATTATGAAAAATTCATCCAGAGTTACATTGGCAGCAGTGGGGGTAAAAATGAAAAGTGAGTATTGAACTCCAGGTAAGTGCTGGTGTTAGTCAACAGAAAGGAAATGCTTCCACATCATGTGTATCTCATGGTGCAGCAGAAGCAGAAGGAGTGGACAGCCTGGGAGTTCAGAAGAGCACCATTTCAGAGCAAGCTACCTAAGGCAGTGGGACTGGGCATCAAGGAGTAACAGTAATGATGAGGCTCATGATAAAAAAGGAAACTGCAATTGAGGTGGCAGTGAAAGTTATCACGTCGTCCATTAAGGACCTAATCGAAGTTCTGAATTGCCATGCAACCATCTATGTACACTTTGGCAGTGACTACCAGCAATAGTGGAGGCACCTAGAATTTTGCCATATAGGTGGCTCCCATGTTGTAAGTGCGGAACCATCCATACATCTGCCAACAATCTTGTGGCATCGCTCAATAAGAAGGACTTAAAAAAAAACCTTCATTCTCAGGCTATGGGCGTTGCTGGTAAGCTTGTAATTGATTTATTGCCCATTCTTTGTTGCTCTTGAAACCCTGGCGATGGGCCATTCCATCATGGAGCAAATGGTAAGCAGCTTTCACCAGAAAATATTGCAGTTTAATGTGGGTTCTCTGAGAAGACTGCTTACATTCTGTTTACATTCACGTGTGAAAGAGAACAAAGCATACATGATTTGCACTTGGCGATATGGGATCCGCGATGCAATTGTGGCTGATGACACATCTGCACATTCCCCATGTCGCAGCAGCAAACAGATACAATGAGGTCTATGAGCACATATTTGGAGAGCTACAACAATGAGTTTGTTGAACCAATTAGACCAGAAGGTGGTTGTGGCTTCACAATATGCACCAAAGGTCAGTAAAATAATAATAGTATGTTGCATACTGCATGTATTATCAGGAACCAAGGCCTGACATGGATTTAAATGAGGAGCAGAAGTAAGTCACATAACAGCAGGGGGCATGATGGTGCATGGTAACCATGGAGACACATTATTGAGGGTCTCATTGCCTGGATATTCCAGTGAGTTCTCCAATTGATGATCGTTACTTTATATTGGATCTATTTACAAACCTCTAATTGTTCTACTCTCTAGCTTTTGCTAAGAATTGAATAGGGAGGATCATCTACTTGGACCTGCTGATTTTGATTTCAGGCTGGGTGGAGCTAAAATTTCTGTTCGGAAAATATTTCAGCTGATCCCCAGCAGTTACCACCTATCTCCAGGATTTTCAATTGGAAGTGACGGTGGCCATTGAATAGGTCCACCCCAATATTAGACCCCGCCCAGAACTGTAATCATCGATTGCAAAGAATTGTAAATTTTCAGAGTAATCAATTACATTGTACAGAATTTACAAAATGTCATATGAGCCTCTTTTACAACAGCTCCAGAAGCAAATCCCTACAATTGCAACTAACCTTGATATTGGCCCAAGACTTGCCATCAAGATAATAGCGCGGCTATTGCTCTCACTGTTACTTATATGCAAATGCCACACCAACTTCAGACGAGGGCAGATATACAATTAAATGCGGAAATCAGAAAGTTGCTGTCGGTGATGTGTCGCTTCGCTGTTAGCTCCACGAGAACAGCATCTCGCTGTCCGGCTCCCCGTTCAATACATTCGGCAGCGTGATGTTCCTGTATGTGCACGACAGACACGAAGTAAACTGACCACAAAAAGTTAGGTCAAGTAATTTCAAATCTGAGTACCTGCTTAACATCGTGATAAATGTTAATTACTGCCAGACGATCTCTCTGGCATTGAAAATTAACTATTATAAGCGTAGAGTATCATTCCTTCAGGTTTTAATTGTTGTTGGAGATTTTTATAAATACATTTTTTTTCAAATTCTTTTACTTTTTCTTTCTATCTTTTTCTCTCTCTCTTAATCCAATCTTTCTTTTGCTCTCTTTATTTCTCTTTCTGTACCTGATTTGACATTGAATTCACCACTCTAAATTGCACTTCCTCCTGAATCCTTGCACTATTCTCAATGCTTCAATCTGATTGGTTAAGGACATACACAGTTGCTTTCCCTGTTCACTCAGATCTCAGATGCCCTGTAGCGGGCACCATGTCGTTTCCATCTCACACTTTCAGCAACTTGCAGCCCAAAATATAGACCCAGATTTTCCAGGGCCGATGACCGCATACACGGTTGTAAGAGACTGTCAGTGGCTCACAAGTTTCGGGTATATGCACGTGCTGCACATGCGCGAAAACCCGGAACGTACGATCTGATCCTCTGCATTTGCGAGAAACGGACATTTGCTGGCAGAGAGTGCCCAGCTCTTGCCCAGCTCTTGCCCATGAAACTCTTATGCCTGGCAGGCATAAGGCCTTTTTTTTTACCAACGTAAGGGTGAAAATAAATATTAAAGTAACATTTTAAAAATCATTTTAACATTCAAAAACCTGTAAAATAAGTTTGTTATTTTTGGCCCCTTGAAAAATGTTTACTTATATTTTTCAAAAAGTACAGTTTAAGAAAAAATGTTTAATTAAATTGTATTTTAATTAATTTTAAACATATAATGATTCTTTTTTTATTTCAGTGCTGTAAAATGTGTTTTTTGGATGAATCCTATTATGCTTATGGGGATTCCGTACATAAATAGAATCCACAGATACATGGGCCTCTCCGCAGGCCTACACCTAGAGGCCCAGGAACGTGAGTCTTCGAGGATCCAGGAACATCAGGTAGGTGCGTACTTTTATTGCAGCTCGGAGGCATCTGCCTGCAGAAAGCCTCCGATTGCAAATTTAGGCCCATTGTCGACAGCCAACGGCAAGTCTAATTCATGGTGGGCACCATTTGTTGACCAGTTACACCAAATTCTAGGCCATTGGGCTAGAATTTCCAGTGGTTCACCGCCCGGTTTCTCGGCGGTATTGGCCGTTTTGGATGAGAACGGGGTCAGTGAGAAATTGCCCAGCTAGGTTCCGCTGGCAGTTTTGAAGTACCGCTGGGGAGCAGACCACCGGCATGCAATGTCCACAGATCGCCATGGCACGATATTTGGCTCAGTGGTGACCTGCAGGTAAGTATTTAAAAAAAACGCCCATGAGAATCAGTGGAGCTGGGTGGCAGGTGAGTAGCTCTGCAAGAAAAAGGTTAGTTATTGATTTTTTTTACTAATTACTTTAAAATTCTCTTGCAGTGATTTAAGTGAAAATGGTCCTGAGAATGTTTTTATGATTTTTTATTTTAATATTTTTGAAAAAATATTTTTTGTGTTTTTCTCCTCCTAGGCCCAACCCACAGCCTCGGAGTAAATTTTTAGTAAATTTATTAATTATCGCCCATTTTCTTTAAGAACTGCCCAATCGGCCCAAGATTTCAGTTTTTCGACGAGAATCGGGATGCAACGCCCATTTTATTCGCGAGGCGGATTTTTTTCATTTTTGGGGGGAATTTTTCACCGGCGATAAAATGTTGGGAATCTTAGCGGTCTTTTGGGTGGCATTCGGGCGCTGGCGGGTTGTTAGGAAATTATAGCCCAATGTCTTTACTTGAATCGTGGGCTCATTGCTTTCAGCAGTAATCCCGACACTCACTTGTGCAGTTACGTGATGCTACAGAATTGCTGCTGACATGACTGGCAATTTGCTGCTCCTGTACTTCCTCATGTATGCCACTGCTGGAGGCAATCATCCAACAAGATCCATTGATTTCTTTGAGTACAATACTGAACATCTAGAGTTTTCTGAATTCCTCCCTCCTGGTTGTCTGTAAAGTTCTTCAGGAGGACATATACAGGTTAACAGAGCAGGCAGGTAGAAGATTCCTGACGAAAGGTCATCAACCTAAAAAGTGATGCTGCCTGACCTGCTGAGTATTTCCAGCATTTTCTGTGTTTATTTCAGATTTCCAGCATCCACAGTATTTTGCTTTTGTGTTGAGGTAGAAGATACTGTTTGATGCAAAACTATGTAAAGCAGTGCATGCTGGGATAAATGAATATCGAAAGGAAATGTGCCCTTTAAGATAGAGAGGAAGAACAGAGAGATTAAGGAAAAAACCCAGATCTTTGACAGTGCAAATTGTGGGTAGCAAAGAACATAACAAGGGCAAAATGATTCTTGGTTTTTTATATACACTGACTTGAAAATATACCGCCGTTCCTTCATCATCGCTGTGCCAAAATCCTAGAACTCCCTCCGTAACAGCACTGTGGGAGTACCTTCGCCACACAAACTGCTGCGGTTCAAGAAGGCGGCTAACAACCACCTTCTCAAGGGCAATTAGGGATGGGCAATAAATGCTGGCCGCATTACAGGAACAAATAAAAAAAATATATAGGAGCATTGAATATAAAGATAAGGAAGTGATGTTGAATTTGTACAAAACTTTGGTTACTTCACAGCTGGAGTAATGTGTGTAGATTTGAGGAAAGAAATTAAAGCCATCAAAAGGTTACTGAGAAAATGTATTAGAAGACAGGTTCAAAACTGAGGCTTTTAAAAAATGAAACAGTTAAGAATAAGGGGGATCTAATAGATATTTTTTTTAATTATGAAAGGATTTTAGAGGATAAGAAAGAAAAAAGAACTTGCTTTTATAAAGCACCTTTCCTGACCTCTGGACGTTCCAAAGTGCTTCATAGCCAATAAAGTCCTAGTTGTGCACACATAAAATAAGCCGACAACCATGACATGCGTGGATTCTTTAGCACAGTCAAGACCACCAACGGCTCAAGCACCCAAGGTCCTACACTACTGAGGGCCAAGAATGGAGAAGTACTCATCAAGGACAGAGAGGCAGTCAGTGCCCGCTGGAAGGAACACTTCAAAGATCTCCTTAACCGAGACTCTGTCTTCAATGCGAGTGTCCTCGACTCCATCCCGCAGCATGCTACCCGCCACCACCTCAGTACAATCCCAGCCTGGCCCCATGAGGTTGAAAAGGCCATCCGACAACTGAAGAACAACAAGGCCTCAGGAGCAGATGGAATCCCCACCGAAGCACTAAAGCATGGCGGAGAAGCACTATTGGCATGAATCCATGAACTCATTTCTCTTATTTGGAGGGAGGAGAGCATGCCAGGGGATCTCAGAGATGCTGTAATCATGACATTCTTCAAGAAAGGTGACAAGTCCAATTGCGGTAATTACAGAGGAGTTTCCCTGCTGTTTACCCCTGGAAAAGCCATTGCAAGAATCCTCCTCAATCGCCTTCTCCCAGTGACTGAAGAGCTCCTCCAAGAGTCACAATGTGGATTCTGCCCACTAAGGGGCACAATGGACATGATCTTCACCGCGCATCAAATTTAAAAAAAATGCAGGGAACAGCACCAATCTCTGTACATGGCCTTCTTTGGCCTCACAAAGGTCGTCGTCACTGTCAACCATGAGGGATTATGAAGTATCCTCCTCAAATTCAGCTGCACTCAAAAGTTCGTCACCATCCTCCGCCTGCTCCACGATGACATGCAAGTTGTGATCCTGGCCAACGGATCCACCACAGACCCATGATACGCATGGACCGGGGTCAAGCAAGGCTGCATCATCGCACCAATGCTCTTCTTGATCTTCCTTGCTGCAATGCTCCATCTCGCCCTCAATAAGCTCCACGCTGGAATGGTGCTAATCTACAGAACAAACAGGAAAATGTTCAACCTCCGTCACCTCCAGTCCAGATCCACGGTCATCCTGTCATTGAACTACAGATGACGCTTGCGTTTGTGCACGCTCAGATCAAACTCCAAACCATCATCAACACCTTCACCGAGGTGTGCGAGAGTATGGGCCTTATACTAAACATCTGTAAGACAAGGGTTTTCAACCAACCTGCTCCCGCCACACAGCATTGCCCCCCGGTTATCAAAATCCACGATGAGGCCCTGAACAACATGGACCATTTTCCATACTTCAGGAGCTTATTGTCAACAAGGGCAGACATTGATGACGAAGTCCAACATCACCTTCAGTATGTCAGTGCAGCCTTTGATCGTCTGAGGAAGAGAGTGTTTGAAGACCAGGACCTGAAACCCGGCACCAAGCTCATGGTCTACAGAGCAGTGGTGATACCTGCCCTCCTATATGCCTCAGAGACATGGACTATGTACAGCAGGCACCTCAAAGCACTGGAGAAGTACCACCAATGCTGCCTCTGCAAGATCCTGCAAATCCATTGGCAGGATAGGCGCACCAATGTCAGTGTTCTTTCTCAGGCCAACATCCAAAAAGCTCCGATAGACGGGCCACATCGTCCGCATGCCCGATACTAGACTCTCAAAACAAGCACTCTACTCAGAGCAACGACATGGCAAGCGAGTTCCAAGTGGGCAGAGGAAATGCTTCAAGGACATCCTCAAAGCCTCCTTGAAAAAGTAACTTCCCCACTGACACCTGGGAATCCCTGGCCCAAGACCGCTCAAAGTGGAGGAGAAGCATCTGGGAAGGCGCCGAACACCTCGAGTCTCTTCTCCGGGAGCACATGAAAGACAAATGCAAACAGCAGAAGGAGCGCACAACAACCCAAGCACCACACCCACCCATCTCTTCAACCACCGTCTGCCCCACCAGTGACAGAGACTGTACGTCCCGCATTGGACTCACCAGTCACCTGAGAACTCATATTAGTGTGGAAGCAAGTCACCCTCGACTCTGAGGGACTGCCTAAGAAGAAGATATAATATAAATGTCCAGATAATATATTTTAGTCATGTTTCTTGAGGGATAAATGTTGGCCAGGACACCAGGAAAACTCCTTAATCTTTAAATAGTGCCACGGGATCTTGTGCAACCACTTGAGTTTAATGTCTATCTGAAAGACAGCAATTCTGGCAGCCTAGTTATATGCACAATTCTCTAGACGCTTTGCTTTTCTTTCGACTAGAGCTTGAACACACAACCTTCTGACTCAGAGGCAAGAATGAGCCAAGGCTGGCGCCGTGTCCAGTGAAAGGTTCGTTAGAAATTTCAACGGAGGATCACCCGATTTGCTGCTGTAACTTTGGTGGAAGATCAGTGGCACCCCCGTTTATCCCCCTTCAGACGTCTGATCTCCCACCAAAGTTATGTCGGGTGATCAGGAGAATGCCCTCGGAAATTCCTGCCGATTACTTCCACTGATTGTCAAATTGATAACAAGGGGGCATAGATTGCGAGTTATCACTAGAATAATAAACAGAGAATTTAGTAATATTTTTATTACACAAAGGATCATTAGTACCAAATTTACTTGTCATTTTTGGCAACTTTATGGTTTAAAACAGGTGTATCGACATTTTTGATGGGAGATTGCTGGATTTACCGAAGAGCTTTCAATACATTAATTTTTTGCCTAAATTAAACTAAACATGCCTTTGACACTCTCAGGGTCTCTGAGATTGCTGGGAAATTTCCAGTAAGGGTTTCTGAATTCCAGGCATGGGATTCCCTATGGACATTTCCTTGTAAGCAATGTTGGTGCATGAAAGAAAGGAGAGTGAGGCAGCATATGAGGTCACAGTGCCCTACAAAATTTTACTCCTTCCCAAAAGAAGCTACAGGCCATGCAAATATTATTAAGACCTTAATGAGGAGCTCCATGTTATAAGAAAGCGCTTCACCAAAGAAGCAATAAGAAAGCTGTACCATCGACTACACAAAGACCAGCAGCCAAGATCATCGACCCAAAGAATTCTTCCTGTGGCTGTAAAAATGTGTGGCCTGCACTCAACGTTTATGCCACCTGTGTATTTCAGGGAGCTGTGGGGGATCTGTGCAATATTGGTCAGGCTGCTGACCGGATGGGTAATTAGCAGGTAACTAATACATTTTTCATGAGAGCTTGCAGTGCCCTGCACAACTCTGCATTCAAAAGGGCCTGGGTGTGGAGATTTCTGGGGAGATGATTCTGGATGTTTTGGAGGCAGAATAGCATAGATTAGAGCATCTGAAGGACCATCACACCATTAAAATCAGTATCCCCAGATAACTCAGGAGGGCCAGTCAGCACATCAGACATCTCCAGGACCTGCAGGCCTCTTAGCGGTCTCACTTCTGACTCCCCTCTGCCCTGTGTTTAACTATGAGCTTCCTCATCAACATCACTGTGCAATTGTTCTGAAGTACCTGTATATGTGCTGCTGCTGCATAATGTGGTGACTACTTACCTCTACTGACAGGGGGTTTTGGGGCACAGAGTTGACCATGTGGCTTTTGCTCTTTGCAGAGAGTACATGAGATATTTGAGTGTATAAGAACATATCTATTTAGGTATTATATTGTCATCACATGAAATATTAAGTATTTGTACACAATAAGCCTCAAGTTAGTAATGTTGGGAGTAATTCATTTATTTAAAATTAGTTACTGCCGGCCTTAAGGTGGCACCAATCAAAAAATCTCAGCTTAAGTTTGTATGGACATATTGATATAACGAATGGTGCAAATTATTGAGCATATTATTACAGGTACAGCATTGAAAATCCGGAGTTCCGGAATCCGTACTGTTCCGGAATCCGGACACCGGCGGGTTATCTGGATCCGGAAAATGTTCCGGAATCCGGACCCCCGCCTCGGGGCGCCGCCGAGCTCTCCCCTGCCAACCTCTCCCTCCCCTCGAGCACCCGCCGACCTTTCACTCGCCTCAGGTCCTCGCGGCCTCTCCCCTGCTGACCTTTCACCCGCCTCGGGCCCCCGCTGACCTCGGGCTGCCACCGACCTCGCTCCTGTTCGGTCACCCGACCCCTCCCCTACCTACCTACCTTGGCCAAGGCGTTTCCGGACTCGGGACATCAGAAAGACGTTCCGAAATCTGGAAATACACAAACCTGGGTTCGGGTGCTTCAGGATTCGGGATGTCATAAAGAAGTTCCGAAGTCTGGAAATACACAGAATCGGGAGCGGCCTCGGTCCCGAGGCTTCTGGATTCTCGACACTGTACCTGTATCCAACCTCCTCAGGCCCGCACCTTTAAAAACCTCTTTCTCAGATAATTCTACAGTCGTCTGTTCTTGTTCATTGAAAGATTTCTCTTGATATAGTGCACCATCTGCTTCACTCCCTGACCCGTTATGTGTGAGTTTTGCCTTTAAGCATAAGAACAGTGTGACTTGGCTGCAGTAGATTTGTTTGCCACAATGGCATAACTGCTATTTTCACATGAATAACATTCTTGCTACATCCTCCTTAACAGTGCTCTGTGTGAATACAGGCAGTTATTTTGGCCACAGGGTGAAAAAAGGAGCTAAATAGGTGCTATGCTACTAAGAAACGCCTGTTGAAAGTGGGGATTTAGCACGCAATTTTTGGGCTCATTGTTGACTATTATGATTTCAACGTATCTGCAGGCGCTGAAATCACTGATAATCACTGTTTATCACTCAAGTGCTGAAAAGACGCAATTTTCCTTGAGCTGTATGTGTCGTCAGCACTCACCCACTTCCACTGAAGGTGTGGAGTGTGCTGGCTGATGCCTCAAGGACCTAGAGAAAGGGCAACCAGGTTCTCCGACACAACACTAGCGTTCCTGGTGGAAGAGGGATATCCTATACCCGCAGGGTGGAAGGAGACCACATAGCAAGCTAATGTGGCGGATGTGGGAGGAGATCGCCCCAGGGCATGGCTCCAGTGCCACAAGAAAAGTAATGACTTGACACGAGTGGTCAAGGTAAGAACCCGTCACACAAACACACTTCTCAATAACTGCACCACCACCACCAGCATTACAGCCTCAGCATACGTCATCCACCACCTAACTATACACTGACATTCACACACCCCACTATTGCATCCTTCATAGGCACTACTCATACCTCAGACACATCTCACAGTTCTTCAACCATGTGAGGAATCACATACACACACAAATACACCTGCCGGTACGCTCATTCACAATGACCACTCTTTCTCTTGCAGGTAAAATTAGCATGTAACAGATGTCAGCAGGACCTGACCAGGGAGGGGAAGCGCGACTTCATGACATCACTTCCTTTGAAGAGGCAGTGCTGGCTGTGATCGGGAGGGGAGTGGGAGACTCCATGGCCAGAGGCAGAGCAGGGGGCATCTCCTAGAGGTATGTGATCACTGCAACTTTCTTGCAGATGCACAACTATTCCTGATCCCTAATGGCCCAAAACTATCCTCACTCCCGAGTTCCATATGGTCTCCTCACATACATCCTTCTATAGTGGCCACAAGCGCTGCACCCTAACCCTTCCAGCTTTATTACTGTAGGTTCCCAGTGCAAGATGAGCAACAGCCACCTCACCCCTCCACCCCCCCCCCCCCGCCGCCCCCCCCCCAGAGGAAGAGGAGGAGGAGGACAACGAGGAAGAATGCACTGCATCAATGGCTACCTCTGTCACAGGCAGCAGCTCAGAGACCAGCACCATGCATAACTTAGAGGTTAGAAGAGGGATCCTCGCACTGGGCACTAGTGGGTGTCATCTTGCCAGAGGGCAAGGTCACATACTAGTTCTGCTATAGAGGAGTCAAATGAGGACCTTGCAGTGCCAAGCTTCAGAAGAAGGCTGATGGATGCTAGGGTTCCTGCACCCTCCCCTGCCACTCCACCATTGCCCTTGCCTTTGATTGTCAGCCAGCTGGCCCAGACTGCTGAAGCCTCGGCTGAGATGGTGCTGTCTGAGGCAGGGCCACCATGGCTCACAGATGCTTGAGGGTGCCCCAGGAGGACATGTGAACTGCCCTCTTCAGAATCTCAGCAGCCATGCAGCTCGCCTGCTGCTGCCACTCGGGATGCACTTCAGCGAAGCACTAGATTAGACAAGAGCACATAGGATAGCCACTAAGGGTAAGCCTCAGGCTGAATAGTTTAATATTTGTAAGTGCTGTTGGTTCCATCATGTGTACATAGTTTGTTTTTGATGTATATAAACAGTGATTATGATAATTGGGAAGTGGTGGAATCGGTAGTCTTTTTTATTGTGATCTTCATGGGGAAAGAGTTGAAAGGATTGAGTGCAGACAATGGACTGCCCGATGGATCCTCAATTGTGGAAGGTACATCATGTGGCAACAGTGCTCTGCAGTCTGATGGTGGAGCACGTCTCTCAAAAGCACTCTTCAATTAGATGCCTCTCTCCCAAGTGCAGGCCATCTATCTGAAACCCTCTGGTGCTCCCGGATTCCCCTCCTCTTCCTTCTCCTCCTCCTCCTCTTGTGTCTCCTGAGCTTGACCCTCTGGCACAATTGCTGGTGCTAATGGTTGGTCTCTCATGATGGCCGATTGTGAAGCTTGAGCAAATCACCATCAATCTGGAGTATTCTTGGTCAAGTATTGCAGGTCACCTCCTTACCGGTGAAGACATCTAAATGTTTGCTTGAGGACTGCAATAGTCTTCTCAATTATATTCCTGGTGGTTGAGTGGCTCTCATTGTACGAGTCTGGGGATTTCTCAGGGGAGTCATGAGCTATGACATCAGAGGATTTCTCTTATTCCCTAGTAGCCAGCTATGCACATTGCATTGGGGCACAAAGATCTGTGGGATGGATGACTGCCTCATTATAAATGCTTTGTGGGAGCTCCCTGGATAACAGGCATTCGCCAGCATGATGTGCTGCTAGTGGGCGCAGGAAAGCTGCTGATTGAGAGAATAAGAACATAAGAATTAGGAACAGGAGTAGGCCATCTAGCCCTTTGAGCCTGCTCCGCCATTCAACAAGATCATGGCTGATCTGGTCGTGGACTCAGCTCCACTTACCCGACCGCTCCCCATAACCCTTAATTCCCTTATTGGTTAAAAATCTATCGATCTGTAATATGAATACATTCAATGAGCTAGCCTCAACTGCTTCCTTGGGCAGAGAATTCCACAGATTCACAACCCTCTGGGAGAAGATATTCCTTCTCAACTTGGTTTTAAATTGGCGCCCCCGTATTTTGAGGCTGTGCCCCCTAGTTCTAGTCTCCCCGACCAGTGGAAACAACCTCTCTGCCTCTATCTTGTCTATCCCTTTCATTATTTTAAATGTTTCTATAAGATCACCCCTCATCCTTCTGAACTCCAATGAGTAAAGACTCAGCCTACTCAATCTATCATCATAATGTAACCCTCTCATCTCCGGAATCAGCCTAGTGAATCGTCTTTGTACCCCCTCCAAAGCTAGTATATCCTTCCTGAAGTAAGGTGACCAAAACTGCACGCAATACTCCAGGTGCGACCTCACTAATACCCTATACAGTTGCAGCAGGACCATCCATCTCGCAATGAAGGCCGACATTCCATTCGCCTTCCTGATTACTTGCTGCACCTGCAAACTAACTTTTTGAGATTCATGCACAAGGACCCCCAGGTCCCTCTGCACCGCAGCATGTTGTAATTTCTCCCCATTCAAATAATATTCCCTTTTACTGTATTTTTTTCCAAGTTGGATGACCTCACATTTTCCGACATTGTATTCCATTTGCCAAACCTTAGCCCATTCGCTTAACCTGTCTAAATCTCTTTGCAGCCTCTCTGTGTCCTCTACACAACCCGCTTTCCCACTAATCTTTGTGTCTTCTGCAAATTTTGTTACACAACACTCTGTCCCCTCTTCCAGGTCATCTATGTATATTGGAAACAGTTGTGGTCCCAGCACCCATCCCTGTGGCACACCAATAACCACTGATTTCCAACCCAAAAAGGACCCATTTATCCTGACTCTCTGCTTTCTGTTAACCAGCCAATTCTCGATCTATGCCAATATACTTCCTCTGACTCCGCGTATCTTTATCTTCTGCAGTAACCTTTTGTGTGGCACCTTATCGAATGCCTTTTGGAAATCCAAATACACCACATCCATCAGTCCACCTCTATCCACCATACTTGTTATATCCTCAAAGAATTCCAGTAAATTAGTTAAACATGATTTCCCCTTCATGAATCCATGTTGCATCTGCTTGATTGCACTATTCCTATCTAGATGTCCCACTATTTCTTCCTTAATGATAGCTTCAAGCATTTTCCCCACTACAGATGTTAAACTAACCGGCCTATTGATACCTGCCTTTTGTCTGCCTCCTTTTTTAAACAGAGGCGTTACATTAGCTACTTTCCAATCTGCTGGTACCTCCCCAGAGTCCAGAGAATTTTGGTAGATTATAATGAATGCATCTGCTATAACTTCCGCCATCTCTTTTAATACCCTGGGATGCATTTCATCCGGACCAGGGGACTTGTCTACCTTGAGTCCCCTTAGCCTATCCAGCACTACCTCCCTCGTGATAGTGATTATCTCAAGGTCCTCCCTTCCCACATTCCCGTGACCAGCAATTTTTGGCATGGTTTTTGTGTCTTCTACTGTGAATACCAAAGCAAAATAATTGTTTAATGTCTCAGCCATTTCTACATTTCCCATTATTAAATCCCCCTTCTCATCTTCTAAGGGACCAACATTTACTTTAGTCACTCTTTTCCGTTTTATATATCGGTAAAAGCTTTTACTATCTGTTTTTATGTTTTGCGCAAGTTTACTTTCGTAATCTATCTTTCCTTTCTTTATTGCTTTCTTAGTCATTCTTTGCTATCGTTTAAAATTTTCCCAATCTTCTAGTTTCCCACTAACCTTGGCCACCTTATACGCATTGGTTTTTAATTTGATACTCTCCTTTATTTCCTTGGTTATCCACGGCTGGTTATCCCTTCTCTTACCGCCCTTCTTTTTCACTGGAATATATTTTTGTTGAGCGATATGAAAGAACTCCTTAAAAGTCCTCCACTGTTCCTCAATTGTGCCATCGTTTAGTCTGTGTTTCCAGTCTACTTTAGCCAACTCTGCCCTCATCCCACTGTAGTCCCCTTTGTTTAAGCATAGTACCCTCGTTTGAGACACTACTTCCTCACCCTCAATCTCTATTACAAATTAAACCATACTGTGATCACTCATTCCAAGAGGATCTTTTACTTCGAGATCATTTATTATTCCTGTCTCATTACACAGGACCAGATCTAAGATAGCTTGCTCCCTTGTAGGTTCTGTAACATACTGTTCTAAGAAACAATCCCGTATGCATTCTATGAATTCCTCCTCAAGGCTACCCTGTGCGATTTGATTTGACCAATCGATATGTAGGTTAAAATCCCCCATGATTACTGCCGTTCCTTTTTCACATGCCTCCATTATTCCCTTGATTATTGCCCGCCCCACCATGAAGTTATTATTTGGGGGCCTATAAACTACGCCCACCAATGACTTTTTCCCCTTACTATCTCTAATCTCCACCCACAATGATTCAACATTTTGTTCATTAGAGCCAATATCGTCTCTCACAACTGTGCCCTGATATCACCCTTTATTAACAGAGTTACCCCACCTCCTTTCCCTTCTTGTCTATCTTTTCGAATTGTCAGATTCCCCTGTATGTTTAATTCCCAGTTTTGGCCCCCCTGCAACCACGTTTCTGTAATGGCCACCAAATCATACCCATTTGTAATGATTTGTGCCGTCAACACATTTACTTTATTTCGAATGCTGCGTGCGTTTAGGTAGAGTGTTTTAATACTAGTTTTTAAACCATGATATTTAGTTTTGACCCCTCCTGCAGCCCCTTTATATTCATACATATTGTCCCTGCCTATCACCTTGTAGTTTACACTTACCCCTGCTCTGCTCTGCTCTGTTGCCTCCTGCCTTTTGCATTCTTTCTTGGGGTCCTGTTCATCTGAGCTCTCACCTACTCTAACTAGCTCAGAGCCCTCTCATGGGTTCCGAATACTCCTTGCATCGAGGCACCGAGCTTTCATGCTTGCCTTTTTATTACACTTTGACCATTTAGAATTTTGCTGTACAGTGGCCCTTTTTGTTTTTTGCCTTGGGTTTCTCTGCCCTCCACTTTTACTCATCTCCTTTCTGCCTTTTGCTTTTGTCTCCATTTTGTTTCCTTCTGTCTCCCTGCATTGGTTCCCATCCCCCTGCCATATTAGTTTAACTCCTCCCCAACAGCACTAGCAAACACTCCCCCTAGGACATTGGTTCCGGTCCTGCCCCGGTGCAGACCGTCCGGTTTGTACTGGTCCCACCTCCCCCAGAACCGGTTCCAATGCCCCAGGAATGTGAATCCCTCCCTGCTGCACCACTGCTCAAGCCACGTATTCATCTGAGCTATCCTGCGATTCCTACTCTGACTAGCACGTGGCACTGGTAGCAATCCTGAGATTACTATTTTTGAGATCCTACGTTTTAATTTAGTTCCTAGCTCCTTAAATCCGTCTCGTAGGACCTCATCCCTTTTTTTACTTATATCGTTGGTACCAATGTGCACCATGACAACTGGCTGTTCACCCTCCCTTTTTAGAATGTCCTGCACCCGCTCCAAGACATCCTTGACCCTTGCACTAGGGAGGCAACATACCATCCTGGAGTCTCGGTTGCGGCCGCAGAAATGCCTATCTATTCCCCTTACCATTGAATCCCCTATTACTATCGCTCTCCCAATCTTTTTCCTGCCCTCCTGTGCAGCAAAGCCAGCCACGGTGCCATGAACTTGGCTGCTGCTGCCCTCCCCTGATGAGTCATCCCCTCAACAGTGCTCAAAGCAGTGTATCTGTTTTGCAGGGGGATGACCACAAGGGGCCCCTGCACTACCTTCCTTGCACTGCTCTTCCTGCCTATCTTCCATTCCCTAGCTGGCTGTGGACCCTTCACCTGCGGTAAGACCAACTCGCTACACGTGCTACTCACGTCATTCTCAGCATCGTGGATGCTCCAGAGTGAATCCACCCTCAGCTTCAATTCTGCAACGCGGACCATCAGGAGCTGGAGGCGGATTTCCGCACATGTAGTCGTCAGAGACACCAGAAGTGTCCCTGAGTTCACACATGGTACAGGAGGAGCATATCACGTGACCGAGCTCCCCTGCCATGACTTAACCCTTAGATACACTTAAATTGGCAACAACAATGCTAAAGTTTACTCACTGTTATAGAAGAGAAAAAAGAAAAACTACTCACCAATCACCAGCCAATCACTTACCCCCTTGGCTGTGACGTCACCTTTCTATTTCTTTCTACTTTTTTTTTGCCTTCTCCCTGTAGCTGCACAAGCCTGTCGCCGAACTCACGCTGCTCCTGGTCTCGCCTCCTCCTTGACGCTGCCCGAACTCCTGAACTCGCGGCCTTTTTATAGGCCTCCCTTCCTGTTCCTGAACACCTCCCAGTTTAAATGAAGGGCTCGCATGGCCACATGTATGCAGTTAATGGCTCCCTGGACCATGTGGAATTCTGTCTAATCCTAGAGCTCTATGCCTCTGGTCTTCTCTAGCAATAGGGAATGATATGTATTCATTCCTCAGAGCGTATAGAGCCACAGCGACCTCCCTTCTGCAGAAGGGCACAGAGGATTGTAATATGTGGCTGATATCACCTATGGCAGCCTGGAAGGTTCCATTCGCATAAAAGTTAAGTGCTACTGTGACCTTGACTGCCACAGGCAATACAGTCCTGGTTGTGCTGTGACGTCTGAGTCACCTCGAGTCTCATCGCCGAGAGCATGCAGAAATCAAGCGCAGGCAGCTGAAAGAGCATGCGGCAAATCTGTCCCACTGTCCCTTACCCTCAATGAATATCTGTCCCACCTGTGACAGGGACTGTGGCTCTCGTATTGGACTGTTCAGCCACCTAAGGACTCATTTTAAGAGTGCAAACAAGTCTTCCTCAATTCCGAGGGACTGCCTATGATGATGATGATGTTCCACAAGGCCACAGATCTCTGTGATGACATCCTTGGTAAAGCCCAACCTCCTCATGCACTGGTCTTGGGTCATGTGGATGTAAGAATAGTGCTCTCTGAGCACCCTGGGTGGATAGGGCCTTCTGCTGCGAGCCAACTTGAACCTCCTTTCTCTCTTTCCTGCAGCATTGCGTGCTGCTCTGACTTGTCTCATTGCCTCTTCCAATTCCTCATGCAAAGCAAGGGGACCCTAGCAAGATGCTCATGACCAAGGACTCCCTTTCTCCTGGAGAATTCTATAAGTTGTCCAAGAAAGTAGAGTAGCACAGCACTCACTCTATTTAAGTGAAGTCCTGAAAGTGGAGGAGAGGTTGTGAAATGAAGTGTTGCCCACCAAAATGGTATGCAGCCTCTTTAATGATCTCTAGCAGGCAATTTAATTGTCAATCAAAGTCTTAATGATCCTTCGGGCAGCCATTCCAAGCGCAACCTTCAACTCCTTTCCCAAGATGGCGCCTTGCGCTAAACGTGAGCTAAACCAGCATTACCGCACCTGGAGTATTGTGTACTGTTTTGGTGTTCTTACCTAAGGAAAGATATACTTGCCATAGAAGGAGGTTAATGAAGGTTCACCAGACTGATTCCTGGGATGGGGGGATTGTCCTATGAGGAGAGATTGAGCATAACTCTATATTCTCTAGAGTTTAATAGAATGAGAGGTGATCTCATTGAAACATATAACATTTTTACAGGGCTAGACAGGGTAGATGCAGGGAGAAAGTTTCCTCTGGCTGGGGATTCTAGAACCAGGGGTCACAGTCTCAGAATAAGGGATTGGCCTATTTAGGACTGAGATGAGGAGAAACTTCTTCACTCAGAGGGTGGTGAATCTTTGGAATTCTCGACCCCAGAGGGCTGTGGAGGCTCAGTCTTTAAGTATATTCAAGACAGCGATCAATAGATTTTTGAATATTAAGGAAATAAAGGGGATAGTGCAAGAAAGTGGAGTTGAGATAGAAGATCAGCCATGATCTTATTAAATGGTGGAGCAGGCTCGAGGGGCCGAATGGCCTATTCCTGCTCCTAATTCTTCTGTTCTTATATTGCATCTTGCCCATCTCGGAGGCTCTTTAGCGCCTAAAGTACCTGTGGATAATTGGCCCCGCAGTGTTTTTTTGTATAGATCGAGAACAACAATGATTTCCTTCATCCCCATCAGTGTTCAGCAGTGCTTCTTTACAGTAATACTGATCCTTTATCTGTGTTTTTACTTAAGCTGTGCAACTTCTTCCAGGCCTCTGTCCATTTCCTCATAATGGTCAACACTCAGATCACATTAGTTTCTGGAATTCTTTGAAGATATAACGAGCATGGTGGATAGAGGTGTACCGATGGATGTGGTGTATTTAGATTTCCAAAAGGCATTCGATAAGGTGCCACACAAAAGGTTACTGCAGAAGATAAAGATACGCGGAGTCAGAGGAAATGTATTAGCATGGATCGAGAATTGGCTGGCTAAAAGAAAGCAGAGCGTTGTGATAAATGGGTCCTTTTCGGGTTGGAAATCGGTGGCCACAGGGATCGGTGCTGGGACCACAACTATTTACAATATACATAGATGACCTGGAAGAAGGGACAGAGTGTAGTGTAACAAAATTTGCAGATGACACAAAGATTAGTGGGAAAGCGGGTTGTGTAGAGGACACAGAGAGGCTGCAAAGAGATTTAGATAGGTTCAGCGAATGGGCTAAGGTTTGGCAGATGGAATACAATGTCGAAAAATGTGAGGTCAGCCACCTTGGGAAAAAAAACAGTAAAAGGGAATATTATTTGAATGGGGAGAAATTACAACATTAAGGAAGCAACATTACAACATTACGACATTACAACATTAACCAATAAGGGAATTAAGGGTTACGGGGAGCGGGCGGGTAAGTGGAGCTGAGTCCACGGCCAGATCAGCCATGATCTTGTTGAATGGCAGAGCAGACTCGAGGGGCTAGATGGCCTACTCCTGTTCCTAATTCTTATGTTATGTAACATGCTGCGGTGCAGAGGGACCTGGGGGTCCTTGTGCATGAATCCCAAAAAGTTAGTTTGCAGGTGCAGCAGGTAATCAGGAAGGCGAATGGAATGTTGGCCTTCATTGCGAGAGGGATGGAGTACAAAATCAGGGAGGCCCTGCTGCAACTGTACAGGGTATTGGTAAGGCCGCACCTGGAGTACTGCGTGCAGTTTTGGTCACCTTACTTAAGGAAGGATGTCCTAGCCTTGGAGGGGATTCAGAGGCGATTCACTAGGCTGATTCCGGAGATGAGGGGGTTACCTTATGATGATAGATTGAGTTGACTGGGTCTTTACTCGTTGGAGTTCAGAAGGATGAGGGGTGATCTTATAGAAACATTTAAAATAATGAAAGGGATAGACAAGATAGAGGCAGAGAGGTTGTTTCCACTGGTCGGGGAGACTAGAACTAGGGGGCACAGCCTCAAAATATGGGGGAGCCAATTTAAAACCGAGTTGAGAAGGAATTTCTTCTCCTAGAGGGTTGTGAATCTGTGGAATTCTCTGCCCAAGGAAGCAGTTGAGGCTAGCTCATTGAATGTATTCAAATCACAGACAGATAGATTGTTAACCAATAAGGGAATTAAGGGTAATGGGGAGCGGGCGGGTAAGTGGAACTGAATCCATGACCAGATCAGCCATGATCTTGTTGAATGGCGGAGCAGGCTCGAGGGGCTAGATGGCCTACTCCTGTTCCTAATTCTTATGTTCTTATGTTCTAAACACGATCCTGCTTTCATATTCTGACTGGCCAGGATGGTGGGGTGCCCTGTTGCACTGCTACTGCTGTGGACACAATTAATGGGCCAAATATTGAGGTGGGAGGCATTTGACCAAAATTGTTTTTTATGAAGGTACCTGCTGGTCCTGGAGGAACGAACACTTCCTGTCCGAGTCCTAGATGCGCAGCCCATGCATCCCGGGAGTGTACGGGCATTGTGGGATCACGTGGGCCTGGACCACCAATCACAATGTAGTATTCTCATTGATAATAATGATGAGTTCCGTTTGTACGAGCTCCCATTACTATCAATGAGAATACCTCCAAAAACACAGACACACAATACAATAAATAAAAAAAACACCTTACATATTTAAAATTAATTGAAATTGAATTCAATTAATGTTTTTGGAAAAACGTTATTTTTATTGAAAATTTAAAAAAAATGTTTTAATAGGGTTAAAATTAAGCTTAACTTAATGGACAGGGTTTGTAATATAAAAATTAATGATAAAATTTAATATTTTTTAAACCTCTTACGCTGGTAAAAGCCTGCTTTTACCATGCATAAGAGTTTTAAGACATTCGCTGGGCAAGAGTTGGGCAAATAGTCCAAATCTCTGCCTGCGAAGGCCCTTCTCCTGGCAGATCGGAAATGCCAGGTTTCGACGCATGCGCTTTGCGCGCCTAAACCCGGAATTTGCGGGATCTCTTCGGATGCATGCGCAGTTAACGGCCCAATTCATGATACTAAAATCACCAACACACATTTCCAGCCTTATATAACCTTAGTGTCCAGTGTAAAATGCAGCTATAAATGTTTTCCTGAAGAGTTAACTGTTACACTTAAGTGAACTTTCAGAACAATGCAGTCAAGGATATTTACTGCAGATTAAAGTGTACACATCTGAACTTTGTAATTACTTCAGTGTTTCAAAAAAATTTGATGTTGCACATTACTATAGATATCGCTTCTTGTTCTATTTACATCTAATTTGCACTCCAGTAATTCCAATTATGAGCAGCCAAACTGGGACTGCAATTTAAGCATCAAATCCATGTTACATGCATAAATATTCTTACTGGCAAAAAAATTGTATTAGGATATTGTGCTGCTAAGAAAATATTTATGGACAACCTTTTTCATATTATTTTCTTTTAAATATTTATTATTTGTTCGTTATTTTCTGATTTGTTGCTGCTTCAAAGCATTCTGCCAACTTTAATTCAATGTCAAATCCCAGGGCATAAAGATTTATTAAACAGTTTGAATTCCATTATTTTCCACAGGAATGCACATGTGGTAATGATATCATAAGCAAGATGAACTCAGAAGATTAATTTACACCCACATTTTTATCACTGTCGGTGCCGATAGGCACACTGTTTTGACTACTTGGAGAAACAAACAAAATGTCTTTGCATGAGATGAAATGCTGCCTTGGATATTTCAGTATCACAACAGTGATCTCACCAAATTTAGCAAGATCTTAACAAATGAATTCATTTTCTGCTGCTCGTAACAATATGTCCTAGAATATCTCCTGCTGGTGGCAATTGGGTTTTTTGCGGGGAAAAAGCCATGGAGAGAAGAAATGTATGCTGAGAACATTGAAGGTAATGGTTAAAAAGAAAAACATATATTTTTTCCACATCCATACATTATGTAAATGCACGGCTGGAGCCCTCTTCCACTGAGAAAACTCCTGCCTTATACGCCTGGAGATTAGAATTTTTTCTTATTAAACAAGTCTTTTTCTTGTCTTTTTTGCTCCTGACTTGAAGTTGCTGACTTTTGCTGCTGTGTGAATTCCTGGATGCCAGCAATCCTTCAACAACAACAACTTGTATTTATATAGCGCCTTTAACATAGTAAAACGTTCCAAGGTGCTTCACAGGAGTGTTACAAGACAAAAAATTGACACTGAGCCATATAAGAAATTAGAGCAGATGACCAAAAGCTTGCTCAAAGAGGTATGTTTTAAGAAGCATCTTAAAGGAGGAAATAGAAATAGAGAAGCAGGGAGGTGTAGGGAGTGAGTTCCAGAACTTAGGGCCTCGGCAGCTGAAGGCATGGCCACCGATGGTTGAGCGATTATAAACAGGGATGTTCAAGGGGGCAGAATTTGAATAATTTCAATAAAGTAAAAAGAAAGAACTTGCATTTATATAGCGCCTTTCACAACCTCAGCCGTCCCCAAGTGATTTATAGCTAATGAAGTACTTTTGAAGTGTATTCACTGTTGTAATGTAGGAATAACTCATTCAAGTTCTGAATGTGTGAGCCTTTACAATACATAGGCTAATTGCATGTTCCAGTTAAGTTTCACCCAGGGGATCAATAGCTTTTAAAAACTGGCATTCTGCTCCTTTAGAAATGTTTTAATATTTTAACTGAATTTTGTTGATGTCCCTCCCAGAGTCTCAGTTACCTCCATTTGAACAGCAAGGCACTGCTGTGGTGTTCCTACGGGTTATCAGGGCAGATGCCTTGATCTGACCTCTTCGGCATGGGCCGCATGCCCCGATTATAGTAATGACCACATCCTTGCGACTGGTGATGGGGTCTACATCTCTGGCCAGGGATAGCCGGGAGTCCCGTTCCACCACACTTCCATCAGCAGTTCGTGGGCCCTGAAATTTCAGACCATAGGGGTAGAAATTTGGGCGCAGGGAACTTGAAGTGCAGGCCCGATACACTTACGAATACGTATTTGAATGAAGTGCCCTCTCATCTGGGGTGGGCACGTCCATAACTGTTGGTCCACCCCCACAATAAGATGTATAGTGACTTAAACTTGGCACAGCTCCAGCAGGGCAGGACTTTCCCCACTTTCCACATCCGATCACCACTAAAATCTTTATTAGTCGGGAAATTGTGTTGGGGAAATTGATGGGATTGAAGGCCGATAAATCCCCAGGGCCTGATGGACTGCATCCCAGAGTACTTAAGGAGGTGGCCTTGGAAATAGCGGATGCATTGACAGTCATTTTCCAACATTCCATTGACTCTGGATCAGTTCCTATGGAGTGGAGGGTAGCCAATGTAACCCCACTTTTTAAAAAAGGAGGGAGAGAGAAAACAGGGAATTATAGACCGGTCAGTCTGACCTCAGTAGTGGGTAAAATGATGGAATCAATTATTAAGGATGTCATAGCAGTGCATCTAGAAAATGGTGACATGATAGGTCCAAGTCAGCATGGATTTGTGAAAGGGAAATCATGCTTGACAAATCTTCTGGAATTTTTTGAGGATGTTTCCAGTAAAGTGGACAAAGGAGAACCAGTTGATGTGGTATATTTGGACTTTCAGAAGGCTTTCGACAAGGTCCCACACAAGAGATTAATGTGCAAAGTTAAAGCACATGGGATTGGGGGTAGTGTGCTGACGTGGATTGAGAACTGGTTGTCAGACAGGAAGCAAAGAGTAGGAGTATACGGGTACTTTTCAGAATGGCAGGCAGTGACTAGTGGGGTGCCGCAAGGTTCTGTGCTGGGGCCCCAGCTGTTTACATTGTACATTAATGATTTAGACGAGGGGATTAAATGCAGTATCTCCAAATTTGCGGATGACACTAAGTTGGGTGGCAGTGTGAGCTGCGAGGAGGATGCTATTAGGCTGCAGAGTGACTTGGATAGGTTAGGTGAGTGGGCAAATGCATGGCAGATGAAGTATAATGTGGATAAATGTGAGGTTATCCACTTTGGTGGTAAAAACAGAGAGACAGACTATTATCTGAATGGTGACAGATTAGGAAAAGGGAAGGTGCAACGAGACCTGGGTGTCATGGTACATCAGTCATTGAAGGTTAGCATGCAGGTACAATAGGCGGTTAAGAAAGCAAATGGCATGTTGGCCTTCATAGCGAGGGGATTTGAATACAGGGGCAGGGAGGTGTTGCTACAGTTGTACAGGGCCTTGGTGAGGCCACACCTGGAGTATTGTGTACAGTTTTGGTCTCCTAACTTGAGGAAGGACATTCTTGCTATTGAGGGAGTGCAGCGAAGATTCACCAGACTGATTCCCGGGATGGCGGGACTGACCTATCAAGAAAGACTGGATCAACTGGGCTTGTATTCACTGGAGTTCAGAAGAATGAGAGGGGACCTCATAGAAACGTTTAAAATTCTGACGGGTTTAGACAGGTTAGATGCAGGAAGAATGTTCCCAATGTTGGGGAAGTCCAGAATCAGTGGTCACAGTCTGAGGATAAGGGGTAAGCCATTTAAGACCGAGATGAGGAGAAACTTCTTCACCCAGAGAGTGGTGAACCTGTGGAATTCTCTACCACAGAAAGTAGTTGAGGCCAATTCACTAAATATATTCAAAAGGGAGTTAGGTGAAGTCCTTACTACTCGGGGGATCAAGGGTTATGGCGAGAAAGCAGGAAGGGGGTACTGAAGTTTCATGTTCAGCCATGAACTCATTGAATGGCGGTGCAGGCTAGAAGGGCTGAATGGCCTGCTCCTGCACCTATTTTCTATGTTTCTATGTTTCTATGTTTCTAAAGGGGCCTGAAAATTTGATATTACAGCTGAGGAAAATCCTGCCTAAAAGCTCTCACAACCCAACTCCCTTCAGGGTATTTTTGTTCCCTTCTTTACATATCCATACACTCAGCCAGGATAGCGTGAAAGTAACCAACTCCCAGGTTTCTACAAATACTCTACATGTAACCTGGAGCTGGAAAAATGACAAAATCGGTGAAGCAAAGTAGCAATCATGTTGTGAATTGAATCAGCCACTGTAACTTTTTAAAATAATAGGAAAAGAGCAATTCATTGCTGCCAAGCACACTTGTTTTAATATAATAATTGCATCTTTATTTTACCACTTTTTTTTAAACTTAGCTCTTCTGATTCATTCCTGCATGTTTTAGACTCAAGTAGATACATTCTATTTTCACTACTGATATATTTGTGTGTTCCTATAGTCTGCTTACAAATATTTCTGAAGAAAAGGTCTTAAATTAGTTTATTTTTCACATATTATAGCCTTTGTTTTCTTTTTGTTTGATTTGTCTTTGAGATTTGACTACTATTTCCCGAGAATGCCATTCCACATGGCTGGGTTTGTCTGCGTGCTGGTTTTCTCTCTCAACTTTAAATGATGTACTTGATTATCTCATGAAAGGATTTGATTCTTTTCCTCCAAGGTCTATTATGTCTGAAATGGTTGTGCCTGTTATTTTTACATTGATTGAACTCATTACTCAGAAAGGTCAGTTATTGACCTTGTTTTCATTTTATCTAAATACAGTAGATAGGCTCAGATTTGATAAGTGTTCTTGTAACCAAAATATTCAGCTACTTTGGCCAAATTCTACTTCTGCCATACACATCAGTGATAATATCAAGATTAATATTCATCTTACTATAGCATTAAAAGTTTTCTAACAGGTAACATGATCCATTTACTTGGGGACTACTATAAATTGCAAGCAAGAATCAGTACCTTATGTTATGTATATGAACCTCACCTGCGTGTATGACTTGCCACCAGAGGGCACACCTGTGGGAGACCTAGGGGTCACCTGTGTGTACCCTGGTGCAAGCAGGTATAAAAGGCAGGCCACCACATTGCTGTCTCACATTGGAGTTATATTAGACAGACCAAGGTCACAATGGTTTAAGTTTACAACACAGCCTCGTGGAGTTATTCTAAACATAACAACTGGTGACGAGTTACAGATCACGAACCTTCACGTGGAAATGGCTGTCATTGGTATTCTTGTGAGATTTATTGTGATGATTGGGAAGCCTTCATTGAGTGCCTCGACCAGTACTTTGTTGCCAATGAATTGGACATGGCTGAAACAGAGATCAAGCGCAGGGTGATTCTCCTCACTGTATATGGGTCATCGGTATATGGTCTCCTTTAGAACTTGCTGGCACCGGCCAAACTAACAGACAAATCATATGCAGAGCTGTGCATGCTGGCCAAGGAGCATCTCAAGCCAAAGGAGAGCATCCTGATGGCCAGGTACCGCTTTTACACGTACCGAGGGCCAGAACGTGGCGAGTTTCATCGCCGACCTCAGATGCCTTGCGGGGCAGTGCAACTTTGCAGGATCCTTGGGGGAAATGTTGTGGGACTTTTTCGTGCTTAGAATTGGCCATGAGGGCATCCTTCGCAAGCTGCTGTCTGCCGAACCCCTGGATCTGAGCAAGGCCATCAAGATAGCTCAGGCCTTCATATCCATGAGCAACAACACGAAGCAGATATCTTCACAGAATCAAGGCTCACCGGCAAGTACTGTGCTTAAAATAATGCCTTCAGCAGGCAGGACTGTATGCGATAGGGCCCACACGGCAGCAGAGACCAGGTCCAGGGTGACTCAGAGGCTGCTGGGGAGTGCTAATGTGAACCCATTAACACCATGCTGGCGCTGTGGAAGCAGTCACAGAGCCCATCATTTCTGTTATGTATGGAGAAAGAGTCAGACTGAACACTGTGAGCTCAAGGTAAAGTGTGACCTTAGCCTTTTATTGCAGGTCCCCAGAGTGCCCCTCCAACCTGTGAGGCCTCCTTAAATACCTGTGCTCCCAAGAGATTATGGGGTCCCTTGGGACTCCATGGGATAAGCCCTCTGGTGGTTGTACAGAGTAAATACAAGTTTACATATAAACTACACTCCCACCCCCCCCCACACCCACCCCCCAAAGTCAATCGTGTAACTATTTATAATGTGAGTCGATCTGGGACCCTTTTTGCCCTGGTTGATCGTCTTGGTGTGAAAGCTGGTGTTGTTGAATCATTTGTTGGGCCTTTGCTGGGCTGCTGTGCAGCTGGCTTTGCTGGGCTGCTTGGTGTGTTGGGTCCTGCTGGGTTGCTGTGGATGATGGGTTCTGCTTCGTGGTCAACCGTGGTGCTGGTTGCCACTGGTCTGTATGTTGGGGGATCAAAAAAGGTAGGGTCCAAGGTGGGTTGCTCAGGATAGTCCGTGAATCTGAGTTTGATTTGGTCCAAGTGTTTTCGGTGAATGAGTCCATTTGAAAGTTTGACCCGAAACACCCTGCTCCCCTCTTTGGCCATAACAGTGCCGGGAAGCCACTTGGGACCTTGTCCATAATTTAATACAAATACAGGATCGGGTAGGCTGTGTGTGGCAAACGTGGTCCGCAGGCTTTCAGTAGTAGCAGCGGACGTGCTAGCCAACATTATCTCACATTCAATCCACTTGGAGTACACATCTACAACCACAAGGAACATTTTACCCAAGAACGGGTCTGCATAGTCGATGTGTATCCTAGACAATGCTTTGGAGAGCCAAGACCAGAAATTTAGCGGCGCCTCCCTGGGTGCATTGCTTAACTGCGAGCATGTATTACATCTGTGAACGCAGGATTCTAAGTCCGCATCAATACCGGGCCACCACACGTGGGATCTAGCTATCGCTTTCATCATTATGATGCCTGGGTGGGTACTGTGGAGGGCATTGATGAAGGTGTCTTTGCCCTTCCTGTGAACCAGTACACGCTTGCCCCACAGAAGGCAGTCTGCCTGTATAGACATTTCATCTTTGCGCCGCTGGAACGGCTTTACCTCTTCCTGCATTTCCACTGGGACACTGGACCAGCTCCCGTGAAGCACACAACTTTTGACTAGGGATAATAAGGGGTCCTGGCTCATCCAGGTTTTGATCTGCCGGGCAGTGACAGGTGATTGCTCACTCTCAAATGCTTCCATAACCATGGCTAAATCTGTGGGCTGCGCCATTTGCACCCCTGTGGTGGGCAATGGCAGCCTACTGAGTGCATCGGCGCAGTTTTCTGTGCCTGGCCTGTGGCGGATGGTGTAGTTGTATGCGGGCAACATGAGCGCCCATCTCTGGATGCGGGCCGATGCATTGGTATTTATCCTTTTACTCTCGGAAAACAGGGATATGAGTGGCTTATGGTCAGTTTCCAATTCGAATTTTAGCACAAACAGGTATTGTTGCATTTTCTTTACCCCATAAACACACGCTAACGCTTCTTTCTCAATCATGCTGCAGGCTCTCTCAGCCTTCGACAGACTCCTGGATGCATAAGCATCACAAGTTTCCTGAAATCATTAGCTTGTTGCAATACACACCCGACGCCAAATGACGACGCATCAGATGCTAGTACCAAACGCTTACAAGGATCATACAACACAAGCAATTTGTTTGAGCATAACAATTTTCTCGCTTTTACAAAGGCATTTTCTTGGCTTTTGCCCCAAACCCATTCATCCCCTTTTCATAGTAAGACATGCAGTGGTTCTAACAGTGTGCTGAGACCCGGTAAGAAGTTACCAAAGTAATTCAGGAGTCCCAGAAATGACCGCAGCTCCATCACATTCTGTGGCCTCGGTGCGTTCTCGATTGCCTCCGTCTTCGCGTTGGTGGGCCTGATGCCGTCCGCCACAATCCTCCTTCCCAAGAACTCTACTTCAGGCGCCAGGAAAACGCACTTTGAGCATTTTATCCTGAATGCCACGCAGTTGAGTCGATTAAGAACCTCCTCCAGGTTCTGCAGATGCTCGACTGTGTTACGACCTGTGACCAAGATGTCGTCCTGGAAGACCATGGTGCATGAGACCGACTTCAGTAAGCTTTCCATGTTTCTCTGGAATATCGCCGCCGCTGATCGAATTCCAAACAGACATCTGTTATAAATAAAAAGACTTTTGAGCTTGTTGATGCAGGTGAGGCCCTTCAATGATTCCTCCAGTTCCTGCGTCATGTAGGCTGAAGTCAGATCCAGCTTCGTGAACATCTTTCCTCCCGCCAGCATTGCAAAGAGGTCGTCGGTCTTTGGTAGTGGTTATTGGTCCTGCAGGGAGAAATGATTGATAGTTACTTTGTAATCGCACAGATTCTGACGGTGCCATCTCCCTTGAGGACAGGAACGATTGGGCTGGCCCACTCGTTGGAACTTGATGGGTAAAATGATGCCCTCTCTTTGTAGCCAGTCTAGCTCGATCTCTACCCTTTCTCTCATCATATATGGTACTGCTCTCACCTTGTGATGGATGGGTCGGTGCCCCTGGAATTAGGTGGATCTGCACTTTTCTTCCTTGGAATTTCCCGATGCCTGGTTCGAACAACGAAGGGAACTTGTTTACGTAGGCACATGAAGTGTCGTCAGCGGGCGATAGCGCTCGGACGTCGTCCCAGTTCCAGCGTATCTTTCCCAGGCAGCTCCTGCCAAGCAGCGTGGGACCATCACCAGGTACCACCCAGAGTGGTAGCTTGTGCACCGCTCCATCGTAGGAGACCTTTACGATAGCACTGCCGATTACGAGAATCAGTTCTTTCATATAAGTTCTTAGTTTCGTACGAATTGGAGTTAAGACTGGCCTTGAGGCCTTGTTGCACCAGAATCTTTTGAAAGTCTTTTTGCCCCTGATGGACTGGTTTGTGCCCGTGTCCAGTTCCATTGACACCGGGAATCCATTTAGTTCAACATTATCGAGGGACAATTCGTGGTGAATGTGTGCACCCCATGTACCTCTGCCTCCTCAGTCTGAGGCTCTAGTTTGTCGTGATACTCCGTGGATCTGTCCTCCTCTGCAACATGGTGGTTTGCAGGTTTAATAGGATTAGCAGCTCGCCTGCACATACATTTTGGTGTTCCATTGTTCCACAGCCCTTGCAAACATACCCTTTGAATTGGCATGAATGGAAACGATGATCACCCCCACTGCGCCAACAAGGTGTTAATGGCCTTGCATTATTCACCCTTGATGGTGGACTCTGAGACATTGCGGACGTGAAGCTGCAGGCAAGTGTGACGTTGCGATTCGAAAACAACATCACTTTGTTCACAGTACTTGTAGCAGCACTTGTCTGCTGAGAGATTTGCTTAGTATTGTCACTGCTGGCAATGAATGCCTGTGTTATCGCAGTGGCCTTACTCAAGGTTGGGGTCTCTACAGTCAAAAGTTTGCAAAGTATGGTTTCGTGGCCAATGCCAAGTACGAAAAAGTCTTTGAGCATGTGCTCCAAATGTCCTTCAAATTTGCAATGTCCTGCAAGGCGTCTTAGCTCGATGACATAACTCGTCACTTCCTGGCCTTCAGACCTTTTGTAGGTGTCGAACCGGTACCTCGCCATCAGAACGCTTTCCTTCGGGTTCAAATGCTCTCGGACCAGTGTACACAAATCATCGTACGATTTCTCCGTGGGTTTCGCTGGAGTGAGCAGATTCTTCATGAGGCCATACGTTGGTGTCCCACAGATGGTGAGGAGGATCGCCCTTCATTTGGCAGCATTCTCTTCCCCATCTAGCTCGTTGGCCACGAAATATTTGTCGAGTCGCTCCACAAAAGTTTCCCAATCATCTCCGTCTGAGAATTTCTCCAAGATGCCCACTGTTCTCTGCATCTTTGGGTTCGCTATCTGTATCTCGTCGCCAGTTGTTATGTATGGAGAAAGGGTCATACTGAACACTGTGAGCTCAACGTAAAGTGTGACCATAGTCTTTTATTGCAGGTCTCCAGAGTGCCTCTCCAACCTGTGAGGCCTCCTTAAATACCTGTGCTCCGAAGGGATTATGGGATACATGTTTATATATAAAGCAGTTTCGAGCACTACGTGTGCAGGGCTGTGGAACAATGGGGCACCTCCAGCGATTGTGCAAGCGACCTCGGACTCACCACGTGGCAAATTCAGCAGAGAGCGACCGATCCAGCGCGGATCACACTGTACGAGCAGGAGAGGCAACTCAGCTGGAGGATGAGAATGAAGTGTATGGGGTACACACCTTCATCACCAAAAGCCCTCCGATAATGTTAAAAGTCAAACTTAATGGCATTCCAGTCTCCATGGAACTGGACACGGGAGCAAGCCAATTGATAATGAGCCAGAAGGCCTTTGAGAAACTGTGGAGTAACAAGGCACAGAGGTCAAAACTGAGCCCGATTCACACTACACTGCACAAAACAACTGATACCTGTTATCGGCAGTGCAGCAGTGAAAGTATCGTATGACGGAATGGTGCATGATTTACCACTATGGATTGTACCAGGCGATGGCCCAACGTTGTTCGGCAGGAGCTGCCACGGCAAGATCCGATGGAACAGTGACGACATCAAAGCACTGTCCTCGGTGGATGATGCCCCGTGCGTCCAGGTACTAAACAAATTCCCGGCGTTATTTGAGCCAGGTATCGGCAACTTCATAGGCGCCAAAGTGCAGATCCATCTTGTTCCTGGGGCACGGCCCATTCATCACAAGGCCCGAGCAGTCCCATATATGATGAGAAAGAATGTCGAAATCGAGCTGGACAGACTTCAATGAGAGGGAATCACATCGCCAGTCGAGTTCAAGGAGTGGGCCAGTCCAATCGTGCCGGTGCTAAAGAGCGATGGGACGGTCAGAATCTGCGGGGACTACAAAGGATTCAACCGAGTCTCGTTATAGGACCAGTACCCACTACCCAAAGCAGAGGACTTATTCGCAACGCTAGCAGGGGGAAAGTCATTCACCAAGCTAGATCTCACCTCCGCTTACATGACGCAGGAGCTGGCTGAACCATCACGTGCATCAACACGCACAAAGGACTGTTCGTGTATCACAGATGCCCCTTTGGGAGTCGCTCGGTGGCGGCCATCTTCCAGAGGAACATGGAGAGTCTGCTGAAATCAGTTCCATGTACAGAGGTGAGATTTAGCTTGGTGAACGACTTTCCCCCTGCTAGCGTTGCGAATAAGTCCTCTGCTTTGGGTAGTGGGTACTGGTCCTATAACGAGACTCGGTTGAATCCTTTGTAGTCCCCGCAGATTCTGACTGTCCCATCGCTCTTTAGCACCAGCACAATTGGACTGGCCCACTCCTTGAACTCGACTGGCGATGTGATTCCCTCTCATTGAAGTCTGTCCAGCTCGATTTCGACATTCTTTCGACATCTTGATCACTGGTCGAAACACCACTGAACACTTGCACAACCTGGAAGAGGTTCTGAAGCGACTGGACAGAGTGGGACTCAGGCTGAAACACTCCAAGTGTGTTTTCCTGGCACCAGAGGTCGAATTTCTGACGAGAAAGATTGCGATGGACAGCATCAGACACACGAACTCCAAGACGGAGGCCATCAAGAATGCACCCAGACTGCAAAACGTGACGGTCCTGGGACTCCTCAACTACTTTGGTAACTTTATACCGGGGTTGCGCACTTTGCTGGAACCTTTGCATTTGCTGCTACACAAGGGTGATGACTTGGGTTTGGGGTAAATCTCAAGAAACAGCCTTTAACAAGGCCAGAAACCTGCTATGCTCCAACAAATTATTTGTATTGTATGACCCATGTAACCGTTTGGTAGTAGCATGTGATGCGTCGTCGTACAGAGTCGGGTGTGCGTTACAGCAAGCAAATGTGTCAGGCAAAATGCAACCAGTTGCAGTCGCGTCCAGAAGTTTGTCCAAGGCTGAAAGAGCCTACAGTATGGTTGAGAAAGAAGCATTGGCTTGTGTATACGGTGTTAAGAAAATACACCAATATCTATTTGGTCTCCGGTTCGAGCTCGAAACCGACCACAAACCGCTCACATCACTGCTCTCAGAAATCAAAGGTATCAACACCAAAGCTTTGTCCTGCATCCAAAGATGGGCGCTAATGTTGTCTGCATATGACTATGTAATCCACCACAGACCAGGCACAGAGAACTGCGCTGACGCCCTCAGTCAGTTGCCATTGCCCACCACCGGGGTGGAAATGGCGCAACCCGCAGACTTGCTTCTGGTAATGGACGCCTTTCAGAGTGAGGGGTCGCCCGTCACGGCTCACCAGATCAGGTCCTGGACCAGCCAAGACCCTCTGTTATCACTAGTAAAAAGATGCATCCTCAATGGGAGCTGGTCGGGGGTTCCGGGGAAATGCAAGAGGAAATTAAGCCTTTTCATTGAAGCAAGGATGAACTGTCAGTTCAGTCGGATTGCCTCCTATGGGGGAATCGCGTGATTTTGCCCAAAAAGGGCAGGGAAACGTTTATACACGACCTACACAGTACCCATCCAGGCATAGTCATGATGAAGGCTATCACCAGGTCGCACGTCTGGTGGCCCGGCATCGACAGTGAATTAGAGTTATGTGTACACCAATGCGACACTTGCTCACAGCTGAGCAACGTACCCAGGGAGGCCCCACTGAGTCTGTGGTCATGGCTATCCAAACCATGGTCCAGGGTCCACGTAGACTTCACTGGCCCCTTTCGAGGCAAGATGTTTCTAGTAGCAGTGGACACTTACTTAAAATGGATTGAATGTATAATAATGTCATCATGTATGTCCACTACCACCATTGAAAGCCTCAGAGCCAAGTTCGCCACCCATGGGTTACCCTACATCCTTGTCAGTGACAATAGACCATGTTTCACCAGCTTGGAATTCAACGAATTCATGACCCGCAATGGCATCAAGCATGTCAGGTCTGCCCCATTTAAACCCGCATCCAACGGCCAAGCAGAACAGGCAGTCCAAACCATCAAGCAAAGCTTGAGACACGTAACAGATGGCTCCTTGCAGACCCGGTTGTCCAAGGTCCTGTTCAGCTACCAGACGCACCCCCACTCACTCACCGGGAATCCCCCTCTAGAATTGTTAATGAAGAGAGCACTCAAAACCAGGCTCTCCTTAGTCCACCCGGATCTCAATGATCACGTAGAAACCCGGCGGTACGGGCATAACGTGCACCATGATCGCGCGGCGGCCTCGCGTGACATTGAAGTCAATGACCCGGTGTTTGTTCTAAATTACGGTCACGGTCCCAAGTGGATTGCTGGCATTGTTTTAGCCAAGGAGGGGAATAGAGTGTTTGTTGTGAAATTGTTGAATGGGCAAACGTGCAGAAAGCACCTGGATCAGACCAAACTGCGATTCACGGACTATCAAGAACAGTTTGAGGAAGACCCCAACATCTATGATCCACCAACACACACCCAGCCAGCAAGTGACTTCGCTGTCAACCACGAGAATGAACCCACCTTGCCCGACAGTCCGACCAGACCAGCCGAGCTGCCATGCAGTGATGACCCGACCAACTCACCCATGCCAGGATGTCAACTGAAGCGATCGACCAGGGAACGCAGAGCTCCAGATCGCCTCAACCTATAAGTAACTTGTACTCAAGACTTTGGGGGGGAAGTGCTGTTATGTATGTGAACCTCACCTGTGTGTAAGACTTGCCACCAGAGGGCACACCTGTGGGAGACCTATGGGTCACCTGTGTGTACCCTGGTGCAAGCAGGTATAAAAGGCAGGCCACCACGTTGCAGCCTCACTTTGGAGTTATATTAAATAGACCAAGGTCACAATGGTTTAAGTTTACAACACAGCCTCGTGGAATTATTCTAAACCTAACAGCTTACACCTGAAATTATGGCTCTGAAGGGGAGCACACGAATCTGGCCATAGCTGAAAAAAGGCAACAACATTTGATCCTAAATCACAGGGCAAATCAATGACTGCAATCACATGATACAAAATTTGAACTCTGGACATTTAAACCTACTTAAAATTTGCATTTATACTGTTGCATGACTCAATATGGAATATTAGAAGCCAGTCGAGATGATTGTTGAACCACTCCTGATTTAAATAGAATACCCTCTAGAGCCTTAAATTCTGTGGGCACTAGGTACAACATGGTGTGGGTAGTGTCCACTTATTGCCAAAGTGCTAATGCAGAGCGGAAATTTGTCCCCACCCCTTACTTATTTGTAACTATTTGCCAGGGTGACAGAGTACTGTCGGATTTATGTTTAAATCTAGTTCCAGCATTAAACAACCAATATCCTCTCCCCAATACTGGCATTATTGGAGTTTCTGACACAAAAGTACTGATTTTAAATTGGGGCAGGGACGTGGAGGTCAAGCGGGTGGCGATCCATCAACCCACCCCAGCCCCCCACCCCCAGAGCCATATTAAGTCATGCAGCAGTATAAATGCTAATTTTAAGTAGGTTTAAAAGTTCAGAGTTCAAATTTTATATCATGAGATTAAATGACAAAAGTTAATGCAATCATACCAACTAACAGCACACTTGGGTGTTTTATCCAATTTTTATGTATAGTTTCTATTAATGTGCTGTTAAATATTGAAATCTTTAATTTCAACTCTTTCCTGTCTTGGACAGATTTATGTGCACCTTTGGAAGTGGCTTAGTGAGTTGCAGTAAATGGTGAGACATAACGGTAACCCCCGCAATGGTGATGAGTGTGAAAAGAATGGCTTGGTAATTGCTTTATGATGTTGGTGTGGGGTGATGCCAACTTGGCGCATCATTTGGCAGCCAGGGTGTACAGCGTAAAGTTAACTGCATCTGGCCATGATGAAGCCATCCTTGGCTCCTGAGCAGAAATGTGCTCGGGTGCTGATACCCTGTGTTCTGTGCAGCATTAGGTGATTGCGGAGAAGGTTGGTGTTGTTGTTGGTGCTGCTGGTGTGCCTGGTGCTGCTAGTGTTGGGGTGGATCGTGGTCCGATTCTGAGGACCAAGCTGAGATAGTATAATTGGCACACATGCTCATGTACTAGATGGCAGGTGAAGTACAGATGACAAAAGCAATCTGTTAATGGTGAGAGAAATAATGAGGTGAGATTAGATGGGGACTTGTGGAAAGACCTGCAGCATGGTAAATCTGTTGTGGAAATGCAGTGAGCAACAGCTTATGGGTGAAGAAATTGATCTCTGTCAGGTGGAAATTTTACTGTACAATTGATGCTGTCAAGTAATCAGCTGGAGCAATGGCCACTGAACTCCCGCCTCAGGTTGATCGGCGTGGTCACTAAACAGCATGGTTCCCGCGGCCATGAAGTTAAAGTTAAAAGGTAAGACAAAAAAGTCTGTTAAGGATCTGATAAGGACATTATAATGAGTTTATTCGGGTCGCCCGCTGCTGCATGTCGAGTTTGTTCAGCACTGACAGACCCAACATTAGGAAAGGCATGTTGCAGCGCATTGGCAGCGGGTTCCTGACCCACTGTCAATAAAAAATACTTTCCCATCAGACCCACCACTGATCCCGCCCGCTGACACCCCAGAAAATTCCAGCCAACTCTGCTTCTCTCTCCACAGATGCAGCCGGACATGCGAAGTATTTGCAGCATATTCTGGTATTATAGCAGAAACTATACCCCACTATTCAGGCAAGAGCACAGCATATGTCTTTCAGAAATTCAGGCTAATACTAATTAACAAGCTACAGTGAAAAAGTTGACTTTTTTAATGCTTTCTGCCAGATTTTCAGTTATACTCAAGGAATAATTCCTTTCAATATTTCAGTGACATTTTGATAATTTGACTGTAGTCGTGTAAAAATAAATGATGTTATTATTAACTAATGTGCTCTTTAAATTTATTTCTATCTTTTCCCCTGCATGCTGACTGTGTTATCTTGAGTGTAAATAAAGCGGTAATGTGGAAAATGGGAAATATGATGTCATCACATCTTTACCAAAATAGTATATAAATGTTCAACTCTTTGTGCACCACGATCTCGACTAGTTACTGACTGATTTTCAGTCATCAATGTTGATGTAGTATGTCCCATTTTTCCATCACTACTACCTGTGTACAGTTGGTGTTAACCTTTGCTCAGTGGTAGCATGCTCACCTTTGAGTCAGAAAGTTGTAGGTTCAAGCCCCACTCCAGAGACTTGAGCATATAATCTTAACTTCTACTGTGGGAATGCTGCAGTGTCAGAGGTTAAACTGAGGGCCCAACTGCTCTCTCAGGTGGATGTTAAATGTTCCATGACACTTTTTGAAGAAGAGCTGAGGAGTACGCCTGGTGTCCTAACCAACGTTCCTGCTAAGGTCCGGAGGTCCTGCGTAGGCCGTTCACCGGCTTCTAAGGGGAAAAACTACACATTTGTATGGGCCGTGCACCTGGTTAAAGGGACCATGCATTCAAAAAGAAAATTAGGGGAACATTGGTCCGGATCAACATTTATCCCTCAACCAGCATCACTAAAACAAATGCTCCGGTCATTTAACTTATTGCTGTTTGTGGGACTTTGCTGTGTGTAATTTGGCTATCATGTTTCCCTATATTACATCAATGCCTATACTTCATAAGTGCTTGATTGGCTATTAAGTGTTTTGGGTGTCCTGTGATCATGAAAGGCACTTATACAATTGCAAATTATTTGGGGCCAGGCCAGGGGGAAAGGGACTTGCAGGCAGATTAGTAGGTTTGCTGAGGCACTGCCCCGGCGGAATGGCAGTGGTTCCGTGGAACACGAGCCTGCTGGCCTCTCTCAGGAGGACAGCATTCGTACTTCCACCACTGCCACTCCGCCAGTGCCCTTGCTGTTGCCTGTCAGCCAGCTAGCCCAGACTGCTGCTGCTCATGCCGAGGTTATGCAGTTTACAGCCGGGCCTTCTAGGCCTAGAGCTGCTCGAGGCCATCCTGCAAATCCATCTGTAGTCTCCCACATTGAAAGTCAGCAGACTTCCCCCAGCCATGCTACAGCCGCTGGGGTAGCACTTCGTAGGAGCACTAGGACAGGCAAAGGCACACTGAAGACAGGCACTAAGAGAATGCACAAGGGTGATTAGTTAACTTTGTTATGCATTATTGGATTGAATGATTCATGATTTTCATTTTGAATGGTTGTTTTGTGGTGGCTTTCATTTCAGCTCTGTGCCCAAGAGGATGCTGTGATGTTCTGTGACAGCGAGATGGCAAGGACGGGAAGTATTGCGTAACAGGGATCTGGGGTTTCAGTCAGGGGAACCGGAGTCTGATGATCCGCTGACGGACACTCTGTCTGGAACAGGGATTTGTAGGTTGCCTCCTCCCTTCCTCCTCCTCCTGAGGTGATCGCAGAACCCATGGTGGCAAGGGCTGAGCCCTCATGGTGACCAAGTTGTGGAGCATGCAGCAGACCACCACGAATTAGGACACCCACTCCGGCAAGTGCTGAAGGGCTCCTGAGCGGTCAAGGCAGTGGAATCATTGCTTCAGTACCCCAATGGTCTGCTCAATTATGTTTCTGGTGGTAGAATGGCTCTCATTATATGAATGCTGGCCAGGAGTGGTGGGGTTACATAGAAACATAGAAACATAGAAAATAGGTGCAGGATTAGGCCATTCGGCCCTTCGAGCCTGCACCACCATTCAATATGATCATGGCTGATCATGCAACTTCAGTACCCCATCCCTGCTTTCGCTCCATACCCCTTGATTCCTTTAGTCATAAGGGCCATATCTAACTCCCTTTTGAATATATCTAACGAACTGGCCTCAACAACTTTCTGTGGTAGAGAATTCCACAGGTTCACAATTCTCTGAGTGAAGAAGTTTCTCCTCATCTCGGTCCTAAATGGCTTACCCCTTGTCCTTAGACTGTGACCCCTGATTCTGGACTTACCCAACATCGGGGACATTCTTCCTGTATCTAACCTGTTCAATCCTGTTAGAATTTTATATGTTTCTATGAGGTCCCCTCTCATTTTTCTAAATTCCAGTGAATACAAGCTTAGTCGATCCAGTCTTTCTTCATATGTCAGTCCTGGCATCCCGGGAATCAGTCTGGTGAACCTTCACTGCACACCCTCAATAGCAAGAACGTCCTTCCTCAGATTAGGAGACCAAAACTGCACACAATACTCAAGGTGAGGCCTCACAAAGGCCTTGTACAACTGCAGTAAGACCTCCCTGCTCCTATACTCAAATCCTCTTGCTATGAAGGCCAACATGCCATTTGCTTTTTTCACCGCCTGCTGTACCTGCATGCCAACTTTCAATGACTGATGTACCATGACACCCAGGTCTCGTTGCACTGCCCCTTTTCCTAATCTGTCACCATTCAGATAATAATCTGCCTTCGGAGGAGAGTCATCAGCATCAGCCCTTGTTGCTGAGCAGAGATCCTCGGGTTTGACGTGGTAGCTGGAAGATTACTGGCTTAGTGGACTGGTGCAGGGTGAAGGCATCATGACTGTTGCCATGATACCAGGCATTCACCATCATGATGAGTTGGACATGGTCGCACACCAACTGTACATTAAGTGAGTGATACCCTTTGCTGTTACGGAATGTCTCACCATTGAGATGCGGTGCCTGTAAAGTCATGTGCGTGCAGTTGATGGCACCATACACCATGGGAAGCGTGATATTCTGCCAAAGCCATGTGCGTGCTCCTCCTGCTTTTCTCTGTTCAGAGAGAAGACAATGCAGTCCCCTCTCCTGGAGTACAGAGCCTCTGTGAGCTCCTGGATGCAGCGATGGATGGCGAACTATGAGATATTAGTTATTCTGCCTTTTTCAGCCCGGAATGATCAGCTGTAGAAAAATATTCAGGGCCACGCTGACCTTGTGGGTCACTGGCAGAGTTGTCATCGCCCTGCTCTGAGGCTGCAGGTTTGGTTCCAAGAGGAGGCAGAGTTCTCTGACCACCTCCTTGGTAAAGTGGAACCGGTGAACACACTGCTCCTGGATTAGGTGCAGGCAGTGCCCCCTGAAGACCCTAGGTGGGTACGGTCTCCTCCTGAGAGCCTCCTCCCTCTCCTCCTCCCTTTCTGAGCAGCTGGTCCTCTCTGCTGCCTCTGCTCCATCTCCCTGTAATGTTATAGCATGAGGGGGACTGGAGCTGGAGCCCCCATGACTGAGAGCAAGTGATTTATTCAGTGGCCTTCGAGTAGCAGCCAATGCCTTCCAGCAACCCAGTACTCCTACAAACTCTTCAAGAGCCAGTACAAAAGTAGTAATCAACTTACCTGCAAGTTGGATGCATCCCTTTAAACAGGGCTGCTGGCAGGTCCCTCGTATAGCTGTGCATGTTTAGGAGAGGGCATTGAACGGAGCGGAAATGTTGACAACAGCAGGACGTACTTCAAATCAGCGTTACACACTAACTGATGTCACGATCAGCTTATTCCACATACTGTCAGTGCATACACATACCGCCTGTGCTATTACTTTCACCAAGATGGCGACCAGCACTGGAAGCGGGCGGAAGCGAGGTGTACGGCATTTTTGTAAAAAGTCATAAATACCAGCGCTAAGATGCCAAATTTCGTGGCCAGTGTCTGCATATAACAAGTATAGTGCATCCAAAATTTTATTGCAATCATTTTTTGTTTGAGCGTCATTACTTCTTTCCACTGTGCTTTCTCTTTGCCCCTGCCTCAGCTCATCTGAAACCCTCACCCATGCCTTTGTTATCTCTAAGCTTGACTACTCCATCATCATCATCATCATCATCATAGGCAGTCCCTCGGAATCGTGGAAGACTTGCTTCCACTCTTAGCATGAGTTCTTAAGTGGCTGTACAATCCAATACGAGAACCACAGTCACTGTCACAGGTGGGACAAACAGTGGTTGAAGGAAAGGGTGGGTGGGGAGTCTGACTTGCCGCACGCTCCTTCCGCTGCCTGTGCTTGATTTCTGCATGCTCTCGGCGATGAGGTCTCGAGGTGGTCAGCGTCCTCCCAGATGCACTTCCTCCACTTAGGGCGATCTTTGGTCAGGGACTTCCAGGTATCAGTGGGGTTGTCGCACTTTATCAGGGAGACTTTGAGGGTGTCCTTGTAACGTTTCTGCTGCCCACCTTTTGCTCATTTGCTGTGGACAAGTTCCGAGTAGAGAGCTTGCTTTGGGAGTCTCGTGTCTGGCATGAGAACTATGTGGCCTGATCAAGTGTGGCCAGTGCTTCAATGCTGGGGATGTTGGCCTGGACGAGGACATTAACGTTGGTGCGTCTGTCCTCCCAGGGAATTTGTAGGATCTTGCGGAGACAACGCACTCCTGGCTGGCCTCCCACAAACGTAAACTAGAGGTGATCCAAAACTCAGCTGCCTGTGTCCTAACTCACACCAAGTCCTGCTCACCAATCACCCCTGTGCTCACTGACCTAAATTGGCTCCCGGCTAAGCAACGCCTCGATTTCAAAATTCTCATGCTTGTTTTCAAATCCCTCCATGGCCTGCCCCCTCCCTATCTCTGTAATCTCCTCCAGTCTCACATTCCCCTGAGATGTCTGTACTCCTCTAATTCTGCCCTCTTGAGCATCCCTGATTATAATCGCTCAACCATTTTGTGGCCGTGCCTTCTGTTGCCAAGGCCCTAAGCTCCGGAACTCCCTGCCTAAACCTCTCTGCCTCTCTACCTCTTTACTCTTCAAGACACTCCTTAAAACCTACTTCTTTAAACAAGCTTTTAGTCACCTGCCCTAATTTCTCCTTATGCAGCTTGGTGTCCAAATTTTTTATCTTATAATACTCCTGTGAAGCGTCATGGGATGTTTCACTATGTTAAAGGTGCTATATAAATAGAAGTTATTGTTGTTGGTGCCAATGTGTGATATGTGTGACTCCTTAGACCACATCGTGTGCCCCTCCTAGGTTCTTCCTGAGTGAAAGGAGTATGAGTGGCTTGCTGCGGTGTTTCAGGAAGAGCTTCTTCATCCATCACAAAGTCCTGAGATGGACCTGTTTCAAATTGCACTTCTGTTGCTGCCACATGGGCCGACCTACTTTCAGCCACATCTGAGGGAGCTGGTGATAAGCCATGCATATGCTGCTATCCTGAGGGACAGCAACATTGGGCTGTAAATTGCGGCCTCTTCGGGTGTGTACGGTATGTGCATGCGTCCATTGCGGCCCCGCAAATTCTGGGTTTAGGCGCGTGAAGTGCATGCACTTAAACCCTGCACTTGCGATCTGGCAAAATTTCTTTTGACACATCGCCGCATTCCCGGGAGGAGGACCTTTGCGGGCGGAGATTTGGGCTATTTGCCCAACTCCTGCCCAGAAATATCCTTAAAATTCTTACACTTGGTAAAAGCAGGTGCAAGGCTTGCTTTTACCAGCATAAGAGTTTTAAAAGATAGAAAAATAAAATGTTATCACTAATGGTTATATTAAATATCCTATCCATGAAGGTACATCAGTACAGGTACACAAGGACAGTCTCGTTCCAGCACGGCCGGATGAGATCCGGGTCGTCTGGTGGCGACGCGGCGCCCCATGCTAGTGGGTCTGTGGGCGAGGTGAGCTCATTTTGCTTGAGTTGCCGGAGCTCAGGGCTCTTGCCGTTACCCCTAGTGTCGGGCAGGCCCAAAGACAGCAGATGTGTCTGTGACCTCCCTGTCATTTTCGTTTGCACAATGTCGCTGCTGCTCCCTGGGAAGCGGTCTGAGCGAGTGACCATTTTGTCTAAGCGACGGTGGGGCTGCCTCGTCTTGTCTAGCAGTTCGCAGGGGACTGCTGACTCACTTTCCTTGAGGGTACCATTGTGAGCACTCTCTAGTTTGGGATCCTGACTGGTCCAGGTCCCATTTGGAGGAGCCGTTGCGAGTGACCCTTCGCTCTTGGGCATGCCGTGGTGGTGAGTGGGTTTGTGGGCTGCGCCTTTTCCACCCGGGTGGTGGGCGACGGTAGCCGACTGCGAGCATAGGCGCAGTTTACTGTTTCTGGCCCGTGGCGGTTCATACCATCGGGTGTCTGTAATGTTAAACCGATCTGAGGCAGGGTATCGCTACCGGTGTCTCTGCTCTCCGGGGATCATTTACTCTGTGGCTTGTTTACTTCTGTCAGCTGAAGGGACACTTTATGATACATTGTTCTGGTCCCGGGGATGCAGGCTACAGCATTGGGTAGCCCGCTGGACCTGTATACGACCGTTAGGTGTTCGCCCGCTACATTGGCTGATTGCAATTTGCACCCGACATCGCTCAATAACATTTTGCTCATTACAGCTGGACTTTTACATTGGTTACCAATTTCAAGCAGTTCATTCAAAAATGGCGGGTTGCTGGCCTCCTTTAAAATGGCCTTAATGCTTTTACCCCAATCGTCTTCCTTGCGTGGAACCACGTGTCGTTGCTCCATTAGCGCTGCACCTCGCGGTTTGGACGCCGTCTTTTCCCTGTCCATGATTTCAACTGCCACGATCTTCTTTCCCAGGAATTCTGCCACTGAAGCTGGGAAGGTGCCCTCGGATCCAATCTTCCTCCCCAGGAGTCCTGCCACTGAAACCGGGAAGGTGTGTTCGGGTCGTCTCGGCCGGATCATCGCCACGCAGTCGTGATGAGCGGTCTGTGCCTCGGGGGCTGCGCGGATCTGCTCTCCGGTGCCTGGTCCAACCGAAGGTGGGGGCTTGCTCTGCCTCTGAGCACGGGGGACATCGATCGCTGGAGGGATGAAGTCTTCCCAGTCCCAATGAATCTTCCCCATCCATCTTCTTCCAAGTAGCTTTGGTCCATCACCTGAAACAATCCACAATGGTAAATTATGCACCGCGCCATCATGGGATACACTTACATCCACACTAGCAACAACTGATGTTAGTCCTTTGGTGTAGGTGCGCAGCTTTGCCTGAACTGGGACCAGCTTGGGTTGTCCAGCTTGATCGTTCCGTAGCCTCTCAAAGGCTTCCTGGCTCATTACTGACTGACTCGCCCCCGTGTCCACTTCCATGAAGACTGGAACGCCATTTATCTCGACTTCCATTATCACTGGAGGACAATCTGTGGTGCAGATATATACTCCATACACTTCGTCCTGGGCCTGAGCTGCCTCTCTAGCCATCTCCTCGTAATCCGCGCTGGATTCACAGCCATCTGTTGACTCCTCTTCCACGTGCTGAGTCACAGCTCTTTTGCACATTTGCTGGAGGTGGCCCTTTGTGCTGCAGCCTTTGCACACACAGTCTCTGAACCATCACTGATGAGCCCAGTGATTACCTCCGCAACGCCAGCATGGTGCTTCTCGACTTACGTTTGTACCCCTCGGCGGACTCTGAGTTAAAGGACTCAGGGGCCTGTACGCTCTGTCCTAGGCAGATTCACGTTCTGCTTGTGAAAGGCGACATTCTATTTACAGTACTTGCCGGGTTTGAGTCCTGAGAGTGAATCATCACCTGCTTGGAGCTGCAGCTTGAGGTCATGAATGCCTGGCTGATGCTGATGGCCTTCTGCCGAGTGACGGTGATTTCGGCAGACAGTAGCCTGAGAAGAAGGGCCTCATGACCGATGCCAATTATGAAGATGTCCTGCAATGCATTGGCGAGGGATGTGGCGAATTCACATGGTCCTGCCAGCCTCCTGAGGTCGGCAGTGTACTTTGCGATTCCTGGCTCTCAGAGCGGCGTTGTGTATAAAACCAATGCCTGGCCGTGAGGATGCTCTCCTTCGGTTTCAGTTGGTCCCAAATTCGCACTTTCAGCTCCTTGTATGACTTGGCCATTGTTTTCTCTGGTGCAAGCAAGTCCCTGACGAGGCTATAGACCGCGGGCCCACAACTGGTCAACAGGATAGCTCTGCGCTTATCTGCCAGCGTGGCCGGATCATCGCCTACCAGGTCGCTTGCTATGAAATATTGGTCGAGCTGCTCTGTAAAGGCTTCCCAATCTTCACCCTCTGAGAACTTTTCTAATGCACCAACGTTAGTCATTTTTGCATGAAAGTTCGTAATCTCGTCGTCAGTTGTTATGTCTTTAATACTCTTATGAATGACTCCACGAGGTCTATTATTGTACTTGAGCTGTTGTGACCTTAGTGCCATTTATTGTAACTCCAGAGTGAGGCACAAGCATGGTGGGCAGCCTTTTATACTCAGCCCTGCACACCTATGCAGGTGACCCTCAGGTCTCCCACCGCAGTGCCCTCTGGCGGCACACCTTATGTGACTATACAGTTAGTATACATGGTCTACATGCATGACAAATGCAGTGTTCAATTTGAGTCTTTGTGAGCCCTTTAGTGGAGTGATTCTATGTAAGGCTGTGAGGCAAGGAGCATTTCTAGATTAAGCCAAGTGCTTTTGGACATTGATGACAAGAAATATATCCACTTTAACACAGAGTGTCATGGTTTATGGCTGATATGCTTTGTATAGATGTTGTTGACTCCTCTTACCTTGTCTGCTCCGCAGCACATTTCTGAAGGCTCTGCTCAGCTACGATAGGATCCATTTCCACACACTGCAACCTCCAGCTTTCTTGTGCTCTTTGTCTCACCATGTATTAATTTCTCATCTACACTATCTTTTACCCTCCGAATGACTATCTCTGGGCCAGTGAATGCAAGGCAGAGGGTCGGGCGTGTGTGATGGGTCAGGGGTGTGTGATGGGTCGGGGGTGGGTGATGGGTCGGGGGTGGGTGATGGGTCGGGGGTGGGTGATGGGTCGGGTGAGTGATGGGTCGGGGGTGGGTGATGGGTCGGGGGTGGGTGATGGGTCAGGGGGTGGGTTATGGGTCAGGGGGTGGGTGATGGGTCGGGGTGGGTGATGGGTCGGGTGGGTGATGGATCGGGTGGGTGATGGGTCAGGGGGGTGATGGTTTGGGGGGGTGATGGGTCGGGTGGGTGATGGGTCAGGGGGGTGATGGGTCGGGGGTGGGTGATGGGTCAGGGGGTGGGTGATGGGTCGGGTGGTTGATGGGTCGGGTGGGTGATGGGTCGGGGGTGGGTGATGGGTCGGGTGTGTGATGGATTGAGTGGGTGGCAGTGCTACCAGAAGTGGAGAGGATTGTAATCTCTTGGTCATCATTATCCTTGTCTGAAGTTTCCTGGCTTGCAGCCTTTGCGTCTGAATGACCAACATGTTATTTTACACAGCTACTTTGTTAATCCCTTATGAGGAAACCCGTAGCTGATGAAGAGATTGGAAAATACATTGAAACGGTTAAAACATACATGTTTATGAACCAACTAAAGGCAGGTTAACTCCCACATCTCTATCCCCAAATGCTTGGTCAGAGGTTATTCCAATGATTGACTGTGCCTTCTCACCTTGCTGTCTTAATGTGCGGATGTCAGCGATTTCTCCCCACTGGCCTGGTATTAGTTCCTATCGGCTTCAGCAGGGAGGAATGCATAGTGTTAATTAGCTTCACCAGTCTCCAGATTCTTCAGACACAATCTGTCAGGATTGATAGAATGGATGGTAATAATAGTAGGTGAAAAGGAACAAGGAGGTGGAATATGAGAATTCAATGTGCTAGCATGCAGTGCAGAATGTGAGACATCTGACGTGAGTGAAAATACGTTACACAGCTTCTGGAACAAAAAGCAAAAATCTGGATGCTGGAAATCTGAAACTAAGGTCCCAGTACTGACAGGGGCAGGTTGTGTAGGCAGGGAGGCGGACTTCCGGAAGTTCGGGTTTCATAGCGTGTGACTTTTCTCCTTGACAGATTTCCCGCCCGGATGTCAGCCTGATTGATAGGCTTAGCTTCCAGACAGGCGGAGTGGACTCCAGAGCAGGCTACAGAAGCAGGTCGGGAGCCTGGACCTGTTACTGGGATAGTGGTGGGGCGGGGCGGGCGGGACGGGGCAGGGTAATTCCCTACCCTAAACAGGGAGTTCAATCCCAGTGGGGTCCATTCCCTGAATCCAGGGGGAGGGGTCCGACCCTGAGCCCGGGGATCTTTGTATGTGAGGTTCTGATTGGGGCAGGGAGCTTTGGGGCCCGGGGGAAGCATTCCTGCCTCTCATGGCCCACAAGCAGTAATGTAAAGGCACTAACCTTCTCCCCAAAGCTGTCTTCGCCTCCCTTCAGCTGCCAGGTTTCCTGAGGCCTGGGAAACTCGTCCAGTCACAGAGTCTGCCAACCCGCCTCCTGCCTGGCTACCCCTTGACCCACCTCCGTTAAAGTGGATGGGTTGGGGTCGGATTTAGAATTTAATACCTGACATGACCCCAACCCACCCGTTTTTGAGGGTTAAAATTTAGCCCTAAATTATAAAATGCTCGAAACTCTCTTGAATATGAACTTAACTTAGAAACATAGAAAATAGATGCGGGAGTAGGCCATTCGGCCCTTCGAGCCTGCACCACCATTCAATATGATCATGGCTGATCATGCAACTTCAGTACCCCAGTCCTGCTTTCTCTCCATACCCTTTGATCCCTTTAGCCATAAAGGCCACATCTAACTCCCTTTTGAATATATCTAACGAACTGGCCTCAACAATTTTCTGTGGTAGAGCTTTCCACAGGTTCACAATTCTCTGGGCAAAGAAGTATGTCCTCATCTCAGTCCTAAATAGCTTACTCCTTATCCTTAGACTGTGACCCCTGGTTCTGGCCTTCCCCAACATCGGGAACATTCTTCCTGCATCTAACCTGTCCAATCCCGTCAGAATTCGATATGTTTCTATGAGATCCCCTCTCATTCTTCTAAATTACAGTGAATATAAGCCTAGTCAATCCAGTCTTTCTTCATATGTCAGTCCTGCCATCCCGGGAATCAGTCTGGCGAACCTTCGCTGCACTCCCTCAATAGCAAGAATGTACTTCCTCAGATTAGGAGACCAAAACTGTACACAATATTCAAGGTGTGGCCTCACCAGGGCCCTATACAAGTAAGACCTCCCTGCTCCTATACTCAATTAGTCTCACTATGAAGCCAACATGCCATTTGCCTTCTTCACCGCCTGCTGTACCTGCATGTCAACTTTCTATGACTGATGTACCATGACACCCAGATCTCGTTGCACCTCCCCTTTTCCTAATCTGTCACCATTCAGATAATATTCTGCCTTCCTGTTTTTGCCACCACAGTGGATAACCTCACATTTATCTACATTATACTGCATCTGCCATGCATTTGCCCATTCATCTAACCTGTTCAAGTCACCCTGCAGCCTCTTTGCATCCTCCTCACAGCTCACACCACCACCCAGCTTAGTGTCATCTGCAAACTTGGAGATATTACATTCAATTCCTTCATCTAAATCATTAATGTATATTGTAAATAGCTGGGCTCCCAACACTGAACCTTGCGGTACCCGACTAGTCACTGCCTGCCATTCTGAAAAGGACCCGTTTATTCCTACTCTTTGCTTCCTGTCTGCCAACCAGTTCTCTATCCACGTCAATACATTACCCCCAATACCATGTGTTTTAATTTTGCACACTATTCTCTTGTGTGGGATCTTGTCAAAAGCCTTTTGAAAGGTCCAAATACACCACATCCACTGGTTCGCCCTTGTCCACTCTACTAGTTACATCTTCAAAAAATTCTAGAAGATTTGTCAAGCATGATTTCCCTTTCATAAATCCATGCTGACTCGGACTGATCCTGTCACTGCTTTCCAAATGCGCTGCTATTACATCTTTAATAATTGATTCCAACATTTTCCCCACTACCGATGTCAGGCTAACCGGCCTATAATTCACTGTTTTCTCTCTCCCTCCTTTTTTAAAAAGTGGGATTACATTAGCTACCCTCCAATCTATAGGAACTGATCCAGAGTCTATAGAATGTTGGAAAATGACTACCAATGCATCCACTATTTCTAGGGCCACTTCCTTAAGTACTCTGGGATGCAGACTGTCAGGCCCTGGGGATTTATCGGCCTTCAGTCCCATCAATTTCCCATCACAATTTCCTGACTAATAAGGATTTCCTTCAGTTCCTGCCTCTCACTCGACCCTCGGTCCCCTAGTATTTCCGTAAAGTTATTTTGTCTTCTTTAGTGACGACAAAACCAAAGTATTTGTTCAATTGGTCTGCCATTTCTTTGTTCCCCTTGATAAGTTCACCTGATTCTATCTGCAAGGGATCTACATTTGTCTTCACTAATCTTTTTCTGTTCACATATCTATAGATGCTTTTGCAGTCAGTTTTTATGTTCCCTGCAAGCTTACTCTCATAGTCTATTTTCCCCCCTCCTAATTAAACCCTTTGTCCTCCTCTGCTCAATTCTAAATTTCTCCCAGTCCTCAGGTTTGCTGCTTTTTCTGGCCAATTTATATGCCTCTTCCTTTGATTTAACACTATTCCTAATTTCCCTTGTTAGCCACATTTGAGCCACCCTCCCCATCTTATTTTTACGCCAGACAGGGAGGTACAATTGTTGATTCTCTCCACCAATTCTACCGAACCTGCTGGGTACTTCCACCATTTTTGTTACAATGCTTCTGGAGCAAGGAACAAGAGGGATGAAATTGGATAGTGCCAGCCTGCTGGTGTGAACTAGGTGCTGGAATTGGGTAAGCCCAAGGCACACTCGATATTGAACCCCAGGCCTCTTTTAAATGAGACCAGGCAGCTCGCCAGCCAAGCGGAATTAAATTCATGTAGGTCCTGGGAGGGAAGGAAGGGGGCGGAGAAGAGGTCAGGAGAGGGTGGGAGGTAGTGATTGGGAAAGGGAGAAGGGGATTGGGAGAGGGGCGGAGTTATTGGGGAAGACGATTGGGAGGTGGGGGGATAGGTCCTTGATGATGACAATTACAGCCACAGCCACCTCCTTCCACATTGCCTATGCTATTGCATTTTATGGTTTCTTCCCAGCTATTCCAACAATTGCATCCCTCTTTTGCCTGTTTTCTGACAGTAGCACTTCAACATCACCTCAGAAGAATTTGATGCTTACCTTTTCCCTCCTCTTGGTGCTGCGAGTGCATTCCCTCTTAGCAGTGCTTCCTCACCCCTCTAAATTGATGGAGCCCTTTAGATGAGGAAGTTACGCCCTTGCTACACCCCTTTCCGAGTTTTCCACTTCCCTTCCCTGATGTATCTGGCTCACTGCTGGCAGGACTCACAGCACTGTCCCATCCAGCATTATCTAAAGTATTTGTCCCAGAGATTTCACAAGGTTCACGTCCTTGGATATCAGAGGGTAAACATCTCGGCCTACCGCACTTCAGCATTTTATTACTCTATGTGTTAATTAAATCATTTTTCCTTATTTTTATATTCTCTCTGACTCTTTTCTTGCATTATTGATTTACCACCTTCTGAATAGCCCAGGTCAGGATACATTATGAGCTGCATTGCCAAGGGTGTCAGATGACTTAATTACATGTGATGGGCCTTAGAACAATGTTATGAGTTTGATTTTACAACCTGAGAAACTGCCTTGTCCAGGAAAGCAGAAATTCATAGCACCTCATCCTATAATTCATGCTGAGCATTGACTCAACCTTTATCAGTTCTGTGCTGCCTCTCTTCTTGCAGTTCATCCATTTGTTTTGCAGGAGAGAAAGGACTCTGTGCAAAGGCATTTGAAGGTGGAATGCTTAAAATAAACACAATCAGACTTCTGAAAAGCTTGTAGTTGTGCAGCATTTGTGAAGAATTTCTTCCTGTTTTCCACTGCAAATACATAGGGGGGGGCGGGGACAGGGATGGGTGGGGGTTTTGGTCACCACTCCATTTCTCAGCAGGAACAGGGCAGCAGCGAGACCAAATTCACAATGGAAAACATACCACTGTCTTCATACCCACTTCGATTTTGGTCTGGATCTTGAAATAGGCGTCTACTGGATATAGTTGGGAGCCTCATCACTAGATACAAAGCAAGGTCCTATTACGTACAGTGGAGCCTAATGCAGTTCTGATGGGTAAATGCGCAGCTAAGATCAATGGGGACACTCAGTCTCGCTAATCAGGGGCTCAGTAAATCATGCAGCTCATGCATGGAGCCAACCCGAATGCTCTGCCTATTGGTACATGGGAACTGCATCAGGTTCCCACATTTAAATAAGGCTCGGAGCAGGCTCGCGGGGCCGTATGGCCTACTTCCTATTTCTTATGTTCTTATGTTCCTCCTTGTTTCAGGCAGGAACGCTAGCCATTCATTTTGGGGCAATCAAGTTAATACTAATCCAAAACTATTGTTCCCTTATTGCTGATTCACCAATCAGTGGACATATTGTTTCATTATTTTCCCTCTCAAACCCCATCAAAACTTTTAATACTTCTATTAGATTAACCTTCTCTGCAGTATTGAGTACACTCCTGGTTTTACAAATCTTTCATCATTATTATATCCTCTCATCCCTGGTATCCTAATAAATCTCCAATGCACCTTTCCTCTGGATTTAATATCCTTTCTATTTTAGGTGCTGAAAACAGTGCACATTATTCCAACAGTGTCTGGAACAGATTTATTTTCTCCTTGCTTTTGGCTTCAATGCCCCTTTATACAAAAGGCAAGAATCCATTTGCCACTTTTATGACTTTTTCACCTACAGTCCTACTTTAGTGCATCTGTACCTCTAGGTATCTCGGCTGCTCCACTAAATTAGGTTATCATTTATCTTGCTTCTGGATAGTCGGTCTCTAGATATTTGAAGTCCCTCATTATTACAGCCATGCTACTTCTGAAAATCTCTTTGAATAGTTTCAAATACATTCCTCTATTACTTTCTCACAACTTGGCTGTCTGTAATGGACATCAAAAATTGTTGTATAAATTCTTGCAAAACATATTTTTTGTTGTGAATGAATATTTTCGTTTGCAATGTATAGATCTGAACCAAGCAACAGATCTCTCAGGAACCTTAACTCAAAATATAATACAACACTCCCTATTTATAGAGCTCTGTGAAAATCAAGATCTGCACTTAGAACATTCCTTCATTTTTTGTAAGATCAAATTAAAACAAGTTAGGCTTAAAACAGCCCAAGTTCACAACAAACCACAAGGTTTGAATATGTTAACATAAGAACATAAGAAATAGGAGCAGGAGCAGTTCACCTGGTCTCTCGAGCCTGGTCCGCCATTTAATAAGATCATGGCTGATCTGATCATGGACTCAGCTCTACTTCCCTGCCTGCTCCTCATAACCCTTTATTCACTTATCGCTCAAAAATCTGTCTTTCTCCGCTTTAAATATATTCAATGATCATCATCGGCGGTCCTTCGAACGAGGATGACTTGCTTCCAAACCAAAAGGACCCGATATTCCAATTAAAGGGTGGAGGATGCCTGTTGCGTGGATTTTTTTAATGTGTGGCGACCGTTGCACATCAGCCACCACACGAGCTTGACAGAGCTACACCTTTATTCAGTGGGCTGACCCATGCTGCTCCTGGGCCCTCTGCTCTTCTGGGCCCTGTACCCTCGTTTGCCGCACCTCCGCCACGATCTCTCGCCGCTCCTCCGCCAGAAACGTTCGCCGCAGCTCCACCACAATCTTTCACCGCTCCTCAGCCACGATCGCTCGCTGCCCCTCCGCCACAAAACATTCGCTGCACCTCCACCATGACCTCTCACCGCACAATATACAATACATTCCATGACTATTCAAACATCCATAGTAGTAATTTCTGTTTTATTTCTCTCGGCATTAAAGTTAGAAGCTTAAGTGACGGGTTCACCTTAGAATCATAAAAAAGCTTCTCTACTTTTGCCGTCTTTTAAACAAACGGTTTACAACAGTAAACACAATGCTTCCCTGCTATGCTTCGTACTCCATTTTGGATCACGCAGGGTCCTTCTGCCCACCTTGTTTCACCTTTCCCTGCACCACCTTAATGGCAGCTTGCAAATGTCTAAAAATTCAATGACCAGCCTCACCAGCTCTCTGGGGCAGAGAATTCCATAGATTTACAATCCACTAAGAGAAGAAATTCCTCCTCATCTCAGTTTTAAATAGGCGACCACTTATTCTGAGATTATGTCCCCTAGTTTTAGTTTCCCCTATGAGTGGAAACATGAATCCACCTTATCATGCCCCCTCATCATCTTATATGTTTCGATAAGATCACCTCTCATTCTTCTGAACTCCAGTGAGGGTAGGCCCAACCTACTCAACCTATCTTCATAAGTCAACCCCCTCATCTCCGGAATCAACCTCGTGAACCTTCTCTGAACAGCCTCCAATGCAAGTATTTTCTTCCTTAAATATGGAGACCAAAACTGTACACAGTACTCCAGGTGTGGCCTCACCAATAACCTGTACAGTTGTAACAGGACTTCTCTGCTTTTATATTCCATCCCCCTTGCAATAAAGGCCAACATTCCATTTGTCTTCCTGATTACTTGCTGTACCCGCAGACTCACTTTTTTGTGTTTCATGCACAAGGACCCCTCTGTACTGCAGCACTTTGAAATTTTTCTCCATTTAAATTATAATTTGCTTTTCGATTTTTTCTGCCAAAGTGGATAACCTCAAATGTTCCCACATTATACTCCATCTGCCAAATTTTTGCCCACTCACTTAGCCTATCTATATCCCTTTGCAGATTTTTTGTGTCCTCCTCACAATTTGCTTTCCCACCCATCTTTGTTTCATCAGCAAACTTGGCTACATTACACTCGGTCCCTCCATCCAAATCATTAATATAGATTGTAAATAGTTGAGGACCCAGCACAGATCCCTGTGGCACCCCACCAGTCACTGTTTGCAAACTGGAAATTACTCATTTATCCTGATTCTGTTTTCTGTTAGTTAGCCAATCCTCTATCCATGCTAATATATTACCCCCAACCCCGTGAACTTTTATCTTATATTCTGCCATATCCACTGGCAAAAAAGTCTTTTCCTGAACTATACACATTCATTTTCCCAGGACATAGTGGGATAATTAAGTCTATAACCCTCAGTTAGTTCTGTGTTCCACCCGTACACACAGTAACTGATTTGGTGATGTTAACTGAGATACTGGACGGTCTTTGTTTTCCCTTTGTTACAAATGTAACCATTGCCACAGTGAGAGGAGCACTGCTGAAATCACTAATAACCGAGGCAATCTGATTTTTAGTGTTTGACAACTCATTTATGGAGAAATATTCCTTAATTGTTAGAATGCCTCATTTGCAATGTTTTCATTAAAAATGTGTCAAAGTTGAACTCATTCTCTATACTCAATCATTATCAAGTCACTGGCCATAGCCCATATTCGCTCTGCACAGCTGAGATAATGATGCCAATTGCCACCCTCTTGGGATCAAAAACTGCAGTGGGAATGTTGCCAAAAGGCATCTTTAATAATGAATGAATATTGGCATGACAAACCATCCAGCTCATAATAAAAACTCTTATATGCAACCCATCTTTCAAACATGTTACTTGTACAAAGCCAAGAAGGAAAAACATAAGTATGGATACAGCCAAGGAAAATAATGATATTATGTTAGTTGAGTGAACTGTTGCTTGCATTTAAGTGCAAAATATGTGTGGAATTATATTTATTTTTATATTCTTGGATAGAATTTCAATCCTGGATATTTTTATGGCTTTTCAGTCATTTTTTGACAGGAAAAATAGATTTTCTTTCCCTTGGTTGGCTAAAAAAGAAAATCAAATGTAATACACTTGTAATGTAAATTGGACTAATACACTTTTACCTAGGAAGGCATTGGGCTGAAGTTAGACTGCAAGTATTAGGAGCATCAATACACATGCATTGGAACATTAGTGGTGATGACATTTTCACCTCTTCAGTAATAGCTGACTAGATATGGGCCACAATAATTACGGTGAAGCGGGGAGGGTGCGAGGGAGGCTAAAAACAGGCGAAGAACCTGGCAAGGCCAGGGACGTGAAGGTCCAGCCGAACTCAATGGCAGAACATCATTACTTTCTTTGGAAGGAAGATCAAACATCATGGTGGGGGTGGGGGGAAGATCGAACATCATGGCGGGAGTGGGGGGAAGACCGGACATTGTGGTGGAGGGGAGAGAAGGAACATCAGGGCTGGAGGGAGAATGTCGGCGATCAGAAGGGAGGAGGCCAAGAACTGCGATTGTCAGGGAGGAGGCCAAAAACTTCCTTCAGGGGCCGTGGGGGGCACCCCTGCTCTTCATGGCCACAAGGAGTGCTGGGAAAAGCAATTACCTTGTGGAGTCAGCAGCTCCCACCTCCCTTTCACTGCCACGTATCCCGACATCTGGGTGACCCGCGCAGCTGCAGTGAATTTTAAAGTGAGCTCCCAATTGCATTCCCCCTTCCCCCACCTTCTCCTGCTCGACATGGGATGGTTAGTATCGAGGCCATGGTATGGACTACAAACAGTGTGGTTGAGTGAAAAATAACAGAACTCCTCAATTTTCTCCTTTTAATGTCAACTTAGCTCAGTTGTACACACTCTCAGTCCTGGGTTAGAAACTTGTCAGATCTAGGGAACATATATGCTACATAAGTGCCAGGCAGTGACCATCTTAAACAAAACAAACCAGCCATCTTATCTCTTAGCTTCAATGACAACACCATCACAAATTCCCCCACCATCACCATCGACCTGAAACTTAACTGGACTAGCCTTTCCGCCATCTACAAGGCACAAGTGAAGAGTGTGATGGAATACTTTCCACTTGCCTGGATGAGTGCAGCTTCAACAACACTCAAGAAGCTCGACACCATCCAGGACAAACCAGCCTGCTTGATTGGCACCCATCCACAACCTTAAACATCCACTCCCTCCACCACCATACACCGTGGCTGCAGTACAAGATGCTCTGCAGCAATTTACCAAAGCTTCTTCAACAGCATCTCCCAAACCTGAGACCTCTACCACCCAGAAGGACAAGGGCACAGGCGTATGGGAACGCTATCAATTGCAAGTTCCCCTCCAAGTTACACACCATCCTGACTTGGAAATTCAGGATGTATCGCCGTTCCTTCATCGTCACTGGGTCAAAATCCAGGAACTCCCTCCGTAAAAGCACTGTGGGAGTACCTTCACCACACGGACTGCAGCATTCAAGAAGGTGGCTCATCACCACCTTCTACAGGACAACAAGTGATGGGTAATAACTGCTGACCTTGCCAGTGCCGCCTACATCCCATGAATGAAAAAAATTAATTATCAACACCGTAGTTACAAGAGCAGGGCACTTCCTGACACTACAAAACCTCTTCATCAACTACAGGGCTCAAATCAAGAGTGTGATGGAATACTCACCTGAATGGGTACAGCCATGAAACAGCACTCAAAGAGGATAATTTAGCATTTGACCAATAGTGTAAATGAGTGACATGGGGGTCAGCCACCCGTTATACATCTCTCCCGATTTTCATTTCCATTTCCATCGGGAAAGTCAGGTGGAGTAGATCACCCTCCCATTATAGAACCTACCTGATTTTTAGTCCATTGATTTGAATGGATGAAAGTTAGACAGTTTCGATAATGAATGGGCAGGTGATCCGTTCCACCAGATTACCGTACATGCCGATGAAGACAAAAATTTACCCTGTGAAAATAATCTATTGATTATTTTGCTAAAAGAAAGCTTTACGGCTTTAGAGAGGAAGGTCAACTAGAAATGGATAATAATTTGCACTTTGCCAGCATTGCCCACATCCTGAGAACAACTTAAAAAAGACTTGGGAAGAACATTGGATCCCAGCAATAAGGGTATAAATTAACAGGGAGATTTAGGGATTATGGGCCCAAGTTTGCCCGCCCCCCGCTTAGAACGGTGCACCTCCGTGAGGTGTGCCGACTTTGTAGAAGAAAAACCGCGCCTAAAACTTACCGTGGTATTCTCCCTGTTGCTGGAACATTGCAGGCCCTTGGCATAGCGTAGTAGAAGGAATGGGGGGGCGGAGCCAGGTCCCGGCGCTGAAAACAGTGCCGGGACCTCTGCATATGTGCGCTAGAGTGTGCACGCATGTGCAGTTGCTCCTCGCCCCCAAATCTCTGCACGCTGTGTGGGAGGGGCCCGAAGCACGCCGCTCCTAGCTCTGGCCGAATGGACAGCCGCCATTTGATCAAGACTGCTGTGACTGTCCGAAAGCATGTGGAGAGGAACAGGAAGGATAAAGATGCCAAGTTCCGTTTGATTCTTATTGAGAGCAGAATCCACAGGCTGGCTCGTTATTACAAGTCCAAGAGGGTACTTCCACCGAACTGGAAGTATGAATCCTCCACAGCTTCCGCACTTGTAGCCTAAGAAGTTTCTTCATTGGTTTATTGGATCTAAAAAAAATAAAGTGCTCCCCCTCGCCACCCCCCCTCTCCGTCTACCCCCTCCACCCCCCTCTCCATCCCTCTCCCCCGCCTCTCCCCCTCCCCATCACAATGCCACGTTGAGCCTAGCCTCCCAGTGTGCGTCTACCGCCCCTAGCCCTGGCCGAATGGGCTCTCTCATCGGCGGCCCGCTGCCTTCCCTTCACATAAAGGTAGGACTTCTATGTTTTATTTGTTATTGATTGATTGATTGCTTATTACTTTGGTCTTGGTGCTTTAGGTGCAGGATTCCTTCTATTTTTTTATTTGTTAATTAATTGCTTATTACTTTTTATGCGTTGTTTAGTACTTTGTAAGTCTTGGTGCTTGGTGCAGGTCTTCTCAGCTTCCTTGTATTTTTTATTTGTTATTGAATGCTTGTTTTTGTGCTTTGTTTGGTGCTTGGTGCTTTAAATGTACTGCTTTGTTTAGTGTTTAGTGTTTTAAATGTAGTTATGCTTCTCTAATGTTGTTGTGAAGGTGTTAAGTGCTTTGCAAAATCCTCTCACTTCCCTTCCACCCCACCCCCCCGCCCCCGCACCCCCATCTCTGGCTACCTGCGCTGATTTCTTAATTCACCGCAAGGTTTTTCTGAGCGTACAATAGTGGCCACATACGCTGGCCGAAGTTAGTTTGGAGTAACCTTTAGCTGGCTAAACTTGCTTAGGCCAAAATAGGCGTAAGTGGCTGGTAACGCTCCCTTTTGAAAAAAAAAACTAAACTTAAAAAAAAAACCTAACTAACTCACTTACACTAGTGCAAATTAAATAGGAAGAATTGCGATTTTTAAGATACTCCAAAAAAATCTAGTTGCTCCAACAAAAACGGAGCAACTCCTGGGGAAACTTGCACCCAATAATACTTAATTTCCTGAAAGTGGTTGATAAAGCCATAAAATAGGCCAATAGTATTCTGGATTTTAAAATAGAGGCATGGACTACAAGAGTAAGGAAGAATTTAAGAACATAAGAACATAAGTGATAGGAGCAGGAGTAGGTCATTTGGCCATTTAGCCTGCTCCGCCATTCAATAAAACCATTGCTGATCTGATCATGGACTCAGCTCCACTTCCCTGCCCGCTCCCCATAACCCTTTATTCCCTTATCACTCAAAAATCTGTCTATCTTTGCCTTAAATATATTTAATGACCCAGCCTTCACAGCTCTCTGGGGCAGAGAATTCCACAGATTTACAACCCAGAGAAGAAGAAATTCCTCCTCATCTCAGTTTTAAATGGGCGGCCTCTTATTCTTAGACTATGTCCTCTAGTTTTAGTTTCCCCTATGAGTGGAAATATCCTCTCTGCATCCACCTTGTCGAGCCCCCTCATTATCTTATATGTTTCGATAAGATCACCTCAATGTGTATAGGCCCAACCTACTCAATCTATCTTCATAAGTCAACCCCCTCATCTCCAGAATCAACCTAATAAAACTTCTCTGAACAGCCTCCAATGCAAGTATATCCTTCCTTAAATACGGAGAGCAAAACTGTACGCAGTACTCCAGGTGCCGCCTTACCAATACCTTGTACAGTTGCAGTAGGATTTCTGTGCTTTTATACTCTATCCCCCTTGCAATAAAGGTCAACATTCCATTTGCCTTCCTGATTACTTGCTGTACCTGCATACTAACTTTTTGTGTTTCATGCACAAGGACCCCCAGGTCCCTCTGTACTGCAGCACTTTGCAATTTTTCTCCATTTAAATTATAATTTGCCTTCTATTATTTCTGCCAAAGTGGATGACCTCACATTTTCCCACATTGTTCTACATCTGCCAAATTTTTGCCCATTCACTTACCCTGATAATATCCATTTGCGGATTTTTTGTACTCTCCTCACAATTTGCTTTCCCGCCCATCTTTGTATCATCAGCAAACTTCGCTACATTATACTCGGTCCCTTCATCCATTGATATAGATTGTAAATAGTTGAGGACCCAGCACCATACCCTGCGGCACCCCATTAGTCACTGTTTGCCAACTGGAAAATTACCCATTTATCCCAACTCTCTGTTTTCTGTTAGTTAGCCAATCCTCTATCCATGCTAATATATTACCCCCAACCCCATGAACTTTTATCTTGTGCAGTGCCCTCTTATGTGGCACCTTATTGAATGCCTTCTGGAAATCCAAATACACCACACTCATTGGTTCCCCCTTATCCACCCTGCTCATTACATCCTCAAAGAACTCCAGCAAATTTGTCAAACATGATTTCCCTTTCATAAAACTATGCTGACTTTGCTTGATTGAATCATACTTTTCCAAGTATCCCGCTATTGCTTCCTTAATAATGGACTCCAGTATTTTCCCAATGACAGATGTTAGGCTAACTGGTCTATAGTTTCCTGCTTTTTGTCTACCTCCTTTTTTAAATGGGGCGTTGCATTTGCAGTTTTCCAATCCGTTGGGACCGTCCCAGAATCCAGGGAATTTTGGCAGATTACAACCAATGCAGTCACTATCTCTGCAGCCACTTCTTTTAAGGCCCTAGGACATAAGCTATCAGGTCCAGCGAACTTGTCCGCCTTTAGTCCCATTATTTTACTGAGTTCTACTTCATTAGTGATAGTGATTGTATTAATTTTCTCCCTCCTTATAGCCCCTTGATTATCCACTATTGGGATGTTTTTAGTGCCTTCTACTATGAAGACCGATACAAAATATTTGTTCAACGTATCTGCCATTTCCCTGTTCTCCATTATTAATTCCCCAGTACCATCCTCTAGGGGACCAACATTTACTTTAGCCACTCTTTTCCTTTTTATGTACCTGTAGAAACTCTTACTATCTGTTTTTATATTTCGTGCTAGTTTAACTTCATAATCTATCTTCACTCTTTTTATCACCTTTTTAATCGTTCTTTGCTGGCATTTAAAAATTTCCCAAACCTCTGGCCTCCCACTAGTCTTGGCCACATTGTATGCCCTTGTGTTCAATTTGATACCATCCTTTATTTCCTTAGTTAGCCACGGATGTTATCCCTTCTCTTATAGTCTTTCCTTCTCATTGGGATATATTTTTGTTGCGAGTTATGAAATATCTCCTTAAATATCTGCCACTGCTCATCAACCGTCCCATATTTTAATCTATTTTCCCAGTCCACTTTAGCCAACTCTGCCCTCATACAGTTGTAGTCTCTTTTATTTAAGCTTAGGACCCTGGTTTGAGAACCAACTTTCTCATCCTCCAACTGAATTTGAAATTCACTCATTATCTTCACTCATTCCAAGAGGATCCTTTACTACGAGATCATGTATTAATCCTGCCTCATTATACAGTACGAGAGCGAAGATAGCCTGCTCCCTGGTGGTTCTGCAATGTGCTGTTCAAGGAAAATATCCTGGATACACTCTATGAACTCATCCTCAAGGCTGCCCTGGCCAATTTGCTTTGTCCAATCAATATGAAGTAATCATCAATTTGTACAAAACATTGGTTAGTCCACAGTTAAAGTAATATGTGAAGTTTTGCATACTCAATTATAGAAAGGACATTAAGGGGGAAAATTTTGGGTCATTTGTGCCTCCCGCTTGCGCCTCTGGGGGGCACAAATGACTTTTCGCCTGGGTGCGGCGCCGCTACAGACTCCCGGGAAATTCCGTGGGAGTTTAGCGGCATCGCTAACCAGTAGTGCTCCAATCCAACTGGTTGAACCCTGGGCCACTGCTCTGGCATTGCTGATGTCATCACCGTGCGCAACAATCCATTTTCAGCCTGGAGCAAAAATTCGGCAGCATCCCCGTGAAGCCTCGTGGGGTGCATCCAGGCTGTAGGCCACTCGTTGGGCAAAAACTAAAAGGGAGGTGCGGTGGTGAAAAATAAAAAAATGGCCGACTTACTGGTCATGACCTTCTTCACTATAGATCGTGGGGCTGGTGCTGCGATCTTGCAGCCCAGCACTCCATTCGTGTGCTGGGCTGCTGCCTTGGCACCCCAATCCCTGGTGGTCCAGCGATGGCCCCTTCTCCCTCCTGCAGAGTCGGAAGCTTGGCCCTCCCTTTTAATGGAAGGGAAGGGCCCTGTCTTCCCGCCAGCACTATGCACCCCTCCGCATACCGCAGAAAAATTCACATCCCTGATGGAAGGGGGGCGCAAGATTTTGTGCTCCACTTCCTCTCGGGAGTGGTAAGCCCAATATAGCTCACAGGGCAAGACTTCTGTGGCTGCCGCAGGAAATCCCGCCTGGCGGCTGATACTGCCCCAAAACTGGTTGATACCGAATTTTCAGTCGTAAAGTTATAGAGAACATACAGTGTAGCTTCACCAGGAGGATGTCAGCCATGAGAAATTATAGTAATGAAGAAAAACTCAACAAACAAGGATTATTTCCACTGGTGCAAAGAAAGCTAAGAAGAGATTTAATAAAGTTTTTTTTAACACTATGGAGAGTTTCAATAGAGTGAATAGAGAAAGACTATTCTCCCAGGTTGGGGAGTCAGTGATGAAGGGTCAGCAATTTAAAATTGTCACTCGGTGAGTGAGGAGAGACCATGGAATGCTTTGCCACAAGGAGTGGTTGAGGCAAAGATTGCATCTTTTAAAAGAAAATTAGATAAATATGCGGTGCAGATGAAAATATCAGGGTATGGTGAGAGAGCAGGGGAATGGGATTAATTTGGGATTGCTCTAGAAAAGAGTAAATTCAGACGTGTTGAATGGCCTCATTCTTCACTGGAAACATCCATAGTTTTAAAGATATTTGATATTGCTGGTTCAGTGGGTTAGTGACGAGATGGAAATTTTGACATTGACCTAGTGTACACCAACCATTTTGATTTGGCTTAATTATTTTCTGCAAAATAAGGACAAATAATTGAATGAACAATTAATCATTTGTTTGGGAAAAGTTAAAATCTACCTTTTTATGTCTTATCCACATCCCTGTCCGTTTCAGTGTTTCACTAACTACATACACATCTGTATCATCCAAGTTTAAACCTTGGTTGAATAAGCATCATTTACCATTGCATTGTCATGGAAAAGAGACATACTTCAGGTCATAATGATTTATAGGAAGAATAATTACCCACTTTGTTTCTAGAAAAGCAGGTTGTCCTCCACAAATAATGTACTAATTATACACTAACAGTAAACACCACAGTTGGATGATTAGTATTTATAATAGTCTGTGATAAAAGTAGATTTGACTTTTCAAACTTAAGCATGCAGCTTTTTAGATTAAGGCATTCATTTTGTTTGTTGGAGTCACACTGTATTGAATATAGAGTATATTTTGTCCAATTTAGTGTTAATAAACACTTGATTATTGCATTTTATTTTATTAATGGCAAATTATAATTCATAAAACATTATAATTACATTTTTTCCTTGGGGACTAGCTGTACACAGCATATCCTTCTCCCTGAATCATATTTAACATTTCAGATTTATTCACAGAACATCAGCAATAATAGGATATTAAAGCACACCTGCTTTATGCTATCCCACAACAGCACTTGGGACCTCAGCAGGGAATTATTTTTCTTCTATCCATCTTCCAAATAATGCCAAACAAACCACTTTACCTTTCTCTTGTGAAATATGCACTTACATCAATAATTACACTTGGGGAATTCATAACATCCACTCACTGGGCACAAGGCCAATGGAATGTTGCGATCAAGGCTCTATGACTTATCTAGAAGTGCTTGACAAGAGAAGCTGATAAAAAACAATGCAACCCAGCACAGCTGTATTCTTTTTGTGGATATCTCAATTCTTTTAAATTCATACAACTAATTTTTATTGGTAACTTAAGTAATTTATCTAGACTGTGAGACATTAGCACAGCACAGTATATATTTTTAATAAAAATGCATATTTACAGGAGGAAAACCGCATTATGCCTCTATGTCAGCATTTCTTCAGTTATCAGTCTTTTACCACATTTACATTATTTAGCGCTAGAAATTCGGCGATTATTGTATTTTTCGCCACAATTACTGCTATCACAATGCTATCGCTATGAGGCCATAAATTCAAGGTTTAATTTGCGCAGCAGTAAAAATCGGCGTTGCACAAGGATTCGCGGCGCAAACCGCGATCTTCGCCAACTTTAGTCCAAGGCCGATACCGCTGCGAGTTGGGCCTAGGGAAGGCGGAAAAACACCTGAAAATAAATTGGAAAAAAAAAATCACAAAGCATTCACAAGACATCTAGCGAGTCGCTGCAAAAGAATTAAAAAATAAAAACTCTAACTTACCTCTTTTGCAGGTCTTCATACCTACCGCTGATCCAAGGGCTGCAATGCAGCTTTTTCCTTGGTGTTTATTTTATCCTGAATACGGGTGTGCTCAGATGAGGCAAATTTTTGCCGAAAACGATATTTCAAGTCTTGCACAGCGGCGCTCCTCTCTCCAGCGCCGCCGCAAAACTTCTCTGAATTTGCCGCTGAAAATGGTGAAATAACAGCAAATACCCGGTTGCAAAATTGCCGAATTTCCAACCCAAAATGTCTTAATTTAGAGCTGTGTTTATTCTGACAGAATTTATATAATGTGACTTTTTCCTGTGTCCATAAACATATTTGTTATTGCCCATTATTGTGGGTGATGTTCCATGAATACATATGAAGTGTTAAATATCATACTCACACACTCAAATCAGCCAATTTTTCCAATCCATTTATCAGATAAACCAATTTAGAAATTTTAAACCACAGGATGACTATATTACTTTGGCAGATTAAATTTGATATAGAGTGCATTTATACTGAGATGAATTATATATAATTAATGGGTGCCTATAAAAGTTAGAAGGTAACGATCCAATCAAGTATTGGATTCCATCATGAGGAAGAACAACAAAATAGGACATTTTATTAAAAATCTTCTAAATGGGGATCCAGTATGTTAAGTATAGATAATATAGGTTGGATGGGTAGATAGATATTCTGAAATGCAGTTTGGTTTACTGTTGAGGGGGAAATGTTACATAACCTTTCCCTAGCAAAATAAAACTAAGATTTAGTTGAGTCTTTGAAGGAGTGGATTGTGCATTGAATGCAGAGGATACAGCCTTGATGGGGTATTTACCCTAAATTCTTTCCCCATTATGCTCTTATTTCTACTAAAATCCTGCCCAATGTTAACAAGCTACAATACCATCATTGTATGAACATTTTAAAAGTGTAGAAATTTCTTCCAATAAAACCAAGAGTGCTCACTTTAACAAAATCAGTTGTGGGAGAGTGCTGCATGATTCTATTCTATAATGAATTGTACAATCTTGGAATCATAGAATCATCGAATAATAGAATGGTTACAGCACAGATGTAACCTGTTCCGGCTCTCTGCTAGTCTCACTCCCCCGCCCTTTCCCCATAGTCCTGCAATTTTTTTTTCCTTCAGGTACTTATCCAATTCCCTTTTGAAAGCCACAATTGAATCTGCCTCTACTGCCCTTTCAGGCAGTGCATTCCAGGTGCTAAACACTCGCTGCATAAAAAAAGTTTTTCCTCATGTCGCCTTTGGATTTCTGCCAATCAGCTTAAATCTGTGTCCTCTGGTTCTCGACCCTTCTGCCAATGGGAACAGTTTCTCTCTATCTACTCTGTCTAGACCCCTCATGATTTTGAGCACCTCTATCAAATCTCTTCTCAACCTTCTCTGCTCTAAGGAGAACAACCCCTGCTTCTCCAGTCTACCCATATAGCTGAAGTTCCTCATCCCTGGAACCATTCTTGGAAATCTTTTCTGCACCTTCTCTAAGGCCTTCACATCCTTTCTAAAGTGCGGTGCCCAGAATTGAACACAATACTCCAGTTGAGACCAAAATATTCTAAAAGTTCATCATAACTTCCTTGTTTTTGTACCCTATGCCTCTATTTATGAAGACCAGGATCCCATATGCTTTTTTAACTGCTTTCTCAACCTGCCGCTGTCAATGATTTGTGCACATGTACCCCCAGGTCTCTCTGTTTATGCACCCTCTTTAGAATTGTACCCTTTCATTTATATTACTCTCCTCGTTCTTCCTCCCAAAATGTATCACATCTCACTTTTCTGTATTAAATTTCAACTGCCACATGTCCACCCATTCCACCAGCCTGTCTATGTCTTTTTGAAGTCGATAAGGGAGTGATAAGGGAGTAAAAGGTTATGAGGAGCGGACAGGGAAGGGGAGCTGAATCCATGATCAGATCTGCCATGATCTTATTGAATGGCGGAGCAGGCTCGAGGGGCCAAATGGCCTACTTCTGCTCCTATTTCTTATGTTCTTATGTGCTAAAGGCAGATAAATCCCCTATCTGCCTGTATGCTTCCTAGAGTCTTAAGAGAAGTAGCGGCAGGGATTGTGGATGCATTGGTTGTAATTTACCAAAATTACCTGGATTCTGGGGAGGTCCCAGCAGATTGGAAAACAGCAAATGTTACGCCCCTATTTAAAAAAGGAGGTAGACAAAAAGCAGGAAACTATAGACCAATTAGCCTAACATCTGTTGTTGGGAAACTGTTGGAGTCCATTATTAAAGAAGTCGTAGCAGGCCATTTAGATAAGCAAAATTTGGTCAGGCAGTGAGCATGGATTTAGGAAGGGGAAAGCATGTTTAACAAATTTGCTGGAGTTCTTTGAGGATGTAATGAATGGGGTGGATAAAGGGGAACCAGGGGATGTGGTGTATTTGGACTTCTAGAAGGCATTTGACAAGGTTACTGCACAAGATAAAAGTTCATGGGGTTGGGGGTAATATATTAGCATGGATAGAGGATTAGCTAACTAACAGAAAACAGAGAGTTAGGATAAATGGTTCATTCTCTGGTTGGCAACCAGTAGCTGGTGGTGTGCTGCAGGGATCAGTGCTAGGACCCCAACTATTTACAATCTATATTAACGAATTGGAAGAAGGGACTGAGTGTAATGTAGCCAAGTTTGCTGACGATACAAAGGTGGGAGGAAAAGCAATGTTTGAGGAGGACACAAAAAAATCTGCAAAAGGACATAGACAGGCTAAGTGAGTGGGCAAAACTTTGGCAGATGGAGTATAATGTTGGAAAGTGTGAGGTTATGCACTTTGGCAGAAAAAAATCAAAGAGCAAGTTATTATTTAAATGGAGAAAGATTGCAAAGTGCCGCAGTACAGCGGGACCTGGGGGTACTTGTGCATGAAACACAAAAGGATAGTATGCAGGTACAGCAAGTGATCAGGAAGGCCAATGGTATCTTGGCCTTTATTGCAAAGGGGAGGTAGTATAAAAGCAGAGAAGTCTTACTACAGCTATATAAGGTATTGGTGAGGCCACACCTAGAATACTGCATGCAGTTTTGTTTTCCATATTTACGAAAGGATATTCTTGCTTTGGAGGCAGTTCAGAGAAGGTTCACTCGGTTGATTCCGGGAATGAGGGGGTTGACTTATGAGGAAAGGTTGAGTAGGTTGGGCCTATACTCATTGGAGTTCAGAAGAATGAGAGGTGATCTTACCAAAACGTATAAGATTATGAGGGGGCTTGACAAGGTGGATGCAGAGAGGATGTTTGCACTGATGGGGGAGACTAGAACTAGAGAGCATGATCTTAGAATAAGGGGCCGCCCATTTAAAACAGAGATGAGGAGGAATTTCTTCTCTCAGAAGGTTGTAATTCTGTGGAATTTGCTGCCACGGAGAGCTGTGGAAGCTGGGGCATTGAATAAATTTAAGACAGAAATAGGCAGTTTCTTAAGCGATAAGGGGTTATGGGGAGCAGGCGGGGAAGTGGAGCTGAGTCCATGATCAAATCAGCCATGATCTTATTGAATGGCGGAGTAGACTCGAGGGGCCGTATGGCCTACTCCTGTTCCTATTTCTTATGTTCTTATGCTCTTATGTTCTTATGTTCTAAGTCTATCACTATCCTCCTCACTGTTTACTATACTTCCAAGTTTTGTGTCATCTGCAAATTTTGAAATTGTGCCCTGTACAGCGAGGTCTAAATCATTAATATATATCAAGAAAAGAACGTGGATATTTGTCTCCTGATCCTTATTACGGAGGGCTATACTTGCATTGAAACCAGTTCACAAGGTTGAATCCTGAGCTGAAGGGGTTGTCATATGAAGAAAGGTTGAGTGGGTTGGGCCTATACTCATTGGAGTTTAGAAGACTGAGGGGTGATCTTATTGAAACGTATAAGATTCTGAGGGGGCTTGACAGGGTAGATGCAGAGAGGAT